>NC_057796.1:492771948-493104349 GCF_018294505.1 Triticum aestivum
TATGTTGATTTCAATAGTGATGAAGATGATTTGCTAGGTGATGATGATTTACTTGTTGACAACTCTAGTGATGAAAACTATGATGAAACGTCAATTAATCATGCTAATCAAGATAAAACGAATGATGATGATAAGAAGGAGATTGAGCGTCTAACTCAAGAACTAAACACTCTTAAGTTAGCTCATGAAACTATCTTGGAAAATCATCGAGAACTTTTAAAGACTCATGATAAGCTACGCTTTGAAAAGCTCAACCTTGAGCAAGAGCATGAGTTTTTAAAGGCAATCAATGATGATCTTCGCAAGAAAAGTTCTTCTTACATTGCCAAGCGTTTACTCTTGTCTACTTACATGCCACAAGTTAAATCTAGCAACAAGAACAAGAAAGATTCTTCATCTAGTAGTAACAACAATCATGCTAAATCCAATGTTGATGCTTCTAGTAGTTCTCTTGATTCCACTAATGATTCTCTTAGCCAAGTTACACTTGAGCAAGAAAATAGCTTATTGAAGGGAATCATAGAGAAAGGTGTTTACAAGAGTCTTGCCGGAAGTAAGCAATTTGAGGAAATTGTGCGCAAGCAAGGAAGACACCGGAAGAATCAAGGTGTTGGTTTTGAACAAAAGTTCAATGCCAATGGAGTTGAGTGGGAAGAAGATCAATACCCCAAGACGAAGTTTGTTCCTCAACAAGAGAAGTATGATCCTACTTGTTTCAAAGGAACACAAGCTCAAGATGATCTTCCACCACAAGACCACAAGCAAAAAGGCAAGGACAAGCTTCAAGAGGAAATTGATGCATTTGAAGAAGCACCTAAGGCCTTGGTCAAGTGGGTTCCCAAGATTACATCAAGTTCTACTTCATCAAGCACAACTACGATTCCAAGGACTCCCATCAAGATGATGTGGATCCTGAAGAAGAAGAACTAGAGAGTTCTTGAGGGTGACTCCGCCAACATACTTCACTCTTATCATTTTGGCGAGAACAAGTGCAAACAACTTCCATATCTTGCACTAGTTCAAGGAGTCACAAACCCTCTTGTTGGTAAGACAAGGGACAAGGTAACCTAATGCTTTCATGGACATCATCTTGTGTGTGCATCACTCTATGTCTATGGATATCCTTGTTTGTTCTTTGTGGGGCTAACCCGTGTAGGTATTGAAAGTGCAACTCACTCCAAAGGATTGCTCCGAATGATCTACATCAGCATTGAGCATCTACATCTTCAACACCTACATGAAGTCATCATCGACAAAACCCAAGGTTAGTTCATCCCTCTTAGGGGGGATATCACATCTAGGGGGAGCTTTACTCAAATCAATGAGCTAAAGCAACTCTAATGGTGTGATCACAACAATGCTTTATGTAAAAGTGGTAACCCCACTTGTGCTTAAACGATGAGTATGACCTATGATCAAATGTTCTCATTTGACTCCTAAGTCAATATAATCATATATAGATGACCTAGTCATCGCCAATTGCTTGATAGATGCTAGAATGTTTGTGCATGCTTTGTCACATATTTCATCTGCCATTTTATTGTGTGAGCATGTTGGTTGCATATTTTACTCATTCGAGTACATCCATTTGTTGCTTTGATTGTTTGGCTTTTTCTCTTTTTGCCAAATGGATGGACAAGAATGCCTAAGAACACCCTCTAGCTATCTATGCTTTTTCTCGTCTCAAACTCTATTCGTGCTACATCACAAAGTTTGATCAAGTCAGATTCGAACCACTCTGTGTGAGGAGCACTCGGAGATCCCGATTCGTCATAGACTTAAACCTCCAAAACCTCTTTGTGCATCTCGGTCTGACCGATTCATCCTTTTCGGTCCTACCGAGTCACCAAGTTGGTCTAGGGTTTTCAATCTCGGTGCAACTGATTAGAACTTTTCACTCACACCGAGTTGCAGTAACTGCTTGCAGTTTTGCATCTCGGTGCCACCGAGTCGTTCCACTCGGTCACACCGACAGGGTCAGGTTATATATACCTCCGGGTCAAATTTTGGAAATTTCTCCGAACCCCTTCGCCCGCGCGTAACCTACTCTGCCTCCTCTGGTCTCCGGATCGTCCTCTCGTTGCCAGCGACCTCCCGCTGCTGGTCTCCGCCGCCGCCAACGGAAATCTTCACCGCCGTTGCCGCCGTAGCAAGTTCATCGCCGAACTAGGGTACGAACTTGATCATTGTACTAATCCTTAACTCCGATTCTTAGCACATTGCTTTGCCATGATTCTTGCCATGATTGAAATCATCCTGTCCAGCGAAAATGTCCCGTAGATTAGTTTTGATTTGAAAATTTAGGGTTAGGTCTCCGCCGAACTCATCTCGGACCGGCAGAGTTGTAGAAATCGGTCTCACCGATTTTGGCTTAGGCCAGAGCACACGCATTTTCGGTTCGACCGAAAATTGCAAATCGGTGTGACCGAGTTCGATTCTCTGTGAAACCTTAGCAGTCTCGGTACCACCGAACTGTGACTCGGTCTGACCGAGATCACTAGTTCAGGTTCCAAAAGCTGCTTCGGTATCACCGAGTTTACAAATCGGTAGATCCGAAATGCTTTCTGTGAAGAACTAAAACTAAGTTTTTAAGTCATTAGTTTTGCAAAAACTCCTGTACTTTGTGATGCTCATCTACTCTACCTCATCTATAACCTATTCACAGGGTCTGCTGACAGTTTGCCTGCAAGATGTCTGACCAAAGTGACAGCCAGAACAAGTCAGAGGAACATGCTCAGTTGAGTGAGGGCACTAGTCCCTCTAGCAGCTATGATGAAGGCAGCAGGAGCACTCCAAGCAATCTGCCAAAGGCTGCCACAAGGACAAGGAAGAAGAGGACTTCTGACTCTGAAGATGAAGATTATGTGGCTGTTGAAGATGAAGCTACTTCAAAGAAGAAGGTGCTGAAGAAAGAGTATGGCTCAGCTGCTGCAACTAAGCCAGGTCTGAAAACAAAGATGCCAGCAAGAAGACAGCCCATGTCTAAGCCAAGAAAAGTTGCCACAGGAGAAACAATGGAGTTCACTCTTGAACCCAAGGAAACTGGAGATGGCAAGAAGAGGAAAGAAAGGGTCAAGAAGACCATTGCCAGAGATATTGGGAAGCCATCAATGATGAGATATTCTGAAGAAGAGGAAGAGGATGCTGCACCAGCACCCAAAGCTCAAAAGCTCATGGGAGATGCAATCAGATCAGGGGCTGCTCCATCTAAGCCCAAAGCTGCTCCCAAGGCTGCTGCTCCAGCTCCAAAACCAAAACCCAAGAGGAGCACTAGGAACATCCCTGCTGAGGAGAAAAACAAGGCCCCAGTGCCTCAAGCTGCTGAAGAAGAAGATGATTCTATAGTTTTGAGAAAGCTGAAGCCCAAGATCCCTGATCACAATGATGCACACCCAGTTGCATAGAATATGAAAATCAGGAAGGATTCAGGATTGAGACTATGGAGAGAGTCTGATCCATATGCTACTAGGAGAAGGACTGCTGTGGACTACAGATTTCACACTAAGGAACAACAGGACTTCTATGAGACAATTCTGCTTGACAAGAAGCCCATAGTGTGTGACATGAGATGGGTCGACTGGGAGTTCATCAAGGAGAATGAGGACCACTTCCCTGGTGTATATGATAGCTTCAAGGCATGTGGAGTTGATAAGTTTGTGGCCCAGAAGTTCACCAAGTGGAATGATGAGCTCAATATGCAATTCTACTCCACTGCCCACTTCTATCCAGATGGAAGGATTGTGTGGATGTTTGAGGGTACTAGGTACCAGTCTACAGTTGAAGAATGGGCTCAATTGATCAATGCTCCTGAAGAACATGAGGATGACTTGGATATCTATGCAAAGAAGAAGAAATACCACAACTCTATGGCCAACATGTACAAAGAGATCCCAGATGCTGCTTTGGATACACATAAGTTTGGATCTGTCCATTACCTGTTGTCTGGTCTGCCAACAATCAATTGGATTCTAAGGCACACACTGCTACCCAAGTCAGGTGATCACAAGATGATCAGAGGACATGCTATCAACTTCCTGCACATATTTGATGTCCCACAGAAGTTCAAGGTTATGAGCCTGATTGTGGAAACAATCAAGAGGACTGCAGCTGATCAGAAGAGAAGTTGTGGATATGCCCCACACATCCAGGAGCTCATCAACTCAAAGATGGGCAAAGGCAAGTACACTTTGGACAAGGAGCATCTGCCCATCTACCCTGAATTTGAGGACAACACAGTTGTCATGACTGAGAATGAACCATCATCTGTGCAAGCACAAGAAAAGAGAGAGAAGGCTAAGGCTGAGAAGGCTGCAAAGATGCCAACTGTGGAAGAGGCATATCAGGTATTCTTGAAGAGCAAGCAAGACCAGCTTGGATATCTGATCCAATCCACTATGAGGATTGAGCAGGGCCTGGCCACCCTGACCAAGAACCAGGAGAGCTTGGAAAGGATTATTGAGACAAAATTCCATGACCTTGATGTCAAGGTAACTGAAATCCAAACTGCGGTTGAGCAACTTCAGGAGGAAGCAGAGGAGAAGAAGGGCAAGTCTACCACAGATGCATTTGCTAGAGTGCCCAGAGGACAGAGATCTGCTGCAGTGCCAGTGACAGACACTAGAGCTACAACATCAGCACCAGCAGCTACAACTCCAGTTCCAACTCCAGCAGCTACTCCACCAGCTCCAGCTACTTCATCAGAAGCCTTCGTCCTTGGAGTTCTCTCAACACCACCTCCCGAAGATCAAGCCTGAGAGTCGTTTAGCACTATGCATTTTCAAACCTTTTGGTAACTTGTTGCCAAAGGGGAAGAAAAATGTATAGATCATAGGCTTCGAGAGAGAGAGTGTTGCTTTTTATCTCTCTTTGCACTTATTTGGTTTGGTTTGAAACTTTATTGCGTGCTTGTGTGATACTACTTTGTGTCCTTGTGAGATTCTTGTTTGATCATGCGATTGATCATATGCTACCCTTAATGCTTGTTGGATAATGCTATCTTTCATATCCTATTATGATCATTCACTTTGCTTGGTGATGAGTGCATGTTTTTAACCTCTATCATTTTGAGCGCTCCACCAAGATGTATGTGACATGGAAGAGTAACCCATGATCCTAATCGATTGTGCATTTGCATTCAAAAGCAAATCTTAAATAATGCACAAATTTAGGGGGAGCTCTTGCTTCTCACATACTTCTCAAAGAGACGATGTTTTTTCAATCTTACTTATCATTTGTCGAAGCTTTGATCTATATGTTGTCATCAATTACCAAAAAGGGGGAGATTGAAAGTGCAACTATCCCTGGGTGGTTTTGGTAATTCCTAACAAGATATAGCTGATTGAGCTAATGCTATTCCAGGATAAACATTTCAGGAAAGCTCAATGATTGGCATGGCATGGATTAGAAAGTGAACCCTTCAAAATGCTAAGGACAAAGGATTGGCTCAAGCTCAAAGCACAAGACTCTACATTTTCTATTTTAGTGATCCAAGATCACATTGAGTCTATAGGAAAAGCCAATACTATTAAGAAGGGATGAGGTGTTGCTTAATGAGGCTCTTGCTCAAAATGCTTAGTGATATGCTCCAAAACCCTCCACTACTTTCTCATATCCACATATGTCCTAAACCAAAAAGTCCAACTCGGCCCCATCGATTCTTTCTATCCGGAGCCACCGAGTTCAGTTGTCATAGCCACTGCCAGAAACCCTAATCAATTCGGTCTCACCGATAGGGATCTCGGTCCCACCGAGATGGGGTTGTAATGTCTCTGTTTCCTTTTCGTAATGTTTCGGTCAAACCGAGATGAGCGATCGGTCCCACCGAGATTGCAATGCAAACTCTCTGTTTCCCTTTCGTAACGTTTCGGTCCAACCGAGATGAGCGAATTGGTCCCACCGAGTTTGCCTGACCAACTCTCTGTTTGACTATTACCAAAATCGGTCTCACCGAGTTTGTGTAATCGGTCTCACCGAGATTACGTTATGCCCTAACCCTAATGACATCAGTCCCACTGAGTTGATCCAGTCGGTCCCACCGAGAATCCTAACATTCACATTTTGAAATAAATCGGTCCGACCGAGTTTCATGATTCGGTCCCACCGAGTTTGGTGATTTGTGTGTAACGATTAGATTTTGTGTGGAGGCTATATATATACACCCCTCCACCCACTCTTCATTCGTAGAGAGATCCATCAGAACATGCCTACACTTCCAACACATATTTTCTGAGAGAGAACCACCTACATTTGTGTTGAGGTCAAGATATTCCATTCCAACCACATAAATCTTGATCTCTAGCCTTCCCCAAGTTGCTTTCCACTCAAATCTTCTTTCTACCAAATCCAATCCTATGAGAGAGAGTTGAGTGTTGGGGAGACTATCATTTGAAGCACAAGAGCAAGGAGTTCATCATCAACACACCATTTGTTACTTCTTGGAGAGTGGTGTCTCCTAGATTGGCTAGGTGTCACTTGGGAGCCTCCGACTGTTGGGGATCGTAGCAGAATTTTAAAATTTCCTACGCATCACCAAGATCCATCTATGGAGTATACTAGCAACGAGGGGAAAGGAGTGCATCTACATACCCTTGTAGATCGCGAGCGGAAGCGTTCCAATGAACGAGGTTGATGGAGTCGTACTCGCCGTGATCCAAATCACCAATGACCGAGTGCCGAACGGACGGCACCTCCACGTTCAACACACATACGGAGCAGCGACGTCTCCTCCTTCTTGATCCAGCAAGGGGGAAGGAGAGGTTGATGGAGATCCAGCAGCACGACGGCGTGGTGGTGGATGTAGCGGGATCTCGGCAGGGCTTCGCCGAGCTTCTGCGAGAGGGAGAGGTGTTGCAGGGGAGGAGGGAGGCGCCCAAGGCTGTAGTGTAGCTGCCCTCCCTCCCCCCTTTATATAGGCCCCCTGGGAGGGGGGGGCGCCGGCCAAGAACCCATCTGATGGGGGGGGGGCGGCCAAGGGGGGAAACTTCCCCCCCCCAAGTCAAGTGGGGCGCCCCCCACCCTAGGGTTTCCAACCCTAGGCGCAGGGGGGAGGCCCATGGGGGGCGCCCCAGCCCACTAAGGGCTGGTTCCCTTCCCACTTCAGCCCATGGGGCCCTCCGGGATAGGTGACCCCACCCGGTGGACCCCCGGGACCCTTCCGGTGGTCCCGGTACAATACCGATAACCCCCGAAACTTTCCCGGTGGCCGAAACTGGACTTCCTATATATAATTCTTCACCTCCGGACCATTCCGGAACTCCTCGTGACGTCCGGGATCTCATCCGGGACTCCGAACAACTTTCGGGTTTCCGCATACTCATATCTCTACAACCCTAGCGTCACCGAACCTTAAGTGTGTAGACCCTACGGGTTCGGGAGACATGCAGACATGACCGAGACGCCTCTCCGGTCAATAACCAACAGCGGGATCTGGATACCCATGTTGGCTCCCACATGTTCCACGATGATCTCATCGGATGAACCACGATGTCGAGGATTCAATCAATCCCGTATACAATTCCCTTTGTCAATCGGTATGTTACTTGCCCGAGATTCGATCGTCGGTATCCCAATACCTTGTTCAATCTCGTTACCGGCAAGTCTCTTTACTCGTACCGCAATGCATGATCCCGTGACTAACGCCTTAGTCACATTGAGCTCATTATGATGATGCATTACCGAGTGGGCCCAGAGATACCTCTCCGTCATACGGAGTGACAAATCCCAGTCTCGATCCGTGCCAACCCAACAGACACTTTCGGAGATACCCGTAGTGTACCTTTATAGTCACCCAGTTACGTTGTGACGTTTGGCACACCCAAAGTACTCCTACGGTATCCGGGAGTTGCACGATCTCATGGTCTAAGGAGAAGATACTTGACATTGGAAAAGCTCTAGCAAACGAACTACACGATCTTTGAGCTATGCTTAGGATTGGGTCTTGTCCATCACATCATTCTCCTAATGATGTGATCCCGTTATCAATGACATCCAATGTCCATAGTCAGGAAACCATGACTATCTGTTGATCAACGAGCTAGTCAACTAGAGGCTTACTAGGGACACGTTGTGGTCTATGTATTCACACATGCATTACGATTTCCGGATAACACAATTATAGCATGAACAATAGACAATTATCATGAACAAAGAAATATAATAATAACCATTTATTATTGCCTCTAGGGCATATTTCCAACAGTCTCCCACTTGCACTAGAGTCAATAATCTAGTTACATTGTGATGAATCGAACACCCATTGCGTCCTGGTGTTGATCATGTTTTGCTCTAGGGAGAGGTTTAGTCAACGGATCTGCTACATTCAGGTCCGTATGTACTTTACAAATATCTATGTCTCCATTTTGAACACTTTCACGAATGGAGTTGAAGCGACGCTTGATATGCCTGGTCTTCCTGTGAAACCTGGGCTCCTTCGCAAGGGCAATAGCTCCAGTGTTGTCACAGAAGAGAGTCATCGGGCCCGACGCATTGGGAATCACCCCTAGGTCGGTAATGAACTCCTTCATCCAGACTGCTTCCTGTGCTGCCTCCGAGGCTGCCATGTACTCCGCTTCACATGTAGATCCCGCCACGACGCTTTGCTTGCAACTGCACCAGCTTACTGCTCCTCCATTCAAAATATACACGTATCCGGTTTGTGACTTCGAGTCATCCAGATCTGTGTCGAAGCTAGCGTCGACGTAACCCTTTACGACGAGCTCTTCGTCACCTCCATAAACGAGAAACATATCCTTAGTCCTCTTCAGGTACTTCAGGATATTCTTGACCGCTGTCCAGTGTTCCATGCCGGGATTACTTTGGTACCTTCCTACCAAACTTACGGCAAGGTTTACATCAGGTCTGGTACACAGCATGGCATACATAATAGACCCTATGGCCGAGGCATAGGGGATGACACTCATCTTTTCTCTATCTTCTGCCGTGGTCGGGCATTGAGCCGTGCTCAATTGCACACCTTGCAATACAGGCAAGAACCCCTTCTTGGACTGATCCATATTGAACTTCTTCAATATCTTGTCAAGGTACGTACTCTGTGAAAGACCAATGAGGCGTCTTGATCTATCTCTATAGATCTTGATGCCTAATATATAAGCAGCTTCTCCAAGGTCCTTCATTGAAAAACACTTATTCAAATAGGCCTTTATACTTTCCAAGAATTCTATATCATTTCCCATCAATAGTATGTCATCCACATATAATATGAGAAATGCTACAGAGCTCCCACTCACTTTCTTGTAAACACAGGCTTCTCCATAAGTCTGTGTAAACCCAAACGCTTTGATCATCTCATCAAAGCGAATGTTCCAACTCCGAGATGCTTGCACCAGCCCATAGATTGAGCGCTGGAGCTTGCATACTTTGTTAGCATTCTTAGGATCGACAAAACCTTCCGGCTGCATCATATACAATTCTTCCTTAAGGAAGCCATTAAGGAATGCCGTTTTGACGTCCATCTGCCATATCTCATAATCATAGTATGCGGCAATTGCTAACATGATTCGGACGGACTTCAGCTTCGCTACGGGTGAGAAAGTCTCATCGTAGTCAACCCCTTGAACTTGTCGATAACCCTTAGCGACAAGTCGAGCCTTATAGATGGTCACATTACCATCCGCGTCTGTCTTCTTCTTAAAGATCCATTTGTTTTCTATGGCTCGCCGATCATCGGGCAAGTCAGTCAAAGTCCATACTTCGTTTTCATACATGGATCCTATCTCGGATTTCATGGCTTCTAGCCATTTGTCGGAATCCGGGCCCGCCATCGCTTCTTCATAGTTCGAAGGTTCACCGTTGTCTAACAACATGATTTCCAGGACAGGGTTGCCGTACCACTCTGGTGCGGAACGTGTCCTTGTGGACCTACGAAGTTCAGTAGTAACTTGATCCGAAGCTTCATGATCATCATCATTAACTTCCTCCCCAGTCGGTGTAGGCACCACAGGAACATCTTCCCGCGCTGCGCTACTTTCCGGTACGGAAGGGGTGACTATCACCTCATCAAGTTCCACTTTCCTCCCACTTACTTCCTTCGAGAGAAACTCTTTCTCCAGAAAGGACCCGTTCTTGGCAACGAAGATCTTGCCTTCGGATCTGAGGTAGAAGGTATACCCAATAGTTTCCTTAGGGTATCCTATGAAGACGCATTTCTCCGACTTGGGTTCGAGCTTTTCAGGTTGAAGTTTCTTGACATAAGCATCGCATCCCCAAACTTTTAGAAACGACAGCTTAGGTTTCTTCCCAAACCATAATTCATACGGTGTCGTCTCAACGGATTTCGACGGAGCCCTATTTAAAGTGAATGCGGCAGTCTCTAAAGCATAGCCCCAAAATGAGAGCGGTAAATCGGTAAGAGACATCATAGATCGCACCATATCCAATAGAGTGCGATTACGACGTTCGGACACACCGTTTCGCTGAGGTGTTCCAGGCGGCGTGAGTTGTGAAACGATTCCACATTTCCTTAAGTGCGCACCAAATTCGTGACTTAAATATTCTCCACCACGATCTGATCGTAAGAATTTTATTTTTCTGTCACGTTGATTCTCAACCTCACTCTGAAATTCCTTGAACTTTTCAAAGGTTTCAGACTTGTGTTTCATTAGGTAGACATACCCATATCTACTTAAGTCATCAGTGAGAGTGAGAACATAACGATATCCTCCGCGAGCCTCAACACTCATTGGACCGCACACATCGGTATGTATGATTTCCAATAAGTTGGTTGCTCGCTCCATTGTTCCGGAGAACGGAGTCTTGGTCATCTTACCCATGAGGCATGGTTCGCACGTGTCAAATGATTCGTAATCAAGAGACTCCAAAAGTCCATCTGCATGGAGCTTCTTCATGCGCTTGACACCAATGTGACCAAGGCGGCAGTGCCACAAGTATGTGGGACTATCGTTATCAACTTTACATCTTTTGGTATTCACACTATGAATATGTGTAACATCACGTTCGAGATTCATCAAGAATAAACCATTGACCAGCGGGGCATGACCATAAAACATATCTCTCAAATAAATAGAACAACCATTATTCTCGGATTTAAATGAGTAGCCATCTCGAATTAAACGAGATCCAGATACAATGTTCATGCTCAAAGCTGGCACTAAATAACAATTATTGAGGTTTAAAACTAATCCCGTAGGTAGATGCAGAGGTAGCGTGCCGACGGCGATCACATCGACCTTGGAACCATTCCCGACGCGCATCGTCACCTCGTCCTTTGCCAGTCTCCGTTTATTCCGCAGTTCCTGTTTTGAGTTACAAATATGAGCAACCGCACCGGTATCAAATACCCAGGAGCTACTACGAGTACTGGTAAGGTACACATCAATTACATGTATATCACATATACCTTTGGTGTTGCCGGCCTTCTTGTCCGCTAAGTATTTGGGGCAGTTCCGCTTCCAGTGACCACTTCCCTTGCAATAAAAGCACTCAGTCTCAGGCTTGGGTCCATTCTTTGACTTCTTCCCGGTAACTGGCTTACCGGGCGCGGCAACTCCCTTGCCGTCCTTCTTGAAGTTCTTCTTACCCTTGCCCTTCTTGAACTTAGTGGTTTTATTCACCATCAACACTTGATGTTCTTTTCTGATCTCCACCTCCGCTGATTTCAGCATTGAATATACCTCAGGAATGGTCTTTTCCATCCCCTGCATATTGAAGTTCATCACAAAGCTCTTGTAGCTTGGTGGAAGCGACTGAAGGATTCTGTCAATGACCGCGTCATCCGGGAGATTAACTCCCAGCTGAGACAAGCGGTTGTGTAACCCAGACATTCTGAGTATGTGCTCACTAACAGAACTATTCTCCTCCATTTTACAGCTGAAGAACTTGTCGGAGACTTCATATCTCTCGACCCGGGCATGAGCTTGGAAAACCATTTTCAGCTCTTCGAACATCTCATATGCTCCATGTTTCTCAAAACGCTTTTGGAGACCCGGTTCTAAGCTGTAAAGCATGCCGCACTGAACGAGGGAGTAATCATCAGCACGTGATTGCCAAGCGTTCATAACGTCTTGGTTCTCTGGGATTGGTGCTTCACCTAGCGGTGCTTCTAAGACATAATCTTTCTTGGCAGCTATGAGGATGATCCTCAGGTTCCGGACCCAGTCCGTATAGTTGCTGCCATCATCTTTCAGCTTGGTTTTCTCTAGGAACGCGTTGAAGTTGAGGACAACGTGGGCCATTTGATCTACAAGACATATTGTAAAGATTTTAGACTAAGTTCATGATAATTAAGTTCATCTAATCAAATTATTCAATGAACTCCCACTCAGATAGACATCCCTCTAGTCATCTAAGTGAAACATGATCCGAGTTAACTAGGCCGTGTCCGATCATCACGTGAGACGGACTAGTCAAGATCGGTGAACATCTCCATGTTGATCGTATCTTCTATACGACTCATGCTCGACCTTTCGGTCCTCCGTGTTCCGAGGCCATGTCTGTACATGCTAGGCTCGTCAAGTCAACCTAAGTGTATTGCGTGTGTTCCGAGGCCATGTCTGTACATGCTAGGCTCGTCAACACCCGTTGTATGCGAACGTTAGAATCTATCACACCCGATCATCACGTGGTGCTTCGAAACAACGAACCTTCGCAACGGTGCACAGTTAGGGGGAACACTTTCTTGAAATTATTATAAGGGATCATCTTACTTACTACCGTCGTTCTAAGCAAATAAGATGCAAAACATGATAAACATCACATGCAATCAAATAGTGACATGATATGGCCAATATCATTTTGCTCCTTTGATCTCCATCTTCGGGGCACCATGATCATCTTCGTCACCGGCATGACACCATGATCTCCATCATCATGATCTCCATCATTGTGTCTTCATGAAGTTGTCACGCCAACGATTACTTCTACTTCTATGGCTAACGCGTTTAGCAATAAAGTAAAGTAATTTACATGGCGTTATTCAATGACACGCAGGTCATACAAAATAATAAAGACAACTCCTATGGCTCCTGCCGGTTGTCATACTCATCGACATGCAAGTCGTGATTCCTATTACAAGAATATGATCAATCTCATACATCACATATATCATTCATCACATCTTCTGGCCATATCACATCACATAGCACATGCTGCAAAAACAAGTTAGACGTCCTCTAATTGTTGTTGCAAGTTTTTACGTGGCTTGTATAGGTTTCTAGCAAGAACGTTTCTTACCTACGTAAAACCACAACGTGATATGCCAATTTCTATTTACCCTTCATAAGGACCCTTTTCATCGAATCCGTTCCGACTAAAGTGGGAGAGACAGACACCCGCTAGCCACCTTATGCAACTAGTGCATGTCAGTCGGTGGAACCTGTCTCACGTAAGCGTACGTGTAAGGTCGGTCCGGGCCGCTTCATCCCACAATACCGCCGAAACAAGATAAGACTAGTAGCGGCAAGAAGAATTGGCAACATCAACGCCCACAACTGCTTTGTGTTCTACTCGTGCATAGTAACTACGCATAGGCCTGGCTCATGATGCCACTGTTGGGGATCGTAGCAGAATTTTAAAATTTCCTACGCATCACCAAGATCCATCTATGGAGTATACTAGCAACGAGGGGAAAGGAGTGCATCTACATACCCTTGTAGATCGCGAGCGGAAGCGTTCCAATGAACGAGGTTGATGGAGTCGTACTCGCCGTGATCCAAATCACCGATGACCGAGTGCCGAACGGACGGCACCTCCGCGTTCAACACACGTACGGAGCAGCGACGTCTCCTCCTTCTTGATCCAGCAAGGGGGAAGGAGAGGTTGATGGAGATCCAGCAGCACGACGGCGTGGTGGTGGATGTAGCGGGATCTCGACAGGGCTTCCCCGAGCTTCTGCGAGAGGGAGAGGTGTTGCAGGGGAGGAGGGAGGCGCCCAAGGCTGTAGTGTAGCTGCCCTCCCTCCCCCCTTTATATAGGCCCCCTGGGAGGGGGGGCGCCGGCCAAGAACCCATCTGTGGGGGGGGGGGGCGGCGGCCAAGGGGGGAAACTTCCCCCCCAAGTCAAGTGGGGCGCCCCCCCACCCTAGGGTTTCCAACCCTAGGCGCAGGGGGGAGGCCCATGGGGGGCGCCCCAGCCCACTAAGGGCTGGTTCCCTTCCCACTTCAGCCCATGGGGCCCTCCGGGATAGGTGGCCCCACCCGGTGGACCCCCGGGACCCTTCCGGTGGTCCCGGTACAATACCGATAACCCCCGAAACTTTCCCGGTGGCCGAAACTGGACTTCCTATATATAATTCTTCACCTCCGGACCATTCCGGAACTCCTCGTGACGTCCGGGATCTCATCCGGGACTCCGAACAACTTTCGGGTTTCCGCATACTCATATCTCTACAACCCTAGCGTCACCGAACCTTAAGTGTGTAGACCCTACGGGTTCGGGAGACATGCAGACATGACCGAGACGCCTCTCCGGTCAATAACCAACAGCGGGATCTGGATACCCATGTTGGCTCCCACATGTTCCACGATGATCTCATCGGATGAACCACGATGTCGAGGATTCAATCAATCCCGTATACAATTCCCTTTGTCAATCGGTATGTTACTTGCCCGAGATTCGATCGTCGGTATCCCAATACCTTGTTCAATCTCGTTACCGGCAAGTCTCTTTACTCGTACCGCAATGCATGATCCCGTGACTAACGCCTTAGTCACATTGAGCTCATTATGATGATGCATTACCGAGTGGGCCCAGAGATACCTCTCCGTCATACGGAGTGACAAATCCCAGTCTCGATCCGTGCCAACCCAACAGACACTTTCGGAGATACCCGTAGTGTACCTTTATAGTCACCCAGTTACGTTGTGACGTTTGGCACACCCAAAGTACTCCTACGGTATCCGGGAGTTGCACGATCTCATGGTTTAAGGAGAAGATACTTGACATTGGAAAAGCTCTACCAAACGAACTACACGATCTTTGAGCTATGCTTAGGATTGGGTCTTGTCCATCACATCATTCTCCTAATGATGTGATCCCGTTATCAATGACATCCAATGTCCATAGTCAGGAAACCATGACTATCTGTTGATCAACGAGCTAGTCAACTAGAGGCTTACTAGGGACACGTTGTGGTCTATGTATTCACACATGCATTACGATTTTCGGATAACACAATTATAGCATGAACAATAGACAATTATCATGAACAAATAAATATAATAATAACCATTTATTATTGCCTCTAGGGCATATTCCCAACACCGACAAGATTGTGGAGTTGAACCAAGGAGTTTGTAAGGGCAAGGAGATCGCCTACTTCATGAAGATCTACCCGAGTGAGGCAAGTCCTTCGTGGGCGACAACCATGGTGGGATAGACAAGGTTGCTTCTTCGTGGACCCTTCGTGGGTGGAGCCCTCCGTGGACTCACGCAACCATTACCCTTCGTGGGTTGAAGTCTCCATCAACGTGGATGTACGATAGCACCACCTATCGGAACCACAGATAAAAAATCTCCGTGTTAACATTGCGTTTGCTCCCTCAATCTCATCCCCTTTACCTCCATATGCAATTGTTTTACATTCCGCTGCTATACTCTTAGAATTGCATGTGTAGGTTGATTGCTTGACTTATGCTAAGTTGCTAAAATCTGCCAAGAACTAAAATTGGGAAAAGGCTGGATTTTTATTTGGTCAAGTAGTCTAATCACTCCCCTCTAGACATACTTCCGATCCTACAACGTCCCAAGCCCATAGCGAGCCATTTCAAGGAGCTCCTGTTCAAGAAAGCGAGGGGAAAGTGCTTCCGGTGCCTTGAGCTTGATCACCGGATCGCCGTGTGCACCAACCGCGCCAAGTGTTTGCTGTGTGGTGAGGCTGGCCACAAAGCTAGGTGGTGCTCGTCGCAAGTCCAGCCGCCGGCTACGAAGCCGCAAGTCCACCTCCCGCCACCGCCCCCCGGTCCGCCGCCGCGCTCTGCTGTCCGTGTTCCCATGGAAGCAACTGCTGTTGACCCCCAGGTCCGCCGCGGGCTGGTCATCGTCACGGCTCGCCATACTGTGGGGCTAGCGGAGGCAGAGAGGAAGCTGACCAGGTGTGGGGTGGTGGCGGTTGTGATGGGTGTACCGGCGCCGTTCGAGCTCGTCGACGTCAAGAGGGCCCTGGCTCTGCGGTTCCGCTTCCCTGAGGAGTAGGTCAAGGTGTCGCTGAGGGCGCTTGGTGAGCTGCTGCTCGTCTTCGACGACGCGACGATTCGGGACAAGGTGATGGGGATCCAGGGGCCGCTCGTCCTTGGGCGCGTATCCTTCATGATCGCGCCTTGGTCGCGGTTCCGTCGGGGATCACCAGCGAAGCTGCTGTACAAGGCGAGGGTGTGTCTGGAAGGGGTGCCCGAGCACGCGTGGGACATCCATAGTGTGGCTTCCTTGTTTGGTCCATCTATGCTGATTGAGGGGATCGACTCGGAGGTGCGTAGGGAGGAGGAGACCGGGTGCTTCCGCCTCTGGGTGTGGATGGACGCCGTCGAGAAGCTCAAGACCAGAGGTGTTCTCCCCCGTCCTTGTTGTTGGTGTCGGTGCAGCCAACAATGAGCGGCGTGGTGACTGTGGATAAGCAGCGTCGTCCTTTGTTGCTTTGTTTCTCGGGTGGCAACTGCACATAAGGTGCTTGATAAAAATGCCAAATAGAGAAAATAGAAGAAGAAGAAGAAGGCCAAGTCCAAGTGTGTCTGCGTGGCAAAAACTTTCATTTCACCAACTCAGACTCTACCAATTAGTGACGTCATTAAATTCATTAGAATTTACCGTCAATATTTTTCGCCATTATTTTGGGATTAGTTTGAATTGCTTACCACATGTGTCACGTGGTAATGTTTTTCGCCACTTTGACACGATGCAAAGTGCAACGATCTCCAAAGTGATGATTTTTCGCTATAAATGTGATGGTTCCGTGCTTTTAACTCTTTTTGAAGAAGAAAATATCAAATATGCCATCAAACTTGACTAGGGCCAAGAACACGTCATAAGATACTGGAGCCCTTTATTTCAGATTTGATTTAATTGCTCAGATCAATTGTTACGAAACACTGGTAATACCCATACTACAAACTGATCCACTACGATGTACCAATGCACAGGAGAATCATTAAGCCTAATTTTCCAGCAAGGCTTGGAGCAGCTGTCTAAAAACTACCCCCTCTGTAACTTTAGTGATCTAAATATATTTCTTCACGGAAGGAGAACTAGATTGGCATTTCAAAATCATGTGGTACAATAAAAAAAACAGGATGCATATGCAGCTGCTCCATCCCGGACACATACGTAGCATCCAGGGTAAATATCTTCAAGACTTCAACCACCCGTTTAATCCATGTCAACTGATAGTGTGAACAGACCTAACTGCAGCAACGGTGCTATGCTGTACGCTTCACTAGCCGGGCTCTGCAACCAACACCCAATTATGGACGGGAAACACTTATATCCAGACGTCTGCAAAGCAATAAGCACATCCAGTTATTATACGGGTGGACCCACTCCACATCCCAAAAATTATGAGTAGATAGCATCCTCCGCCAGGCTCAGAAGTCCTAACAGGGAAAGATCATGCATCTTCATCACATGAGACGAACTTGCCCCCCAGGTCTCCGATGGCGGACATTAGAGCACCTACTGGCGGACTTGGCAATCCGGCCCCATATACGCCCGCGGGCACGTCCGCCAGCCCCTCATATGTTGCGCCGCACATCCACATACCTCAAATCCATGCAATCCATGCACATCGATCAGACGATACAAATTATTCGAATTCAACAGTTCAAAACAAAGCAAAGCAAATCATAGGTCAACAAACGGGACATGCCAAAACGAAATCAATGTCCGAGCGTGATGGATGGCTCGCTTGTCGGATCACTGGCCGGACGCCATCCATGCCGCCTGCTCCGAGCCCAGGCGGACCGCGTCCTGCTCCGCCTGCATCTTGGCCGCATGATCCACTGCCGCTGCCGCCCTCGCCGCTTCATACTTCCTGCGGTCGTTGATCTCCTTCTTCTTATCTGCAAGCCACTTCTTTGCATGCTCATACAAGAGGGTTTCGTCCGCCAACATGATCTTTGCATCCTCCTCGTCCCGTGCGAGTTGCAACCTCTCCTTCTCAAGGGATGCCGACGGACGAGAGGCGGACCGCGTCACTGTCGCGACGGTCAGGAGCGGGTTGGACGACATCTACGGCGGCGGATCGCGACCGGTGGTGAGGATGGGGAGCAAGGGTGGCGGACAACGAGGGCTCGGGTGCGGGAAAGGTTGAAGGGCGGCGGGAGGAGGAGGAAGGGTTTGGTGGGTTTGGTGCAATTTGCGGTGGGGTCGGGCTGTCGGATCCGACGTGGCGGGCGCGCTCGGGCGCCCCCTTTGGGGTGGGTAAGAGGGGTGGCGGTCAGCTCGAGCATTTAAGGCCCGTTTAAGGAGCCCGTCTGGGTCGAAATTTCATGACCGGTTAGTGACCGGGTGACCTGCCCGGGCGTTTGAGGCGGCTTTGGGGCGCGGAAGGGTTGAAGGGCGGCGGGAGGAGGAGGAAGGGTTGGTGGGTTTGGTGCAATTTGCGGTGGGGTCGGGCTGTCGGGTCCGACGTGGCGGGCGCGCTCGGGCGCCCCCTTTGGGGTGGGTATGAGGGGTGGCGGTCAGCCCGAGCATTTAAGGCCCGTTTAAGGAGCCCGTCTGGGTCGAAATTTCATGACCGGTTAGTGACCGGGTGACCTGCCCGGGCGTTTGAGGCGGCTTTGGGGCGCCCGGCTGTAGATGCTCTTAGGTCCATGTGGAGTGGATCCCGGCCCTTGCCGGTGAGAGGGCTATGGTTTTGACATCTTTCTTCGAGTTTTCTTAGGGTTTGTGTCATAACCAGGAAGGCGAGACAACACCAGCTCCATGAAGATGGAATAAGCTTCTCCCCACCTAGCTCTCGTTCCGGTAGAGCGTCTAGCATCGTCGGTGGGCATGTGGAGATGTGTCTCCGGCGGATCTGTCTTTGATGGATTTGCTCGTTTGTCTACGTTCGTGTGTCTTCGGATTGGATCATCCATGTGGATAGTCAATCGTTTTCCCTGATCGTGGATGGTTAAGGATATTATCCTTGACCTGTTCCGGGAGTTCGCTAGGGGAACACTAGATATGTCCCGGCTTAACTACGGGATCATTTCTTTGATTCCCAAGGTCCCGGGCGCTGCTGACATAAGGCAATTCCGGCCTATCATAGTTCTCAATGTGATATTCCGGATTTTGGCCAAGGGGTATGCCACTAGGGCGGCCCTTATCGCTCCTCGGATCCATCGCCCGAACCAATCTGCCTTCACGAAAGGCAGGTATATTCTGGATGGGATCCTCGTTCTCCACGAGGTCATCCATGAGGTCAAGAGCAAGCACCTCCGCAAGGTGTTCTTCAAGATTGACTTCCATAAAGCATACGACACCGTCCATTGGTCCTTCCTTCGGGAGGTGTTGCTCAAGCGTGGATTCGACCCCCACTGGGTGGAGAGGGTGATGCAGTTAGTAACGAGCGGCCGCACGACTGTGAACATCAATGGAGAGATCGGACCCTACTTCATGACTGGCCAAGGCGTACGGCAAGGGGATCCGATCTCCCCATTTCTCTTCAACCTTGTGGTTGATGCTCTGGCCTCGATCCTTGATTTGGCCAAACGAGCCGGTCACATTTGGGGGATTTGCCCCCATCTTGTGGCCAATGGAGGTCTGACCCACCTCCAATAATATGCGGATGATACCATTATGATGGTAGAAGGATCGGACGAGGATATTCGGAACCTCAAGTTCCTCCTCCTCTGCTTTCAGGAGATGTCGGGCCTCACGATCAATTTCCCCAAGAGTGAGGTGATGGCCCTGGGATACTCCCAGGCGGAAGCACAGAGTATCGCCAATTGCCTGAATTGTCGATTAGGATCCTTCCCGACTACTTATCTTGGCGTGCCAATTAGTGACATGCGTCTGCTGGAAAAGGACTTTCGTCCAATAATCGCCAGGCTCCAGCCTAGGATGGAGCCTTGGCAGGGGAGATGGCTGTCTAAAGACGCCCGAGTCATTTTGATGAACTCCTCCCTTATTAGCCTTTTGATGTACATAATGGTATTCTATAGATTGCATGAATCCCTCCATCATGCGGTCACTAAACTCCTGTGTAGATTCTTCTGGGTGGGAGAAAACAATAAACAGAAGTACCACATGGTGAAGTGGTCCGAGATCTGCAAGCCTAAGGACCAAGGCGGCCTGGGAGTCCTCTCATCCAAGCGGATGAATATTGCCCTACTCCCCAAATGGCTCTGGCGGATTCAGACCGATGCGGGAGGTCTGTGGCTCGAGATTATCCGCGCAAAATATCTTCGCGGTCAGCCACTGGCCTTTGCTCCCAGGTCTGGCGGTTCCCAATTCTGGCAGTCGGTGATCCGTTTGATGCCGGTCTTACGCATTGGGACCTCTATTTCAGTGGGCTCCGGGTCCGGCACATTATTCTGGCTAGTTCGGTGGGCTGGAGCTCGCCCATTTGCGGAACGCTTCTATGCGTTATTCTTGATCTGTGTCCGCCCACAGCTCTCTGTAGCTGTGGCTTTAGCTGACTTAGGCGCCATTGCCTTCCGCCGTACCTTCGGGGCGGCGGAGCTTGAACAATGGGACGAAATGCTCGAGAGTATTGCCCTTCACTCCCCCTTCCTTGAGCCTGACTCGCTATCCTGGCGCCTCGAGCCAAATGGCAGATTCTCGACTAGGTCTCTTTACCAGGCGATTGTTCCCACCCCTGGCCCGGTGGAACTATCGGTCCTCTGGGAGATCAAACTCCCCTTGAAGATACGCATCTTTCTCTGGCAATGGGTCCGAGGCCGTCTCCCGTCAGGAACGGAGGTTAGAAAACGCAACGGCCCAGGGGATGGCCCCTGTCCCATCTGTTTGGTCCCGGAAGACTGTAACCACATCTTCTTCCGGTGCCCTGTAGCGCAGTTCTTATGGAGCTGCTTCCGGGAGGTAGTTGGTAGCAATTGGTGCCACGACAACCTCCCAGACCTATTTGGGGAGGTCCTTAGGCTTCCCGGTCCTAGCCGCTCCCCAACTTGGGTGGCTTTGGGTACCCTTGCTTGGACCCTTTGGTGTTCCCGCAATAAACTAGTCATCGAGCGTGTCATTCCATCCCGTGCGACTGATGTAATCTATAAAATGTGTAGCTTCTTACAGCTCTGGAGACCGCTTAGCAAGGAGTGTGATCACGGCGCCATCAACAACATCATAGCAGGTCTTCGTTCCGCAGCATCGGCTTTCGCTCCACCGCCACCACCCCCCGAGCCGGATTAGCTCTTTTTAGCTTTCTTTGGGCTTGTTCCGCTGTGCCCCCAGCATTGTCCCTTGTTCGTATTGTGTACTGATGTGTTGGATGCTTGGTTCGTTGCTTTATAATATAAAGCGGGGGGAAACCCTTTTTCTCAACTGTGGCATGTGCCCTCTCTATCAACATGAACATTTAAATCTATGGTGCACCTCCTCTTCGAGTGCCACTTCTCCTAGTGTATCTGGACTTAGTTGGGTTCATGGGTTGATTTACGTGATGGCGTCACGGCGAGTGCGTGATTTTCGGTGAAGGAGTGGTGTGCAAAGCGGTCATGGATCGCTGGTTTTCCTGAAGCCACGTCTTATTTCGTGCAAAAAGTTGTGGATTCACTGCCGGCGTCACCGTGGCCGAGGGAAGCAGCGACAGTCTGAAGAAGTGAGTCCTATAGTAGGTTAAAATTAGAAATGATTATCTTCTCTATGAAGTTTTTTTTTGAACATGCAAAGGCGCCTATGGCGCCAATTCATTCATTCATTCATACTGCAAATAGTTTACATTGAGAACTACAATTCCTTGTAATTGCATGTCTAAACACAATAATTTTAAAGGGCAACTGTCCTGAAGATGATCTGTATTATTACAAGAGAAATTAACTTGCTGATCTGTTATGTGGGTGAGTGCTATCTGAGCTAAATCATGTGCCTCTATGTTATTGAGTCTTGAGATGTGAAAAACCTGAACTGAAGATGCATTTGTTGCTGCAGAAAATTCTGCAAGTAATCCTCTAGCCTCCCAATGTCCTGGATCTGTTCTCGGCGATCTTGCAGCAGCTGCTTTCGCTAGCGATAAATTATCTGTGAGGAAGGTCGCATCTTTTATTTGCAACCTGGCAAGTATGTTGGCTGCAAGTACTAGAGCGTGTGCTTCTGCTTGTATGGCTGATTCTGCATGATTGCCTTTAGCATATATTTGGACCTTCAGTTTTCTGCTTCCTTGATTTATGTGCATATAAACTCCCAGTCCAGTTCTTGTGTTGCTGGCATGTTGAACCTGATTCTTCCATGCCGCATTTGTGAAAATCCTATTTGTTGTTGTTAGCTTTAATAAATCTACTGTTGTCCCTTGTGTTTATGTACCTGTTATTTGCAATCTTTGATTATCATCCTTCTTATGTGATTGTTCCTGTATTTCCACTTCCTGTAATATGCAATTCGCTATGGCCTGACCTGCATAAAAAATTTGTAGAGGAGAGCTTTCTTTTCTTTGAAACAATTTGTCGTTCCTTGATTTCCACATACACCACATGAAGGTAAATGTGTTGCTCAAAGTGGCATGTGGATGATTTGAGTTAAGAATGTCTAAAATCATACTTGTCATGGAATTGCTATCCCGTAGGAAATATTCTATTCTAATGTACCAGGGATGGACAAACCAGTCAGCCTTAGCAAAAGGGCAAAGAAAAAGAATGTGCTTTTCATCTTCTTCCGCTCCACACCTTGAACAAAATTTACTTATATGGGGTGTGTATTTACCTGCTCTTATGCCTGTTGGAAGGGCTTTTCTGATAAGTCTCCATGCAAATGTTTGTATCCTTGGAGCTATATCTTTTGCTTTCCAAATTTGTTTCAATAGCTCCCTTGAGTTGGCTGTAATGATTGTAGGCTATGGTTCTCCTTCTTCCTGCAAAATCCGCAAACAGAGTTTGTATGCACTTTTAGTTGCAAATTTTCCCGACGGGGTTAGTCTATGAAGCTTTACTAAGCAGACTGACTGAACTGATTTGGGGTTTCAAGTTCCAACGTCTTCCACTAGCGGCCGCATATATATCAATAATCATCTGCATCAAAGCAAAGCACACTAGGACCAAAACCAACAGTTTCCATATCAAGGTTTTGTGGCAAACGACTAGCCTTGAAACATCTACCCAGAGACTGATGAATCCAGCAGTTATGATTAACCAACTGTTGTGATTAAACAAGAAGGTTTCGCACGATTCCCAACACAACGGATGTAGGTAAACTTCCCAAGAAACTGTTTTTCAGACTTCACCAGTTTCAGTAAACTGTTTTTTCAGAAACAACAGTTTCGATCAGGCATTGCCAATATGAGTTTCAGAAACAAGCGGAGCCTCGACGACATGGTGCAGGCCTGGCAGCGGCGGCTGGGCCACCATCACCGGAGCACACGTTTGCTTGCATCAGGCATCTCTAGTGAAGTGATCCCATCCGGAGTAGCCCTCGTCAGCCAACGTTGACGAGCTGCCCTGGCCCTGCCCGTGGGAGCGCCACATGTGCCCTGCATCTGCATGAACCCCCACAGCATGATCACCCTCCACGGCTGGGTGCGCGAACGCCTCACGCAGCACCACCTGGTCATCAGCGCGCACTGCCTCGTTCGCCGCTGACACGTCCAGCTCCGTGATCCACACGGGGAGCTGGAGCACCGTCGCCACCAGCTTGTCCAGCGCATCGGCGTAGGCGTAGCTCACCTGACCTGCCCCTGCACCGGCTCCGTGTAGTACCATTTGAGCCGGTTTCGCTGCAAAATGGAAATGATAATGTGAAGGTCCTTTTGCTGAGGGGTAACAACGAGACTGTAAAAGGCAAATCGCCAAAATTATCGATGAAGACCAGTCTGGCTTCCTTGCCAGGCCAAGCATCTCCGAGAACTTCGTTTATGAACATCTTATCTGGGTTTCTCCCCGGACTGCGATGGCGCCCTCGCTGCCGCCCGCGATGGCGCTGTCTCCCGCCTCCGGCTGTGCTCCTCTCGCCGGCTCCGCCCCGCCCTCTTCTCCCGCCGCCGCCCCTTCTCCGCGTCTCCCTCTCCTCCCCGGTCCGCCGTCCCCCCTCCCTTCGCTCCCGAGTCGCCCGAGCTGGGCCGACTGGGCAGCCGAGGAGGACCAGGCCGAGGCCGCGGTGACCGCGCCGCTTCGGTGATCGCCTGGCTGAGAGCCTCGAGCCAGCGCCGGTGCTGTTGGCTGCGACGAGCTCGTCGCCCCCCCTTTCCCCTTCCTTTGCCGGCGTGGCCTAGGGCTCGTCGTGCACCACCTTCCTCACCACCACCGGATCCGCACCAGGAGGCCGGCCGCCGTGATCGTGGGGCCCGAGCACGTGCTTGGGGGGTGGCCGGAAGGTCCGAGGTTGGGCCGGCGGCGATTTCGTTGCGGCGGTCTCCGGTGCCGCTCGCTGGCTCTTCGCCGGCGTGGCGGCCGGCGGCGGCGACTCCGTTCCTGGACCCGAGGGGCCCAAAGTTTCGTCCTTTTCGTCCGTCGACGACGGCGCCGGCCGGCAGGTTGCTACCGACGGTGGCGTCTCTCTGTGCTCGGGAAACCCTAACGCCTTCCCCCCTCCCCCCGGGATGGGCTGGGCTGTCCCGGGCCTATTGGGCCGGGTGGGACGGGGGCTATGGTTGGGCCCCTGAGCGGCCTCTCTGCCAGCCCAAGCCGGCGTGCGCCCTGCCCCACGTGGGCTGCGGCCCACTCCCTCCCCGATGGCCCATCTTCCTCTTTAGGGTTTCACTCGGGTCAACCCTCAATCCCTCGTCTCCTCCCAGCGCCGCCGATACCTCGCTCCCTTCCTGCTTCACCCCCTCCCCGACTCCCTCCGCCAGCGTCCTGCTCCCCCCCCCCCCCAGCCGCCCCCTCTCTCCCCCCGCGGTGGTGCTCACCATGACCCGGGTGGCCGGAGATGGGGCTCCCCAGCCCAAGAGGCGGGCTGGTGGCTGGGAGCCTGCCGCGCCCTCGGAGACGTGTCGGCCCTCTCCGGATGGGTCCCGGCGGGAGTCGGAGCTCCAGGACGACCTCCTGCGCAGCAAGAACAAAGGGCCGGCCGACCCCGACGCCTCCTCGTGGCGCTCCTCGCGAGGCCGCGAGCCTTCTCCCGAGGCGTGGCGTGGTCGCGACCGAGACCGGGACCGGGACCGACGGCTGTCCCCTCGCCGGTCTCGCTCCCCACCTCGGGCCGAGCGCGTTTTGGCCTCCCCCCTGCGGCGCTACGATCCTCCTAGGCACCAAGCTCAACTCCCCCCGTCCGGTCCTAGCAACAACAACAACCGCAATGGACGGGGGGCATTTGCCAAGAAGAAGAAGAAGCGGGGTGCCCAACCCCAACCGGGTGGTCCGGCATCTTCGGTCACTAACTCGTCGGTGGTTCCGGCACCCTCCTCTACTACCGATGCGGCCACTTGCTTCAACTGTGGGGTGGCCGGGCACTGCCAGGTGGACTGCCCCAAGCCTTCGGCGTGCTACCTCTGCAAGAGGACGGATCATCCCGTCGCCCTCTGCCCGGTACACCAGCCCCCTGGGACACTTGGGTTGTTCGGCTATGCGCTGGATGACCCGGGCTTCTTCCAGATGGACCTTCCCGAGGCCCGGGCTACTCTGCCCATGACCGCCCTCATCTCGGTCTTGGATGGCCGGACGGCTTCCCCAACCATCATCTCTGAGGAGCTTCGCCACCTCTTTAACCCAGATTGGGATTGGGAGGTGACCCCCTCTCAGACCGCGAGTTCACCACAATCTTCCTCGACCCGGCCAGTCTCCGATATGGCACCCACAGCGCTAGACTCACGCTCGCCCTCAACCAGCTCTCAGTCCGCATCTCGGTGCCCTCTGTGGACCCACTGGCGGTGGCTACTTTGTCCACGGTTTGGATGCAGATCCGTGGGCTCCCCCTCCTGCTCGGGATGAGGATGTCCTCCGTGGCTTGTCTTGCCTGTTGGGCAAGTTTGTGGCTGTCGACAGCGCCTCTCTGCCCAAGGGCGTTGCTGTCCGGATTCAGATTAAATCCCCTGACCCCTCCAAGCTCAAGACGACGATCCGGATGTTCTTCAACGACGTTGGATATGACCTTCACATCTCGGTTGAGGGTGGGACTCCCACTAATCCCCTCAGCCCGGATGCGGGAGGTGGCGCCAACACCGGGCCGGGACCGGACGGGGGGGGGGGGGACGATGCTCAGGGCTCCCCCCAGCGCCCCCGCAGCCACTCTCCTCCCTCCGACGCCTCCGACGACTCGACTGACCCTGGGGATGATCCTCCTCCTGCCGGCTCCTCCCACCCCTCGTCCGCTTGTGGCTTGGGGCCGGGCTCGGTCGACGCTGCCCCCGGGGACGAGCTGGAGGATATTGAGGCCATTGCGGCCATTCTCGACGAGGCGGCCACCCTCCCTCCTGGCTCCACCCTCCCACCTCCGTTCCTCCCTCCACTGTCCTTGTCTGAGGAGGAGGGGAGCGGGATCAGCCGGGGTAGCATGGAGGTTCCCCTCCGTCCTTCCCTCAGCTTGTGTCTCCAGTTCTGGTCCGGGAGGACACCTCGGCGCCGACGCCCCTACAGTCCGACTTCCCGGCCCCTTCCTCCCCCGCGTCCTCCAGGCCTCCCAAGTCCCGGGGCCACCACCGCTCGGCATCTACTCCGGTGTCTTCTGCCCGGAAGAGTGCCAGGCTCGGGGCGGCTCCGCAGCTGACTGGGCCCTCGCCGGCCGTGGTGGAGAAGGCTTCCCGGCGCGCTGCGATCCGCAACCTTGCCACAGGTCCGTCCGATTCCCCGGCCACTCGTTCTGATTCTGATGATATTGATGATGCTTCCTTTTCCGCTCTTGCTGGGGTTCCGCTTGGTCATCTAGCCAAGGTCGCGGCCGATTCGGCTATTGTTTTCTGGGGCGAGAAAGGCCCGGTTTTAGAGCAGCTTGCGTCCCTCCAGGCCAAGGAAATCTCGGAGGGCCACCTCGCAGCCACTCGGGCTCGCGAGGCGGTAGCGGCTGTGGAGGCCCCCACCCCCACGCCTCGTCGGGCTGGGGGGCGGGACCTCCGTGAGGCCGACCCGGGTGAGATCCGTGGTCGGACGCGTTCCCGTACTGCCCAGTTGCGCCGGGCCCTTAGTGCTTCCACCACAGTTGGGTCCCGGGAGGACCCAGTAGGGGAGTGATCATGCGCGCTTTATTCTAGAACCTGCGGGGCTTCGGTAACGATGGCCGCCGCAGGTAGCTCATTGACTACATGCGCGACGAGTCCATTGATGTGGTTGCAATCCAAGAGACAATGCACACTGAGTTTTCTCTTGTGAAACTTGAGCGCCTGAGCAGACACTTATTTGCTTGGCACTGGTTGCCATCTAGTGGAGTGACGGGTCACTCCGGTGGCATCCTTCCCTAAAAGGATGCCACCTTTGAGGTGGGCTCCATGGATCGTGGAGCCCATTTTGTTAGCATGGAGGTCTGGGAACGCGATATGAACTTCAAGTGGGAGATCATCGTGGTGTACGGCCCGGCCGATCATAGTCGGTCTGCCGCTTTCTTGGCCGAACTCCATGCCAAGATTTCCTCCGCCACCCTCCCCGTTGTGATTGGGGGCGACTTCAATCACATCCGCTCCGCCGCGGAAAAGAGCAATTCGCGGGTGGATCTGACAGAGATGCGTCATTTTAACGACTGGGTGGCGGACCTAGGTCTCCTTGAGCTGGACAGGGTCGGGGCGAGATTTACCTGGACCAATAGACAGGTAGCGCCGACCCTTAGCGTGCTAGATCGCGTGTTTGTTTCCCCTGATTGGGAACTTTGGTTCCCTTTGGCCTCCCTCCAGGCTATTACTCGCATTGGGTCCGATCATGTTCCCCTTCTCTTATCTTCTAGGGATGAGAGACCGCGCCCCCCTCCGCGATTTAGTTTCGAATCTTTCTGGCTACGGCGACCAGGCTTTGTGGTTGCCGTTCAGGCTCACTGGGTTTCGGCGTTAGCCGAACCCCATAGGCAGATGTCGGTCCTGGACGAATGGCATCATTTGTCCAAACATTCCCGCCAGTTCATGAAGGGATGGGGGGCTAATAGTGGGAGAGATCTTCGGGTCCTGAAGGCCTCTCTCCTCGAGGAGATTTGGGGTCTTGATCTCCGAGCAGACAGTGCTGGGATTTCTGCTGAGGAATGGATGCATAGGTACAATCTGGAGGACTCCCTCATGGATATCTACTCCAAGGAGGAAGAATTTTGGCGCCAGCGTGGCTCTATGACTGGGTGCTTTTCGGGGACGTCAACACGGCTTACTTCCAGGCCATCGCTAATGGCCGGAGGCGACGCTGCTCCATTCCCCTTTTATGGGAAGGAGGTCAGCTGTTCCAGGAACCCCAGGCTATTCGCCTGTTGGTCGACGACTTCTACAAGTCGCTATTTCAGGGACGCCCTAGGAGTGGCCTCGCCCTTGCCGACCACATTTGGTCTCTTGACCAACAGATCTCCCTCGAGGAGAATGCGGCCTTGCTCGCCCCCTTTGACGCCGCGGAGGTTGAGGCCTTTGTCAAAGCCATGAATCCCGCCTCGGCCCCAGGCCTTGATGGATTGCCAGTCCGGTTCTTTCAGGCTTTCTGGCCGATGGTCAAGGATATCATCCTGGATCTTTTCCGTGAGTTCTCTCGTGGGACTTTAGACGTGTCCTGGCTTAATTATGGGATTATCTCTTTGATCCCAAGGTACTGGGTGCGGCGGCCATTAGACAGTTCCGCCCTATCACAGTCCTCAATGTGATATTTAGGATTCTTGCGAAAGGGTACGCTACTAGGGCGGCCCTCATCACTCCGCGGATTCATCACCCGAATCAATTGGCCTTTACGAAAAGCAGATATATCCTCGACGGGATCCTCGTCCTTCATGAGGTGATCCACGAGGTCAAGAGCAAACACCTTCATGCGGTGTTCTTCAAGATTGACTTTCATAAAGCTTATGACACCGTCCACTGGTCCTTCCTTTGGGAGGTGTTGCTCAAACGTGGATTTGACCACCACTAGGTAGGCCGAGTGATGCAGTTGGTAATGAGCAGCCGGACGGCGGTAAACATCAATGGGGAGGTCGGATCATACTTCATGACGGGCCAAGGGGTCCGTCAGGGGGACCCAATATCCCTCTTTCTATTCAATCTCGTGGTTGATGCCCTCGCCTCGATCCTTGACTTGGCCAAGCGCGCCGGCCACATTAGGAGGATTTACCCCCACCTTGTGGCCAATGGAGGTCTGGCCCACCTCCAATATGCTGATGACACCATTATGATGGTGGAGGGATCGGATGAGGATATTCAGAACCTCAAGTTCCTCCTCCTTTGCTTCCAGGAAATGTCGGGCCTCACGATTAACTTCGCCAAAAGTGAGGTGATGGTCCTGGGATATTCCTAGAGGGAAGCTCAGCGAATTGCCAACCGCTTGAATTGTCGTCTGGTAACATTCCCGACCACGTACCTAGGTGTGCCACTTAGCGATACGCGTCTGCTAGAGAAGGACTTTCGTCCAATAATTGCGAAGCTCCAACCTAGGATGGAGCCCTGGCAGGGGAGATGGCTATCAAAAGCCGCTCGAGTGATTTTGATGAACTCCTCCCTTATTAGCCTATTGATGTATGTCATGGGATTCTATAGTCTGCATGAATCCCTTCATCATGAGATCAACAAACTCCTATCCAGATTCTTCTGGGCGGGAGAGAACAATAAACAGAAGTATCACATGGTAAAACGGTCTGAGATCTGTAAGCCTAAAGACCAAGGGGGCCTTGGGGTTATTTCGTCCAAACGGATGAATATTGCCCTTCTCTCCAAATGGCTTTGGTGGATTCAGACCGAGTAGGGCGGCTTGTGGCTTGAGATTATCCGCGCGAAGTACTGCTACCTCTTGAGCACTGCGTTGGTTTTCCCTTGAAGAGGAAAGGGTGATGCAGTAAAGTAGCGTAAGTATTTCCCTCAGTTTTTGAGAACCAAGGTATCAAACCACGCTCGAGTCCCACGCACCTACACAAACAAATAAGAACCTCGCAACCAACACGATAAAGGGGTTGTCAATCCCTTCACGGTCACTTACGAGAGTGAGATCTGATAGAGATGATAAGATAATATTTTTGGTATTTTTATGATAAAGAGTAAAAAGTAAAGAAGGCAAAATAAACGGCGCCAGAAATAGCTTGTTGACGGGAGATTAATATGATAGAAAATAGACCCGGGGGCCATAGGTTTCACTAGTGGCTTCTCTCAAGAGCATAAGTATTACGGTGGGTAAACGAATTACTGTCGAGCAATTGATAGAATTGAGCATAGTTATGGGAATATCTAGGTATGATCATATATATAGGCATCACGTCCGTGACAAGTAGACCGACTCCTGCCTGCATCTACTACTATTACTCCACACATTGACCGCTATCCAGCATGCATCTAGAGTATTAAGTTCATAAGAACGGAGTAACACTTTAAGCAAGATGACATGATGTAGAGGGATAAACTCATGCAATATGATATAAACCCCATATTTTTATCCTCGATGGCAACAATACAATACGTGTCGTTTCCCCTACTGTCACTGGGATCGAGCACCGCAAGATTGAACCCAAAGCTAAGCACTTCTCCCATTGCAAGAAAGATCAGTCTAGTAGGCCAAACCAAACTGATAATTCGAAGAGACTTGTAAAGATAACCAATCATACATAAAAGAATTCAGAGGAGATTCAAATATTGTTCATAGATAAACTTGATCATAAACCCACAATTCATCGGATCACGACAAACACACCGCAAAAGAAGATTGCATCGAATAGATCTCCAAGAGAATCGAGGAGAACTTTGTATTGAGATCCAAAGAGAGAGAAGAAGCCATCTAGCTAATAACTATGGACCCGAAGGTCTGAGGTAAACTACGCACACATCATCGGAGAGGCTATGGTGTTGATGTAGAAGCCTTCCGTGATCAATGCCCCCTCCGGCAGGACACCGGAAAAGGCCCCAAGATGGGATCTCACAGGTACAGAGAGTTGCGGCGGTGGAATTAGGTTTTTGTGGTGCTACTCGATGGTTTGGGGGTACGTAGGTATATATAGGAGGAAGAAGTAGGTCGGTGGAGCCACGAGGGGCCCACGAGGGTGGAGGGCGCCCCCTGCCTCGTGGCTTCCTCGTCGGTTGCTTGACGTCCACTCCAAGTCCTCTGGATCACGTTTGTTCCAAAAATCACGTTCCCGAAGGTTTCATTCCGTTTGATATTCTTTTTCTACGAAACACTGAAATAGGCAAAAAACAGCAATTTGGGCTGGGCCTCAGGTTAATAGGTTAGTCCCAAAAATAATATAAAAGTGTATAATAAAGCCCATTAAAATCCAAAACAGAATATATAATAGCATGAAACAATAAAAAATTATAGATACGTTGGAGACGTATCAAGTACCTTCGTGGGCAGCCACTGGCGTTCGCCCCTAGATCTGGCAGGTCCCAATTCTGGTAGTCGGTGATTCGCTTGTTGCCGGTTCTGCGCATTGGGACCTCCATTATAGTGGGTACCGGATCCAGTACTCTGTTCTGGCTAGACAGATGGGCTGGGGCACGTCCCTTCGCGGAGCGCTTTTATACGCTGTTCGCGATCTGCGTCCGCCCACAGATCTCTGTGGCTGTGGCCTTAGCTGACTTGGGCGCTATTGCCTTCCGCCGTACCTTCGGGGTGGTGGAGCTCCAGCAATGGGATGAATTGCTCGAATGTATTGCCCTCCACCCCCCCTCCCTGGAGCCTGACTCGATGTCCTGGCATCTCGAGTCAAGTGGTAGATTCTCGACTAGATCCATATATCAGGCGATTGTTCCCACCCTGGGCCGGTGGAACTATCAGTGCTTTGGGAGATCAAACTCCCCTTGAAGATCCGCACATTCCTCTGGCAATGGGTCCGAGGCCGCCACCCCTCGGGTACGGAGGTCCGCAAACGTAACGGCCCTGGGGATGGCCTTTGCCCCATTTGTTTGGTACCGGAAGATTGCAACCACATCTTCTTCCGGTGTCCTATGGCGCAGTTCTTATGGAGCTGCTTCCGGGATGTGGTCGGTGGCAACTGGTGCCATGATAATCTCCCAGACTTATTTGGGGAGGCTCTTAGGCTCCCCGGGTCTAGCCGCCCACCCTCGTGGGTGGCTTTGGGCACCCTAGCGTGGACCCTCTGGTGTAACCGTAATAAACTAGTCATAGAGCGCGTGATTCCATGTCGTGTGACTGATGCGATCTATAAAATGTGTGGCTTCTTACAGCTTTGGAGACCGCTTAGCAAGCGGCGAGACTGGGACGCCATCGACAACATCATAGTTGGTCTTCGTTCTTCGGCGTCGGGGTTTGCTCCTCCTCCGCCACCACCACCACCACCTCCCGAGCCGGATTAGTTTTTTAGCTTAGCTTTGTTTGGGGTTTGTTTTGCTGTGCCCCCAGCATCTCTTTATGACTTGATTGTACTCTGTACTGCTGTGTTGGATGCTTGGTTCGTTGCTTTATAATATAAAGCGGGGGGAAACCCTTTTTCGTAGAACTTCGTTTATGCGGCGGAGCTACTCCGGTGTTGTCATAAGAGAGTCGTGGCCACTCCTGTCCTCAAGCTGGAATTTTGCAAAGGCGTTCGACACCATCGGTTGGGACAGCCCGCGCAAGGTCATGGAGGTGTGGGGGTTCCCGCCTCTCAGTCTCTGGTCATCTTCCTGTTGTCGCGCTCGGCAGTCCTACTCAACGGCGTTCCGGGGAGGTGGTTCGAGGTAAAATTATCGTTTGGCCCTTCAAGCTTTCATTGATGATCATGTAAAATTATGGAATATGATTATTTCTACATAGAGATAAAACCCTGATTTATGCAAATAAATTTTTTTACATTCTGTATACATCTTTTAAGAATGCCGCAAACATATTTTTGGAACGTGTGAACACTTTTTTAAATCTCACATATATTTTTTGAATGCTAGACAAAATAACTAAACTACGCGAACATTTTTTATAAATATTTATTTAAATATCATGAACATATTTTTGGAAGACGTAAACTTTTTTAATTGCCGTGTACTATTTTTTGAATGACGTGAGACATTTGTTTTAACTACGATAACGTACATTTACATTGTACTATAAACATTAAAAAAACTGAACATACTTTTGGAAGGCGTGAACGTTTTTGAAATGTCATGTTCATTTTTTGATGGCATGAAACATTTTATCTCAACTACTCGCCATTTTTTACATTGTATAACATTTTCATAATAATCATACATACATTTTTTGAAGCTCGTGAACATTTTCTAAATTTAATGAGCATTTTTTTAAACTCTATCAACTATTATTTTTAAAATACGCTAACAAAAGTTTGATACTCCCTCCAATCCAAATTAATGTTGTACTAAGGCAGCCTCAATTAATTTAGAACGGAGTAGGTATTATATTTACATTTTGCAAATTCGCGGTGAACTTTAAAAAAAAGAATGAATGAAGAAGCGGAGAAGAAGTTACTTGGGCAAACCAAATAATAGAGACGGACAGGACACCTTGAGGCGATACTAGGTTTGATCGCTGCGGGTGAGAAAAGGATGATAACTACTTGACGCATTCTGCCTCAGATAGTCACCAGATCGCATACACGACGCTACGGATTTGAGCAAGCTCATTTAGTTGCTCCTGGTTATTCCTGTATTAAGAATAGTCTATAATGTTATGTGTTGGTTTTTTATTTCCTATTGTTTTTCTCTGGCGGTTGTCTTTATTTTTTCTCTTTCCTTTTTTCCTGTTTAAAATTTTCTAGAAAATATTTCAAAAATAAGAAGAAAATTTGTTTTAGAAAATTATTCCTATTAAAAAAAAAATATTCATGCTTTTAAAAAGTTCGCGTTCCAAAAATGTTGGGAATTAAAAAAAAATCTGGTTTTAAATATTGTTAATAAATTCCAAAAAGTTCGTATTTTGTTAAGATGTTCAGATATTTCGAATATAGTTCACATTTTCCAAAAAAAAACACGTTTTTCGGTGTTTTCCAAAAAAGTCAGTCCGAAAAGATTTAAAAAATAAAAAATTATTTGCATTTTTTAAATGTTAGGAATTATTGAAAATGTTCTAGTTTTTGAAAAATTGCTCGAGTTTAGATGTTCTCAATAGTTGATAAAATCCAGAACTCTTTGAAACCGGCTGCTAGAGTCACCCGATTGCTGCAGTGTCTTTTTAGGGCAGTCGACACTTAACGCAAGGGAAGAAAATGTCGATATGCACTACTGTAATTGGCCGGTTCAGGTGGGGACATTCTTTGTGTCGGGCCGACATTTTGATCCACAGAGCGTCTAATAGGAGCTCCCGCCCGTGGAGAAGTTCGACAAGAAGACAACCACTACTTTCTATCATGCATATAACAGACAAACAAACAAATAAACTGTGGAGAGCAAGCATGGCAACAACACAAGGTCAATGATCAACAACTTTTGTTAAGTAGCTACAGTAGTTTCCTAGCCAAAATGATTTGAACCAAGCAACTCTGATTTCATTGTCAAAAGCAAAAGGACCAAACATGTTTTTTTTTTCAAAATAAATTTGAACAACATGATGCTCGTTTCCAAAGTTTACTGGCAGTAGCCATACAAATTTGCGGCTTACCCTACTATTTGGAATTTTACAAACTTAAATGTGACCATTTAAATGTAGCAAATCTTGGTTTGGATCCTGTCCAGGATCTTGCCCAAAGATTGAAGTATAACTGCAAAGCAAAATTCTAAAGCCAAGCTACTCTGAGAAAGGGTGAAATATTTCTTCTACAGACGCAAAACTAATCCTTTGTCTAGTAGAATGAAAATAAGGAAAATAAAAGTAGGATGGGAAGAATTTTTTTGAAACGAGGCAAAAGACTTGCCATTTTCATTGATTAAGAATGGGAGAGAATTGCTCGGTTAATTGCGAAAACCGAGCTAAAACCAATGCAGCCCAACCCACATAACATGGAAACCACCGGCCAACCTGGCCACGTGCCAACAGATGGCTACACGCGCGAACAATCGACAACTCCAACTTTCAGGACGAGCTTCACAAGAGAAATATGCAGGACTTGCGCCGACCGCGCCCTCCGCAAACGAGCACCGAGTGCCTGCCATCATCACCACCTGGACCCGCTCCATCCTAGCTCCGACTTCAAAGCAACCAAGCAACCCACGGAAAAGCACGTCGGACACGCCGGGAAGATCCGACTACCGAAGCCCGAGCCGCGACCCAAGCTCCACTCGACGCCATCATTGTTGCCAAACAGAAATCAGAACCCCCGAAACGGATACCTCAGCAAATCCAACGGCAAAGATGCCGCCAACCACCACGGCGAAGATGCCGCCAACCACCGGTCTCCATTTGTAGCCGGCTCCGAGACTATGCCCCCAAGGAGAAGAAGACGTGAAGGCGCCTTCATCGTCTGATCCCGCGGATAAGTTTCCCTCCGGAGCCAAGGCCCCGAGAAGAGGGTAGAGCAGCACACTGCAGCGACGCTTCCAAGAAAGAGTGCGGCACCAGCGGGCGTCGCCGCCGCCGCATCCGGCAAAGGCCGGAGATAGGATTTCTCCCGGTGAAGCTCGACTACCAACTTCCCGAACCGGTCGGCCACAAACAGCCGCCCACCAAACCTTGTAGAGGACCGAGGCCTGCCGTCTGACTCGAACTGGCCGCGGGATCCCTCGATCCGCCACGTCCAGGCACGCACCGCCCCCCGGCCGAAGCCGCCACCACCAAATCCGGGGCCGCCGCCCCGACAACCGCAGACTTCCACCGCGCGGCCACTGCAGGCAGCACGGCCACGCTGCCAGCCACGCCGGGCTAGCAAACCGTCCACAACCGCAGCACCAGGCAGGGAGGGGGGCGCCACCCCGCCCCATCTCACTGAGCAGAGCTGCCAGGCCGAAACCCGAGCGAACCTGCCACGGCCACATCACCAGCAGGGGGTCGCGGCCGAATAGCCAAGAGCCTCCGACCGCAGCACCACCCGTCGTATCCACGCTGCCAAGAGCCGCCGGAGCACCTCCACCATCCGGACCCACTCCGTCAGATCGGGACCCGCCGCCCCACCGAGCCGCCCGAGCCCCGCTGCCATCGCCGAGTCGCCGGACCGCCGCAGGACGCCACCGCGCCAACTGCAGCAGGACCACCGCCTCCACACAGGGGCCCAGGGCCACTCGCCGACGCCAGCCGTCGCCCGACGCCACGAGATCCCCTTCTTGCGGCGTCCGCCAACGTGAGAGGAGGCCACGCCGCCACCCGCTCCTCGCGAGCTTTTCCCGCGGGAGGCACCGGCGACGGCGAGGGGGAGGAGGGGACGAGTGCCTCGGTGGCCTGGGGCCGCCGCCCGTGTCGCCCCTGGGGACGGAGCGACGCGGGGTCAGTGCTGCCTGGAATGTTCCCCAAAAACTAGTTAAGTAGGATAGGAAGATGAAGATCTTGCAAGCTATCAGCCAACCAAGACAGCACTCTGGCGAAATTGAAAAGTAAAAGTAGCAGCAGGTAAGGTTCAGAACAAGTGCACGATCAACTACTACAACCGAATGAACAAATCGGCCAAACAACTAGGACCCGGATTCACTCAGTACATGGAAGTAAACTCAAGGCAGAGTTAAACAAAACGAAACTGATTTGTACCAAAATTATGAGCGGCACTCGACAGTACGAAGAACTGAAACAAAATAAAAGAAGCAAAAGGTTGAGGAATTCATATAGAATACTAGCAGGGATTACAGGATTACAGAGCCAGAACTCAAGCACATGGAGGTTCATCTACTACGACACCTGCATGCATGCATGAATGCATGCTCCGCTACTCCGACGTCCAGTTCCTCACCACCGACGACTCCGGGCCCCTAGGCATGGAACTCAGCATGATGGTCCGCAACACGGCGAACGCCACGTCGGAGCCGGGGCACGAGTGCACCGTGGCAACGCCACCGCTTGTACGACTCCACGCGATGCATGGTACGCGCGTCCGAGGCTGCCGACCTCGACCGGGAGTTCCTCAAGGTGCACAGCTGGGCGCAGTGCACCCCGTACCTGACGCCGGGCCGGTGCCGGTGCAGTTCACATACAGTATCGGAGGAAGGCCTCTTGGCCCCCGATGCAGCTTCCGGTACGAGACCAAGCCATTCATCGACGGCCCGGTGATCGTGCAGCTGGCAGCAACGTCGGCGAGCTCTGGAGCGCAGGCGCCGGCCGTGCTGTCAACAGCTCCGGCAGCGGCGACAGCTACTCGTTCGTGGTTCCTCTGCTTTCCTCTGCATCTCCCCTGCTTCCCGCGGCTCTGCTTTCCTCTGGTCCGGGTACGTGGCTGCTCGTTCGTGGTTCGCTTGCGGCTTGCTGCTGCGGCGCAAATAATCGAACCACCACACGTCCACAGGACAGGATTATTATTTTTCTTTTCTTTTTGGGGTTGGGTTTCCCGCGCCCATGGTTTGGGGTTGGAGTTGGCCACGGGTCAGGGCCGACCAAGGGTCTCAATGTGGTGGAAAAGACAAGGGGTGCAACCATGGATGATGATGTTGTCAATGATGATGACAAGACATTAGAGCAATGTGGCCAACTCTAGCCGATGCTCTATTTCATAGGAGGATGTGGCCAAGTAAAGCTCCTCGGCATAGCAGTTTCTGGTTCATATTAGCACATATAGCTTGGACGGACCTAGCTAACCCCCTAAATATAAGAAAATATGATAACAACCTTTATCATGATTATGGAAATATGATAATAACCAATTTATTATTGCCTCTAGGGCATATTTCCAACAGAATGATTGTCGGATTGTTGCAGTGGCCTTTGTACTGACAATTCTTTCATGTCTAGTGCGTACAATCAAGATATCCAGGCACCCCTAACCATCCTCTTGCTTTACTCTATCTCATCAGCCTCTGGGTGTCTTCCTCATTGGGTGCTCTCAAGTACTCCAGTCCAAAAACATCGATCACTGCTTTAGTGAACCTTGGAACGGCCTCCAAGCACTACTAGGCAAAAGCCTAGCAGTAGCGCGGGTGCCCGCGCTACTGATACGGTGCTACAGCTAAAGTTTAGCAGCAGCGCGTTTTGACATGCGCTACTGCTACACCTACTTAGCAGTAGCGCTTGCTATACCAGCGCTACTGCTAAGTGCTTTAGCAGTATCGTTTTCCTGTCCAGCGCTAAAGAGCGCTACTACTATATTTTCTCATATCTTTTTTTCTATGTATTTGTGATGTTTTTGTACATGTTTTATACAGTATTCTAATCATACCATAAACATGCAATGTGCTCATCATATCATACACATAATAGTCTCATCATATCATCCAACACAAATCATGTCTTCACATCATACTCACGATATAGCTATACAAGTTACATGACATGTCTCATCATACATAATGTAGTACTTCTTGAGGCGTCGGTTCGTATCCCTCTCTCGCACTAGCGTGAACCTAAACCACTGTTCAAGATATCTTCCGATATTCCGATAAATCGGCCAATTTATCGCTTACTTGTGTCTGGCCGATAAGATAAATCGGCTGATAAATCAGCCGATATGGCGATAAATTGGCCGATATGCCGATAAATTGGCCGATTTACCCCTTATCATGGGTTGACCGATAAGTTCCCGATAAGCGATATCCCCAACATTGCCTAAACTAACTACTGGATGTCGCTTGGCAACCGGTACACCTGAGCCTGACACTCCGGCCACTCGTCGTATACTCCTGGCGTAGCACTTTCTTCGCCATCGATAATCTATGCACCTCCATCATCACATGAGTCGATGATATGCAACATATATAGTTGAGCAACAGAAAGAGATAGACTCGACAAAAACAGAAGCAACATATCATAAGCATAAATAACAAAGTTCATCGTACCCAAAATGCCCTAACTAGAGTGATCTTCGCTAGTTGAGGAGGACGGTTTAATTACATCACAAATAAAGCTTCATCGTGCATAACTCAAAGTTTCGTCATAGAGAAAGTATGGACTAAACGGACACTTTGTCATATATCAATCGTCACTCCAACATGTCGTGCCATCCATCCAAGTTAGGGAGATAGTCCCCGAGCGAAGTGAAAGGCTTCAGGTCGAGATGCTGAGCCGATACGTGTGTTCGGACGTCTTCCCACGACATTTGCCCTTCTTCGGTGAACATTCCTATTTTTTCGACGACCTCCTTCATGATGATTTTGGGCAAGTTCACGCTGGATGTGATAGAACTCAACTCGAAGTCGATGATCCGGGATATCTCCTAGGTTCTTTGCCCATTGCAGAATATGGGCATCGCCGGATCTAGGTGACATGCGAAGGTTCTGCTGATCCCGTCTGTACTCCAGCATGTGGTGGAGGACATAGAATCCATCACTAAGAGTATCACTCGGTTGCTGGATGCAGCAGAAGTCGGTCTTATGGCCGAAGCCGGGCGCGCGGTTCCTTGTCTTCCTGGTCTTGATCTCTCCACCCCGTAGGCCGTGGGTTAAGATAGCACTGTCGAGAACGTGGGAGAATTGGGCGTAAAGGATAATGAGGACGGCGCGCCCGTCGCTGCGCAAAATAAGTACACCTCAAATTAGCCTCAACGCATGCAAATGAATGATTGAAATCGAAGGAAAGATATCTGCGGATGACTTACATGGGATGATAAGGCACGAGAATCGTCTCCTTGTCCTTATTGGCGACCATGAAATCGGCATGTAGTTACTCGCGTATTCACGGTGCTTTGGGCAGACTGCCAAGAAGCCCTCGTGCATGAAGTACGGGTCAGCGACACAGATATAAGGTATCTGCTCAATCCTGATGATGTGGTTCATGTGCAAGGCAAAAAGGCGGACAAAAGTAAAATCCAGTTTTTTCAAGTGAAACATGTCGAAGATGTAATCGAATCGACGGAAGAACTTCTCTGCGGGGAATGTGTCGACGTACAACCTTTGCTGCGGCACGTTAACCACGTAGAGCGAGTATCCAGGATTTTTGAGGCGATCAGGTTTTTCTCTCTCCGCAGCACATCGTCATGAAGTCTCCTTAGATCGCCGTATATGGCCTCTACCGCTGCCTTAGGTAGGATCGGATCACCGGGGATATGCCATTTTGTCGCACCGGGGATAGGTATACGGTCTTGAACCCGAGGCTGCGGAGGTGGCTGGATCATAGAAGCAGCTTTGTTGCCTTTCCTCGGTCTCTTCCTATGCTTCTTTGCTACTGGAAGTTCGTCTATAATACATTCATCCTCCGGCAATTCAGGCACCGACTCATGACGCTCAAACCCTGAACTGTTGAGCCATCAATTCTCCGTCGTCATAGGCGCCAGTATTGAGATACTGTAGAGTGTCATCGTCATCCTCATCCTCATCGGTGGCATCGATATCATGTATTGCTTCTTCGACGGCGGCGATGTCATCAGCGACTAATGGAGCCCCTTCCTCACCCCGTCTGCTATCACCTGGCACGACAGGTGACGCTAATTGGGTAGTGGGGTGTTGACGTTCATACCTTGCTGAGGCTGCATGGTCGTGGTGGGTGTGCTCCCGGCCGCCTCCAGACGAAACAAACTCTTTGGCCACAATAGGACCCTACTCTTGCAATTGCCAAGCCGCCGCGGGGTCTCGTCGTCATCTCCCCCTAGTACCGGAGGAGCCAAATTCTTGTGCCCGGTTTGACACTGTCCACGGAAACCTTGAAGACGCCAGGGGGGATTGGCCGACTGTGGTACAATTGTTCCTTTGGCTTCACTATCGTCGCATTCCCCATGTCGACCTTCTGGCCGCTGATAGTGTACAGTATACTGCACAGGGTTACGTCAGCCTGCAAAGACATGTCTGCGACGTGAGGCATCCAAAAGGCAACAAAAACGGGAGATTGTACATATATTGAAGAGGGCCAATGTGACAGGTACCATGAGGGCGTCGAGCTCAGCCAAAGACGAAGCACCGCCGAGCACGTCCGAGACGGAGGACGGGCTGCTATGAGCAGGTGCGAGAGCCGGTGCAGGAGCAGGTGCTGGTGCAATGCTAGTCGAGCTGCTCACCAAGAAGTTGGAAAGGGGAAAGTCTGTTGCATCCTTAGTTGGATTTTGCTTGCTCCAACTGACGATAGCCGGAACCAAGACACTATATGAAGCTGCAATCTCCTCTTTTGCGGCAGCTACCGCTTCTTTGACTGTCTGAGCTGATTTCTTATCAACCGCAATCGCAACCTTCTGGTCAATGTTTTCTTCATTTAACCTCTGTCTTTCCTTTCTCTCCTCCGTGGTCTCACGGTAGTACTTCATCCACGTGGCGCCGTCTCCGACGCCGTGCACGCGTACATACGACGACCGAGTGTCCACGGGAGTCCTTTCAATATGTTGAACGCCCGGTTGAATGGGGTGTCCCACTTGGGCCTCGCCAACGCCTCAGACGGAGAGTCGCTTTCGGCCGCAATCCTGTGCTGCTCTTTCTGCAAAAGGAACAAGGATCGTTTACAAATATGACTAAATGTGCAGTCGAATTGATCAGAAGCTAAAATTACAAGCAGTCTCATGAACTCCGTCGTGACCGCGTCCGTCTCGAAAACCTTCTTCACTGGGTCCCAACAGTAACGGGCCTTGTTGATGTCATGCTCCTGCGGGACGGTGAACTCTGCCAAGGGGTCTGGGATGCCCAGACTTTCGCGTTCCGCGTCCTCCTTGGTCCATATGGACCCCTTCCCCGCGTAACCATGGCTTCCGAGGTGGTGGCACCCCATGTTCCTCTCTTGAATCCCCTTCATGTACTTCGACTTTTCTTTGGCAGCTTCGGCAACGCAAGCCGCCTTGAATATTTCAAACTGCTCTTCCGTAATTGTCGGATTATCCTTTACAATCTCAGAGTAGGGTTCCTTTTTGTCGATGATCCTTGCTTTCACCCTTACTTTCCAGGCGGACAACGCGTCGCTAAACTTGCTCATGGCGCATCTGTTTATCTTCTTCATTGGTGGATATTTATCTGGATCAGTATATTTGATTTCATCCCGGCCCGGGAACAAGAATACCTGGTGCAGCCTCGTTAGGAGGGAGTGCTTCATATTTTCTATCTTCTTTAGTTTCTCATCGTTGATGGTGACGGTTGTCCGTACGATGCAGCCTATTTGATTGCCGTAGCACGCGTGCTCTTCCTTAGGATGTGTTGGCTCAAAATTGCCGGAGTCCACCTCCGTGACCACCGGTCTAGTAGTGATGAACTGGTTTGGGCGTCGACGTCTCCTCTTCGGTTTAGGTTCTATACCGGCTTCGCTAGTCTCGGTGCCGGTCTCGGTGCCGGTTTGGGTCTCAACGCCAGTCTCGGCGCCGGTCTCGATGTCGGTCTCGGATGTGACAGGTGGGCCCTGCAACAACCGTTGCTCGTCGAGAATGTTTAAATAAGCGTTTGCCGCCTCGTAGACGTTGCAATCACCAGAACCCTGTCCTTCATCGTTGCTAGCCATGTTTCCTACGATTAAATCTAGTCAATTAATTCTAGACATAATAAAATGAATAATGACATAAAAAGGCCTATGTTTTGCAGAAACATTGATTCCTTCCCGGTGTGGAAAATCCCGGGCACTCGAGTGTCCTAGTTTGTAGCACAAGTCATGCCTGAATTCACGGAAAATTTTGGCATGACCTTTGCTAAAAAGTGGACAAATCGAGCACCTGAAATTTGCCGAAACAGAAATGAATCAACATTCCGGCAAAACATAGGCCACTTCGACTTCATTCCTTGGAAACAACAAAAGGCCACTTGGGCACAATCGAACCACTTCAATGTTGCATATAACAGCACCACTTAAGAACATGTACATGAGCAACTACAATAGTAGATAAACATGAGCAAACACTATTGAGGAATTTGCATATAACATGACCACTTCAAATTTGCATCTCCTAGTGTTTGACACTTCAAGAAAATCTACACAAATCTCATGCTCTCTCAAACTCAATTCAAAAACCAAATATAGATGGATGAACCCTAGAAACCTAGAACCTTTACATATTTTTGTCCTAATAAAAATATGTCCTGATAAAAATTATGAACCCTAGAACTCAATTTCTGTCCTAATAAAAATTATGAGCTATAGAACTCAAATTATGTCCTAAATTTTTGTCCTAATAAAAATTCACTAAAAATTAAGAACCTACTGGACTTGCAGCACTAATAGAAAATTATATTTTTATATTGATTTTTTCTCTAAACTAAATCCTACTACCCTAGTTAACATCTAGTTAAACCTTACTTTCCTAACATTTGTAATTAAACCATACATCCCTAACCCTACTGCCCTAGTTAAGCATATACAAATTTTTCCTAAAAATTATATTATTTAACTACTGAACTAAATTTTACTCTAAAGTAATCCCTACTGCCCTAATTAACATCTAATTAAGCAAACTCAATTAAAAAACTAAACCCTACTGAACGAATTAACATCTACATTATCTACTACATAACGTCTATTATTACCCTAACTAAAAAACTTCTACTATTAACCCTACTGCCCTAGTTAACTAGTACCACCACTACTACTAATTAACATCTACTACTACAACTAAAAAACATAATCTATGAACCCTACTACTAATTAACATCTACTACTACTACTAAAAAGCATGGCAGGAAGAACAGGCAGAGAGACAGGAGGGGTGGGGGTAAGGGGCTTACAGAGAGGGGAGAGACGGTGGCAGGGAGGTGCTCAGCGACGGAGGCAGGGCGGCGAGGGTGCGCGGCTCCGTTGGCGGCGGCGGAGGCAGTGGTGGCAACGGAGGCAGGGATGGCGAGGAGCGGACGAGGGAAGCAGTGGCGGCGAGGGAGGCAGGGCGTCGAGGGCGCACGACTCCGATGGCGGCGACGGCGCGCGGCTCCGGTGGGGCAGGGCCGGCGAGGGAACGATGGTGGCGAGGGAGCAGGGGCGGCGAGGGAGAGGCGGCGATGGAGGAGATCGATGGGGAATTGGGGGAAAAGACTTAGCAAAATTTTGAGTCCGCGCGGGGTTAAGTCAAAATAGCAGTAGCGCTGGTAGGCAAAAAGCGCTATAGCTAAGTTAGCTATAGCGCTTTCTACCAAAACGCGCTACTGCTATAGGAAGTAGTTATTTATTTTCCTTTTTCTTTTTTTATCTAAGGAATGTAGCTATAGCGCAGGCCTATAAAACGCGCTGCTGCTATAGTAACTACAACGCTTTGCGGCAACAAGCGCTACTGCTATGCATTTCTTCTTTATTTTTCCTTTTCTTTTGTTTATCTTTTTTTTTCATTTCTCCTTTTTCTACTTCTTTCATTTTCATTTACTTTTTACTTCTTTTCCATTTTTAGCAGTTGCGCTCTATACAGGAAACGCGCTACTACAAGGCACTTAGCAGCAGCGTGCGTTTTGCAGCCGCTCTACTACTATTCCTAGCATACCGGCAACAGTGTGAGAATTGTAGTAGTAGCGCTTTTGCGTGCAGATGCGCTACTGCTACAACCATAGCTGTAGCGCGCTTTATTGACACGCGCTACTACTAATTAGCAATAGCGCTGTGTTCTAACCAGCGCTACTGCTATACCTCTGTGTATAAGGTTTTCCCTAGTAGTGAAGATTGTGTCTTCGCCAATGCCAACATAGTCGTCAACTGCATCGGCCGAACACCCATATGCCAAGACTCAAACAACTGCAATGCACTTCATCAGAGGGCTTGCACTTATCTCTCTGCATGCATTTCTTCGAAGCTTGAACCAGTCATCATACTTCTCAACGACTTTTGCTATGGTCAGAAAAAACTAGTGTGCATCCGAAAGCGCCGGCGAAAGTACTTCGTCGGATAGGTTGGATTTGGATCAAAGTAGTCTCTCATGATCTTGGCATTGCCCTCCGCACAATCACGATGGATTTGTATGCAGCCAAACTGCGATCCTCTCCTAGGTCGCCGAATATCATCATTGAAAATCAAGCCAAGAACGGTTTCAAAGTCTTTGTCGTCTTCTTCCTCTTTGATGACGATGAGTCCTCGAAGACCATCTCCCTCAATGTATCTACTTTTTCAAACAATTTTGCTCTTATTTTGGATTCTAATTTGCATGATTTGAATTAAACTAACCCGGACTGACGCTATTTTTTAGCAGAACTAGTTTCGTGTTATTTTTGTGGAGACTTAAAAGTTCTCGGAATTGGACGAAACTTTACAAAGAATTATTTTGGAATTAATAAAGAATACTGGCGCAAGAACTTACCGGAGGGGGGGGGGCACCTGTGATCCACAAGCTCAGGGGGCGCCCACCCTAGGGCGCACCGTCTGAGCTCGTGGGTCCCACAGGTCCTCGTTTGCCCTACCTCCAAGTCCATAAGTACCGTGTTCCCGAGAAAAAAATCAGACAAAAGGAATCGCATTTTACAATACAAAGCCGTCACCACTTCATGTTCATCATCAGGAGGGCTGATCTGGAGTCCGTTCGGTCCTCCGGAGAGGGGGATTCATCGCTGTAGTCATCAACAACCCCTCTTCATCGATAACCTCATGATGCTCACCACCAGGAGTGAATAATTCCATTGTAGGCATATTGGTGGTAAATGGGGATGGATGCAAATTTTCATCTAATTGAGTCAATTTGTTAGGGCTTGGTCCCTGTATGATTGCATGTTCTTCACTTGCATCTATCTTGTATGCATGTTTTATTTCTTGGTGATGATTTAGTTTTGTCCCCGTTTCTAGTTCTTCACTCCGATCTTCGTCAAATTCATCAGAGTTTGATTTATAAAAATCTCCCATTCACCCCCCCTCTGGGAGTAAACATGCACTTTCAATTATTAGAAACGATGCTACTTTAGCATCAAGTATCAAATAAAGAGCACACACATATTGTCAATTTATTACCGACCTTAATTTCCAAGATTTAGGTGCCAACTACTCAATTTATACTCCATAATTTTCTTCAAATATACTTACCTAATAATACACTAGAAAGCACTTTTAAGATTTTTTAGACAATATGCTTTAGGAAGCTCTATCAAGGTATTTAAAGATATTAAAATAAAGATAGGTTCACACACCAGTGCAATTTGTATACACTATGTAATTTACACAATCATCAAAATAAACTTTTGTTAAGAGACATAACTTAATTTAGCATACTTTTTTACTGATGTATGTTACAACCGTATGACAAGGTATACAATAATTAACAATTAGCAATATTGTTGTGTGATTAAATATGCCAACTGAGGGCATAACATCATATTCATTTAGCTTGTAGTCTAACGAAATAATATGTAGAAGAATATAAAAGTTTAGTACATCGATATATGGGTGTAGAGCAGCTTATTCGTCTTAGTCTCTCTGGAGCATCGGAAGTAGAGCAGCTTATCTTCTCAACTCTCTCTGATAACATGACATTGTTCGAGAAGATCGCACCTTCTGCACATCGTCTTCGTGTTGATCCTCGGATTAAAGAAAAATAAGATCGTAGATCAGATACTGAGCATTCTGGAACTGTTGATGATGAGGGGGGTGCTAGCAGCAGTGGTGATGAATCTAATGGTCCACAAGAGAGTTATCCTGAGCATGAAAGTAGGATGTCAGGTGGAGACAGAAAAACATATCGTCACAGCTCCTGCCAGTGACAACCAGCCTGACGACGAGGAGGAAGCAGCAAGGCTAATTGACGAAGGAGAACAGAGCAAGTTGACGCCTAGTGAGGATTAGGTGTCGTGTTTCTGTGGGTGGACCATGTAGTAACTCGTCTGTCCTGTGGGACCCGCTGACAGGGCGCTGTTATAAGCCCCAGCGAGTAAATTGTTCGATACGAAAGAAATGAGAAAACAATTCTAGTCTTCTTCCTCCTCCCTACATGCTCCCTGAAGTTTGCTAGCAGACTATAGTACTCTGTCTTGGTAATGTGACTACATGAATAGTTTGGAAGTTCTTAGAAGTCATCACATGAGCTAAGAGAGCAAGGCATTATTGTTTACAAGATTGTTGGCCTTATATCAGTTCTTTTTTTCTTTTAAATCATCCAAACCCATAAACCATTTATGTTCTTCTTTTGTTGATGTGCTTTATTCACTTCTCCAGAACGAACATAAATGATCTCACTTATAGTTGTTTTTCCTAGGTTGCTAACTATATTATGATCGTCTCTCCTTACGGATTTAGGCAGAATTAGGAGAAATGGACATTTTAAGTAGACACTACTTTCATTACGATACTGTATATGGGCATATTAAGAGGAGAATGCCTGCCTTAGGTTACCGTTTAACTCATTTGAAGTATTCGAGGTGAAAATACATACTCAGTTGTTGGTGAAAATACATACTCTGTACGCTTCACTAGCCGGGGTCTGCAACCAACACCTAATTATGGACTGCAAAGCAATAAGCACATCCAGTTTTTTTTGCGAGCAAGCACATCCAGTTTACGAAAACACTAATGCCCATACGGGCGTCTGGCAACTCGCCCACACACATGGATCCTCGTCCAACCAATTTTGCATGAATCTTGGCGCGTTCTAGCAGTTTTTGTGTGCCACGTAGGACTAAGCTGGTGTGTGGGCATTCATCCGATCGCCCACACGTCCTTTTTCACCACACGGGGGGCTGGTGTGTGGGCGTTTAGCAATTCGCCCACACATCAGTTTTCACGCACGCAGAGGGGGCTGGTGTGTGGGCGTTTATCACTTCGCCCACACGCCCGTCTCCTCGCCCACACCCAAAGCTGGCAGTTGCCATGTGTTTCTGTAGGGTACATGGCAACTGCCCTAGCTTTGCTTGTAAGCAGATGGCAACTTTCTTTTATCCGAGTTGCCTTATGTTTTTGCATGGTACATGGCAACTGCCCTAGCGTGCACGTAAGCAGATGGCAACTCTTTCTCTTTACATGGCAACTGCCCTAGCGTGCTTGTGAGCACATGGCAACTCTCTCTTTTACCCAAACATGTTTTTTTGCCATGCATTTTTGTAGTGCTACATGGCAACTGCCTAGTGTTAGTGGGTGGCAACTCCTAAAGTTTTGAAATCATGGCAACTGCAGTAGACCAGACCATACATGGCAACTGCAGTTGAGCAACCATGACAACTGTAGTTGTCCGACATGGCAACCGAAGTTCAGCGACATGGCAACTACAGTTAAACGAACATGGACGAGGGTCTGGACCATGGCAACTGCGGGATGCACGGTGACTGTCACGCGGGGCGTGCGGGACCACGAGGTACGAGGCCTGACGTACGGGGCGTGTGGGCGTTATCTATTTCGCCCACACGCACGCGTGTGAGAGGGATCGGGAGGGAAAAAAGAGGTGTGTGGGCATTACTTGTTTTGCCCATACGTAGGTGTGTGGGCTGTTCCTCTTATATCCCACACAAAATGTGTGGGCAGACCCCCTAACGCCCACACCTGTGGCACTTATCGGCGTCCCATTGGACAACGCTAACGCCCACACGTGTGGTGGGAGCGAAATCCGCCTACACACAATATAATACACATACTGCGCCACGTCACCGCATGCATGCATGTGAGAATTTTTTTGAATTTCCAGTTTTTAAAATCTTTTATCTCTTAAATAAAAAATCCGATTGAAGATCCGTTTTCACCATTAAATCCCTTGCGACGAGATCTTCGAAACTAGATCTCATATCAATATATTTCGACGAATTTTTTTGGGTTAAAAGTTGCCATGGTGTTTACACTGAAGTTGCCATGATATGTTTCAACTATTTTCTTCTACATTTAAAAGTAAATTTTGACATTTATAAAACGGGGAATTAATAAATTAGACTTGCCATGAACCATAAACTAAAATTGCCATGATACATGGACTTAAAATTGCAATGGTTCATACAAAAAATAATTTTTATGGTCAAAGTACTGCAGTTGCCATCATCAAAATACTAAAATTGCCATGCTCTACACACCGAAATTGCCACATGGCAACTTTAGTTTAAGCACTATGGCAACTACAGTGTAAACATCATCACAACTTTTGGGCAAAAAAATCGTCGAAACATATCAACATGGGGTCTAGTTTTGAAGATCTCGTCGAGACGGATTTAATGGTGAAAACGGATTTTAATTCAATTTTTTAATTAGAAGATAAAACATTTTTAAGTCGAAAACCAAAAAGATTCTTGCTGATGTCATCTGTTCACATGTGGCAAAATGAGTGGTAAAGGAGGCATGTGGGCGATGTGCAAGATGCCACACGTGTGGGCGTTAATTTTTTCCAGTTTTTATATGGGTGGACCCACAGATTTGCATGATAGCACATTCTCCACATCCTGAAAATTAGATAACATCCTCTCTCAGGCTCAGAAGTCCTAACAGGGAAAGATCTGCATCTTCATCGCCAGAGTACATGAGACCAACTTGCCGGTTCATAAGAACAACTCTAGCCACCGGACTCGCGTTCCCTACAGCCCCCCCTCCGCCCTCTAAAAAGGTAGGGTTTTTCTGCCTCCCGCTGGCGTGGCCGCCAGTTCGCCTCGTCTCCGATGGCCTTAGAGCATCTACAGGCGGACTTGGCAAATCCGGCCCCATATACGCCCGCCATCCCCTCATATGTTGCGTCGCAAATCCACATACCTCAAATGCCGACCCTCAAATCCATCCACATCGATCATACGATACAAATTTCCAAATTCAACAGTTCAAAACAAAGCAAAGCAAATCATAGTTCAACAAAGCGGACATGCCAAAATGAAATCAATGTCCGAGCGTGACAGATGGCTCGCTTGTTGGATCACTGGCTTGGACGCCATCCATGCCGTCTGCTCCGAGCCCAGGCGGACTGCGTCCAGCTCGTCCTGCTCCGCCTGCATCTTGGCCGCATGATCCACTGCTGCTGGCCCCTCGTCGCCTCGTACTTCCTATGGCCGTTGATCTCCTTCTTCTTATCTGCAAGCCACTTCTTTGCATGCTCATCCAAGAGGGTTTCGTCCGCCAACATGATCTTCTCATCCTCCTCGTCACGTGCGAGTTACAACCTCTCCTTCTCAAGGGACGCCGACGGACGAGGTGGACTGCGTCTTCGTCGCGGCGGTCAGGGACGGGTTGGACGACATCTACGACGGCGGATCAGGACCAGTGGTGAGGATGGGGAGCAAGGGTGGCGGACGGCGAGGGCTCGGGCGCGGGAAAGGTTGAAGGGCGGCGGGAGGAGGAGGAAGGGTTTGGTGTAATTTGCGGTGGGGTCAGGCTGTCGGGTCCGACGTGGCGGGCGCGCCCGGGCGCCCTCATATCTACCCCACATTTGGGTTGGATATGAGGGGTGCCGGTCAGCCTGGGCATTTAAGGCATGTTTAAGGAGACCGTCTGGGTCGAAATGTCATGACTGGTCAATGATCGGGTGGCCTGCTCGGGCGTTTGAGGCGGCTTTGGGGCGCCCGGCTGTAGATGCTCTTAGGGCCATGGGAGCGGAGTGGATCCCGGCCCTTGCCGGTGAGAGGGCTTCGTTTTTACATCTTTCTTCGAGTTTTGTTAGAGTTTGTGTCCTTCTCAGGAAGGCGAGACGGCGTCAGCTCCCTAAAGATGGAATAAGCTCCTCCCCACCTAGCTCTCGTTCCGGTGGAGCGTCTAGTATCGTCGGTGGGCGTGTGGAGATGTGTCTCCGGCGGATCTGGCTTTGGTGGATTTGCTTGTATCTAGTCGTCATTTTGTCTACGTTCGAGTGTCTTCGGATTGGATCCTTATGATTTACGCTACTCTTCATCGATAGCGGTTGATGTTCTGTTGCGTTGGTCCCATGTGGCCTTAGCATGACAACTTTTCAAATGTCTACTACAACAAGTTTTGTCCGGCTCCGGTGAGGGAGGGACGATGACAGCGGAGCGCCTTCGGCTCGCTTCAGTGCTTGTAGTCATCGCTAGGTAATCTACGGATCTGTATGTAATTTTTATTATTTCTACTGTTCATTGTACTACAATGATTGAAGACGATACAAAGCCAAGGGCTTGTGGACGAATTTCTTGTTCCTATGCTTGAAGAGTCAATGGATGTACATGCCATACTCCGTGACTTGCACATTGCTAGGTAGTGCATGATGCAACCGGATCATCGGTTACATTAGTCGTGAATGGTGCTCCAACGATGTCCAAAAGGATACACCTTCAGATAAAATTGCCGACAACATTACGTCATGGATCACCAAGAATGTTGTCGCCCTTGGCCGCACTATTCTTGTTAAAGGTCCTCACCGTCATTTCAATCTACCGCCCCTAGCCTCTGGGCCTTCCAAATGAGTTTTTAAAAATGATTGACAGTCTACGACGCGCCTATCTTTGAGCCGGTTGTGGCAAAGGTGACCGTATGAAAATGCAAGGTCAACTAAGAGCTAGTGTGCAAGCCAAAGATCTATGGCGGGCTGTGCGTTTTCAACCTTGAGAGGTTTGCTGCTGCCGTGCATCTGCGATGGCTTGGTATGAGTGGGCCGATCCCCCAAGCCTTGGTCCAGAACTGCAAGGCCATACAATCACAATGATAGAGACATTTTTTTGGCGGCCACCTCTGTTCATGTTGGTGATGGCTGCAAAGTAGAATTCCGGGATTTTTCATGGCTTAAAGGACATTAGACTCGGAGATGTTGCCCCCCAAGATCTTAGATCTCTCGAGGAAAAAGTCTTGCACGGTCCAGAGAGCCCTCTAGAACAACTTTTGGTTTTGTTAGATCGCCAAGACATCATCATTGAGCACATTTGTGAGTGTGCACTCCTATGGGAAAATCTCTCAAGTGCCGTCCATCAGCCTCGTGTGCATGACACCATCTCCTGGAAGTTCACTTCCAATAGTGAGTACTCTACGTCCTCTGACTATGTTATGCAATCTGTGGGCCACACAACGAGTACCAGGCCATTCTGTCTGGAAGGTTTGGGCACGTCCAAAATACAAGTTCTTCGCTTGGTTGATCATCCAAAACCACGTGTGGATAGCCTAACTGTGGCATGTGCCCTCTCTATCAACATGAACATTTACATCCATGGTGCACCTCCTCTTCGAGTGCCACTTCTCCTAGTGTATCTGGACTTAGTTGAGTTCATGGGTTGGTTTACGCGATGGCGTCACGGCGAGTGCGTGATTTTCGGTGAAGGAGTGGTGTGCAAAGCGGTCATGGATCGCTGGTTTTCCTGAAGCCACGTGTTATTTCGTGCAAGAAGCTCTGGATTCACTGCCGGCGTCACCGTGGCCGAGGGAGGCAGCGACACTCTGAACAAGTGAGTTGTGGAGAGACGATCAGGAGTCCTACAGTAGGTTAAAATTACAAATCATTGTCTTCTCTATGAAGCTTTACTAAGCAGACTGACTGAACTGATTTGGGTTTCCAAGTTCCAAAGTCTTCCACTAGCGGCGGCATATATATCAATAATCATCTGCATCAAAGCAAAGCACACTAGGACCAAAACCAACAGTTTCCATATCAAGGTTTTGTGGCAAATGACTAGCCTTGAAACATCTGGCCAGAGACTGATGAATCAAGCAGTTATGATTAACCAACTGTTATGATTAAACAAGAAGGTTTCGCATGATTCCCAACACAACGGATGTAGGTAAACTTCCCAAGAAACTGTTTTTCAGACTAGACCAGTTTCAGTAAACTGTTTTTCAGAAACAACAGTTTTGATCGGGCATTGCCAATAGGAGTTTCAGAAACAAGCGAAGCCTCGACGATGTGGTGCAGGCCTGGCAGCGGCGGTCGGGCCACCATCAACGGAGCTCGCGTTTGCTTGCATCAGGCATCTCTAGTGAAATGATCCCATCCGGAGTAGCCCTCGTTGGCCAATGTTGACGAGCTGCCCTGCCCGTGGGAGCGCCACATGTGGCCCTGCATGAACCCCCATAGCATAACCCCCTCCATGGTCGGGTGCGCAAATGCCTCGCGCAGCACCACCTGGTCATCGTGCGCACCGCCTCGTCAAGCTCCATAAGGCATATGAACTTCTCCATGAAGACCTTCTCTGTCAGCATGACAGCAGAACAGTAGTCTCGGTCATGATCTAGCAATCCATTTACCTTGAGAAACTTTGTAACGTAGTACCGGGGCTTTAGCCGACCCTCCATGCTGAAAATGAGCAACATCGACCGTGGAGTAATGTATGTTGGTTTCAATCCCACCTCAGAGATCAGGAAGTCTGACTTCCTCTGCAGCAAGTCATTAGACAATGCCAGCACCATCGGGGCCTTACAAAAAGCAATGCTGAAAGCACAAGTGCTCCCTGGGTGATTTTGGTAATTAATGTCAACAATCTCTTGTTGGACTAACATTTTCATCTAGTATATTTCAGGGAGTTCAACAAAGGCGTGGCATGGACAAGATGATGTGGAACCCCTTCAAGATGCTAAGGACAAAGATTGGCAAAAGCTCAAGACTCTTCATTTCTATTTTAGTGATCCAAGATCACATTGAGTTCATAGGAAAGCCAATACTATTAAAAGGGGATGAGGTGTTTCTTAATGATCTACTTGCTCAAAGTGCTTAGTGATACGCTCCAAAGCCCTCAACCACTTTCTCAATTCCAAATATGTCCTAAACCTAAAGTCAAACTCGGCCCCACCGATTTGATTCATCCGGCGCCACCGAGTTCACTTGACATAGCCACTGCCAGAAACCCTAATCGATTCGGTCTCACCGAGATGGCCTTGCAAACTCTCTGTTACCTGTTGCAACTATTTTGGTCTCACCGAATTAAGCAATCGGTCCCACGCGTTTGCCTGACTAACTCTCTATTTGCTCATTGCTGAAATCAGTCCCACCGAGTTCATGCAATCGGTCACACCGAGATGAGGTTTTTCCTTAATCCTAGCACATCGGTCCCACCGAGTTGATCATGCCGGTCCCACCGAAAATCCTAACGTTCACATTTTGAGCTGAATCGGTCTCACCAAGTTCACCTATTTGGTCTGACCGAGTTGGGTCAAATGTGTGTAACAGTTAGATTTTGTGTGGAGTCTATATATACCCCTCCACCCCCTTCTCTATTCAAGAGAGAGCAATCAGAACGTGCCTACACTTCCACTACTCATTTGCTGAGAGAGAACCACCTAGTCATGTCACTACAGGAATCAACTACTTTGCCGTCTGCCACGACAGACGGCAAAGGCGAGGATGGCGGACGGCAAAAGGCTCCGGCAAAGTAGGCTACGGTAAAGAGCTTCTTTGTCGTCTGCTTTCTAAAGCGGACGGCAAAGGGGCCTTTGCCATCAGTGGCTGACGGCAAAGAAAGCCGACGACAATACATGTGCTGTTAGTCCGTTAGGCGGCTAACGGCAGCCTTTGCCGTCCGCCGCTGACGGCAAAGAGCATCCGGCCTTTGCCGTCCGCCGAATGACGTCAGCTGGACGTCACTGCGGGACAAGCCTTTGCCGTCTACCACTGTAGGCAAAGCCTTTGCCGTCCGCCGCTGTAGGCAAACTGACCAAATGGGTCAGCTCCCAGGGAGCACAGGTGGCCGCCGCGTGGCTTCTTTGCCGTCCGCGGCATACGGCAAAGGCGCCTTTGCCATCAGCGGCTGACGGCAAAGGTGCCTCTTTTTTTTCTGTTTTTTTTAAATCCAGCAATTTTCACAGCAAATATATGACATATATATATATATATATATATTTCACAGGGCTATTTAACAGCAAACATATGACATATCCAGCACATAAGTTTCATCGTGCATACATATATAGTTCCATCCATTCATACATAGCAAGTTGCACATACACATTGTTCCATCCATACATATTACAATGCAAAGTTTCATCAAGATAGCAAGTTCCATCATAGCAAGCTAGAAGAATACTAGAGGAGAATGAAAGAAAAAACAAGCACTCCATCATAGCAAGCTAGCTTCCGTGAAGTGAATGAAATCTGCAAAAAGGCAAATAAGAAAGTTAGAAAAAGGTGACTAGAAGAAGAAGTATATGCCATTTATGAGCTAACTTAGGTGAAATGGATCATTTATGAGCTAACTTAGTTGAAATGGATCGTTTATGAGCTAACCTAGGTGAAATAGATCGTTTATGAGCTAACTTAGGTATAATGCATCATTTTAGAGCTAACCTAGGTAAGATGGGTCATTTTGGAGCTAACCTAGGTGAAATGGATCGTTTTTGAGCTAAGTTAGGTGAAATGGATCGTTTATGAGCTAACCTAGGTGAAATAGATCGTTTATGAGCTAACTTTGGTAAAATGCATCATTTTAGAGCTAACCTAGGTGTGATGGGTCATTTTGGAGCTAAACTAGGTAAAATGGATCGTTTGTGAGCTAACCTAGGTGAAATGGATCGTTTATGAGCTAATCTAGGTAAAATGGGTCATTTTAGAGCTAACTTGGGTAAAATGCATCATTTTGGAGCTAACCTAGGTAAGATGGGTCATTTTGGAGCTAACCTAGGTAAAATGGGTCATTTTAGAGCTAACATAGGTAAAATGGATCATTTTGGAGTTAGTCTAGGTAAAATGGGTCATTTTAGAGCTAACTTGGGTAAAATGGATCATTTATGAGCTAACTAAGGTATAATGGGTCATTTTAGAGCTAACTTAGGTAAAATGGATTGTTTATGAGCTAACTAAGCTAATTATGCCATTTTTGACATAAGTAAGCTAAGTACATGTCATTATTGAGCAAACCTAGTTAACTAAGCATACTAGAGCTAACTTAGGTCATTTTGGAGGAAACAAAGCTAAGTATAGATCGTTTTAGAGCTAACTTAGGTAAAATGGATGGTTTTGGAGGTCAGTAAGCTTATTAAGTCATTTTGGAGGAAAAGAAGCTAACTCTAGGTCATTGTGGTAAGCATATTGGAGGAAATAAGGCTAAGTCTAGGTCTTTATGCATTTGTTAAGCAAAACACTAGAAGAAACTTACCAGCGCCCACCATCTTTCAACACCTGCCATGACAAAGAGTAAACGAAATTAGTACAACATAAAAAAATACCGACATGAATAATAATATGTATATCACTTAAGTGTATCATCATCAAGTACAACATAAAAAATTATATACCTGACACTACTAATAATCTCGATCACTATCATCAATAAATGCATAATCATCATCATCACTATAATCAATGACGGGCTCATAGGGTTCAGTGGCATCAACATGTGGAAGGCCACCTTGACGTAATCGGTCAAGCATTGACAGGTCATCCGCAGCAGTAACCTCTTCTTGTTCCGGCTCTTCTTGTTCCTCCTCTGGGTTGATGTCGGATTCACTGTCGCTGTCTACTTCAATGTTTTGGGGTGAAGTATAGCGGTTCTTGAAACGCTTTTTGGAAAGACGTGTCTCTTGGAAGAATTCTCCTTCATATGTGTCTGGGTTAATGTGAGGTTCATAATCCTCTTCCTTTGGGGGAGATAGTCTAGCACGTGGCGGCACTTCATAAACGACATCCCAACCTTTCAGATTTGGATTAGTTTGGCAGGCCCACGGTAGATAGAATACTTGGGTCGCCTGTTGAGCCGTAATATAGACATCAGGAACATCTAAATGGGTGCTTTGTTTGATTTCAACTAGCCCTATATGTTCATGAGTCCTTCTAGTCTCCTTCGGCTGAAACCAATAACATTTGAAGAGTACGACATTCGGTGGGTTGTCACCATAGAATATAAGTTCATAAATTGCTTCAACTCTCCCATAATACTCGGTACCTCCTTCGCCGATAGCAGATACACAACAATTTGTAGACTTTCGGTCGGCCATAGATAGCTCTTTGCCATAGGTACGAAAGCGATACCCGTTGATGTCGTATTTGTCAAATGAACGGACCTTATAGTCAAAACCATTAGCGACTTGTCTCAATTCGGCGTCCATAGACTCTGAATTAGCCTACAAGTTTAATACGAAAGGATTGTTGCATTAGGCAGAAATTAGCGAATGTAATGAAATGGTCTAATAGAAATTACCGTTTGTTTGAACCAAGAGATGAAACCGGGATAGCCGCCTCCTTGCTTTGCGAGAAGCTCATACTCTTCGACGGAATCCTTTTGGATTACCGCTCCATACGAGAATATGGCGACGTATCGACTGTATGAAATATCCAGGAATAAGAGCAGTTCAAAGGAAATAGAAGTTGCGAAACAATGTACCGAGAACTTACTCGATGTACGGCCGCACTTCTGTCAGGTTGTTGAAGATATACAACGTAATGGTCCGCCATTCTTCGTTATCCAAAGATACTGGTTTCGAACCACTGGCTGGTGCGAGATTCCCTTTGAGTAGGCTGAGGTTGGATCCACCCTTTTGAGGTTCGTCAGCATTGTACCGAGGCTTCGGATTATGCAAATGACGATTTTTGGCTTCGTAGTGTGCTGTCACGAAGTTTGCCGCCTCCTCAGTGATGAATGCCTCAGCCATCGATGCTTCAATTCTACGTTTATTTTTACATTTTTGTCGAAGCGTCTTCTGCATCCTCTCAGTTGGGTAGCACCAACGATTTTGCACGGCCCCCCCCAATCTTGCCTCGGTCGGGAGATGCAAAATCAAATGCTGCATTGGATTAAAGAAGCCCGGTGGAAAGATCTTCTCTAACTTGCAGATCAACTCCGGCGCCAACTCTTCCATTTCTTCTAGCACGCCAGGCGATAGTTCTTTCGCACAAAGAACACGGAAGAAATAGCTGAGTTCTGCCAGTACTAGCCATTCATCCTCAGGGATGAAGCCACGCAACATCACCGGCATTACCCGCTCAATCCATATGTGCCAATCATGACTCTTGAGACCAAATATCTTCAATTTATCAAGACTCGCTCCCCTCTTTAGATTCGCTGCATACCCATCGGGGAACATCAACTGCATTTTCACCCACAAGATAATTTCCCTCATAGCTGGCCTTCCAAGATTGAACCATGCCTTTGGCTTCGTCCAGTTCTGCTTTCCTTTCGGTTCTTTCATGTTTTGTAACGGCCTATCACATAGCGCCTCCAGATCGACTCTAGCCTTAGTATTATCCTTTGACTTCCCATCTATGCCGAACAATGTACCAAAAAGTGCCTCGGCGATATTCTTCTCAGTGTGCATCACGTCGATGTTGTGTGGGCAAAGGAGGTCTTTGAAGTAAGGCAGATCCCATAAGCATGTCTTGTGAGTCCAGGCGTGCTTAGAATTATACCCCTTGAAGTACCCTGGACGCTCTGGATCTGGCTCGAGAGCGTTTAACTGATCCAGGGTCTGTTGGCCTGTCAACGCAGGTGGTGCAGAGTTTTTGACAACTCTACCTCTGATGAAGTTCTTCTTGTCTTTCCTGAACTTATGGCGAGGATCCAGGAACTGTCTATGCATGTCGAAGCAAGAAAACTTGCGACCGGCCTGAAGCCAACGAAACTCAAGAGCTCCCTTGCATGTGGGGCACGGGAACCTTCCATGCACACACCAGCCAACGAATAGCGCATACGCCGGCAAGTCATGCGTCGAGTACATGTACCAGACACGCATTATGAAGTTCCGTTTGCTATAGGCGTCGTATGTCTTGAACCCATTATCCCAGGCTTCTTGCAATTCGTCCTTAAGCGGCTGCATGTACACATTCATATTTTTCCCCGGATAGTTGGGCCCTGGAATTATCAACGTCAGGAAAATGTTCTTTCTTTGCATAATCTGTCCGGGGGGGAGATTGAGTGGAAAGACAAATACGGGCCAACAACTGTATTGGGCTGCCGTCAGACCAAACACACTGAACCCATCCGTGCTGATGCCGACTCGAGGATGCCTCGGATCTGCCGCTTTGTCAGCATGTAATTCATCAAACTTTTTCCACGCAACACCATCCGATGTGTGTACGATCATCAGATTCCCATCTGCATCTAGTTCGGTTCTTTTGCCCGTTTTGTGCCATGTCATCTGTCTGGCCGTCTCTTCGACCATGAAAAGACGTTGAAGTCTTGGTACGATTGGCATATACCGAAGAACACTAACGGGGATTTTGGTCTGTGTCTTCTCACCCATACCGTTGTCTACCACAACATACCTGGAAGACTTGCAAATGGGACAATAGTTCAAGTCCGCATAGTCAAGCCTAAATAAGACACATCCTTTCTCACAGGCATGTATCTTCTCATAGGGCATCTTCAGTGCACGGAGGATTTTGTCCGACTGGTACAGGTTTGCAGGCATTACATGGCCTTTGGGTAGAAAGCGTCCAAATACTGTCATCATTGCGTCGTAGCATTCTCTGCCCAAGTTGAACTGAGCCTTCAGAGCCATTACTTGTGAGATGGCATCCAACTGACAAAGCTCAGTGTGCTCGTGGAGCGGACGTTTTGAAGACTCCAACATTTCATTGAAGGCCTTTGCAGATTCCTCCATCTCCTTGTCCGAATCCCGAGCATCATCGAAGTCTTGCACCATGTTTTCCATCCCGGTACCATGCTCGTCGGTGCGACGACGATCCACCTCAGCTCGGTCACGTTGGGCAGACTCACCATGATATGTCCACACCGTATAATCGGGCGTAAAACCACTCTTCTGCAGGTGTTTGCCCATTTCAGCCTCTGTCCTCTTTTCCCAATTGCCGCACCGTAAACAGGGGCACCAGGTTTTCCTCTGGCCATTTGCAAATGCGGCTTGCACAAACCCCTTGGTTTTTGTGAACCATTCAATGCTCCATTTGTTCTGACCAGTGTGACCGGTGTACATCCACGCACGATCACTCATCTTGACTTTCAGAGCTACTGGACACACAACAAATATATATATATATATATATATATATATAATTCACCATGTATATATTCATCAGTTGATCTACTTTGTCAATTTTATTACGTCCATGCAACCTACACTCTAATAGGTAATGATAGGTCCTAATCCCACCGAGTATGTGTAGATTGGGTTCATTTTCCCATGCTATGCTCCGGATCCGACGCAAAATTTCGGCAGCACCTCCCCGCTGTTCTCCTGATACACGTCTCTGCAATAAACAGAGAGGATGTGTACCCGGAGAACAATAGGGGAGGCACTGACGAAATTTATGCGTCGGATCCGGAGCAAAGCATATGGGAAAACGAACCCAATCTACACATACTCGGGCTGTCCATGGATAGCGTTGGACAATTCGAAAGAATCACGGTTATAAATATGCAAATGCATGCATATTTATAACTGTAACGCTTTCGAACGGGAGACACATATTGGTTACGCATACTGATGATTGAGACCTACAGCTAGCAAGTTTCATCGGCACGAAGACCGGAACAGAGCAAATGAAGGGGGAGGAGGAGATGTCATTTGAGCTCACCAACGAACGCAGGGACGGAGCTCGTCGAACGCACGGGGAGGTCGTCAAACACCACACCCTCGCAGCGACGAAACAACTGCACATTTGAATCCACCCGATAAACACAAATATGTATGATGTTTTGCATAACAAAATCGAAAAATATACGACCTAACTCATAATTCACAAATATATGACCCCGCCGGCCTCTGGAAGGCCAAAGAGCACCTTCTACATATTCTTCTTTTCTTCTTCTTCTTCTTCTTCTTCTTCTTCTTCTTCTTCTTCTTCTTCTTCTTCTTCTTCTTCTTCTTCTTCTTCTTCTTCTTCTTCTTCTTCTTCTTCTCCCCTCCTCTTCTTCTCCTACACTTTCTTCTTCTTCTTCTTCTTCTGCCCTCCTCTTCTTCTCCTACACTTTCTTCTTCTTCTTCTCCCCTCCTCTTCTTCTCCTACACTTTCTTCTTCTTCTTCTTCTTCTTCTTCTACCCTCCTCTTCTTCTTCTTCTTCTTCTTCTTCTTCTTCTTCTTCTTCTTCTTCTTCTTCTTCTTCTTCTTCTTCTTCTTCTTCTTCTTCTTCTTCTTCCCCTTCTACATATTCTTCTTTTTTTCTTCTTCTTTTTTCATCTTTTTTCTACTTGTTTTAATTATATGACTAATTATCTAAAACCCATGCACTAAATCTAACACTAACACATATATATCTAGCACTAAACCTAACACTAACAATTAAATAGCAAAAAAAAGAAAAAAGAAAAATAACTCACCGGACCCGACGGGGGCCGGGGCTTCGCAACGGAAGGGTGGCGGTGGCGACGGGGGCCGCAGGGCTCCGGCCGGGGCGGTGGAGCTCATCATGGGGGAGGGGCGGTGGAGCTCATCAGGGGGAGGGGCGGTGAGCGGCGGCCCCGAGCCGGCAGGGAGGCGGGGGTGATGGGGCCGCGGTGGCGGGTGGCGGGGGCGGCGGCGACGCCGGGGTGGTGGGGCGCCGGGGTGGCGGGGCGGCGGGTGGTGGGGGTGGCGGGGGCGGCTGGTGGGGGTGGCGGCGGGTGGCGGGGGCGGCGGCACGGGGTGGGGGCGGTAGCGGGGGCGGCGGCAGGTGGTGGGGGCGGCGGCGGGCGGCGGGGGCGGCGGCGTGGCGGCTCGGGGAGGAGAGAGAGGAGAGAAACAGAGAGAGATGGATCCAGGGCGGGGTGGGTCTCGTCGTTAGTTAGTTTATTTCTTTGCTGTCAGCTTTTCTTTCTCTTTGCCGTCCGCTAGCTGACGGCAAAGAGGGGGGCCATTAAGTTTTTTTTAATGGGCTTGTTAGTGGGGACCACCACTCTCTTTGCCGTCTGCTAGCTGACGGCAAAGATTCTTTGCCGGCCGCTAGCTGACGGCAAAGAGCAGGCTGATGGCAAAGATCGTTCTTTGCCATCAGCCTGCTCTTTGCCGTCCGTTTTCTGTAAGCGGACGGCAAAGACCTTCTTTGCCGTCAGCCAGCTGATGGCAAATTAGCTAATTCCAGTAGTGTGTGTTGAGACCAAGACATTCCAATCCAACCACAAGAATCTTGATCTCTAGTCTTCCCCAAGTTGCTTTCCACTCAAATCATCTTTCCACCATAGCCAAATCTCTGAGAGAGAGTTGAGTGTTGGGGAGACTATCATTTGAAGCACAAGAGTAAGGAGTTCATCATCAACACACCATCTATTACCTTTTGGAGAGTGGTGTCTCCTAGATTGGTTAGGTGTCACTTGGGAGCCTCCGACAAGATTATGGAGTTGAACCAAGGAGTTTGTAAGGGCAAGGAGATCGCCTACTTCATGAAGATCTACCCAAGTGAGGCAAGTCCTTCATGGGCGATGGCCATGGTGGGATAGACAAGGTTGCTTCTTCGTGGACCCTTCGTGGGTGGAGCCCTCCGTGGACTCGCGCAACTGTTACCCTTCATGGGTTGAAGTCTCCACCAACGTGGATGTACGATAGCACCACCTGAAGGAAATATGCCCTAGAGGCAATAATAAAGTTATTATTTATTTCCTTATTTCATGATAAATGTTTATTATTCATGCTAGAATTGTATTAACCGGAAACTTAGTACATGTGTGAATACATAGACAAACAAAGTGTCCCTAGTATGCCTCTACTTGACTAGCTCGTTAATCAAAGATGGTTAAGCTTCCTAGCCATAGACATGTGTTGTCATTTGATGAACGGGATCACATCATTAGAGAATGATGTGATGGACAAGACACATTCGTTAGCTTAGCATTATGATCGTTTCAGTTTCATTGCTACTGCTTTCTTCATGACTTATACATGTTCCTCAGACTATGAGATTATGCAACTCCCGAATACCGGAGGAACACCTTGTGTGCTATCAAACGTCACAACGTAACTGGGTGATTATAAAGATGCTCGACAGGCACTACTGGAATCAGCTAATTTGCCATCTGCCAGCTCTTTGCCGTCTGCTAGCTGACGGCAAAGAAGCTCTTTGCCGTCTGCCAGCTCTTTGCCATCAGCTACCCAAAAGCAGACGGCAAAGAAGCTCTTTGCCGTCTGCCAGCTCTTTGCCGTCGGCCAGCTGACGGCAAAGAATCTTTGCCGTCCGCTGGCGGACGGCAAAGAGTGAGGTGGCCCCCACCCCCCACCCCCCGCTGGCGGACGGCAAAGAGGCTGACGGCAAAGAAGCCACGTGGCAGCCAACTGTGCTTCCTGGGAGCTGACCCATTTGGTCAGTTTGCCTACAGTGGCAGACGGCAAAGACTTTGCCGTCCGTGGCGGACGGCAAAGAACCTGCAGTTTGCCTACAGTGGCAGACGGCAAAGAACCTGGCATCTAGTGACGTGTAGATGACATCATAAGGCGGACGGCAAAGACCAAAGGCTCTTTGCCGTCTGCGGCGGACGGCAAAGGTCTGCCGTTAGCCACTTAACGGACTGACAGCGCAAATATTGCCGTCCGCCCTCTTTGCCGTCCGCCACAGACGGCAAAGAGCCTTTGCCGTCCGCCGCCAGGAAGCAGACGGCAAAGAAGCTGTTTACCGTAGCCTTCTTTGCCGGAGCCTTTTGCCGTCCGCGGCTGACGGCAAAGGTCTTTGCCGTCCGCCTTTCGAGCCTTTGCCGTCCGCCATGGCAGACGGCAAAGTAGCTGTTTCCTGTAGTGAGGTGTCTCCGAAGGTGTTTGTTGGGTTGGCATAGATTGAGATTAGGATTTGTCACTCCATGTATCGGAGAGGTATATCTGGGCCCTCTCGGTAATGCACATCACTATAAGCCTTGGAAGCAATGTAACTAATGAGTTAGTTGCGGGATGATGCATTACGAAACGAGTAAAGAGACTTGCCGGTAACGAGATTGAACTAGGTATGATGATACCGACGATCGAATCTCGGGCAAGTAACATACCGATGACAAAGGGAACAATGTATGTTGTTATGCGGTTTGACCGATAAATATCTTCGTAAATATGTAGAAGCCAACATGAGCATCCAAGTTCCGCTATTGGTTATTGACCAGAGATGTGTCTCGGTCATGTCTACATAGTTCTCAAACCGGTAGGGTCCGCACGCTTAACGTTCGATGACGATTTGTATTACGAGTTATGTGATTTGATGTACCGAAGGTTGTTCGGAGTCCCGGATGAGATCACGGACATGACGAGGAGTCTCGAAATGGTCGACAGGTAAAGATTCATATATTGGAAGGTTGCATTCGGACATCGGAACGGTTCCGAGTGATTCGGGCATTTTTCCGGAGTACCGGGAGGTTACCGGAACCCCCCGGGGAAAGATATGGGCCTTATGGGCCATAGGAGGGAGGCTAACCAGCCCACAAGGGGCTGGTGCACCCCCCACAAGGTAGGAGGCCGAATTGGACTTGGGAAGGGGCGCCACCCCCCTTTCCTTCTCCTACTCCCTCTCCTTCCCCTTTTCCCCCTCCGGTAGAAGGAAAAAAGGTGGGGCCGAATCCTACTAGGACTGGAGTCCTAGTAAGACTCCCCTCTCCCTGGTGCGCCCCTTGTTGGCCGGCCTCCTCCTCCCCTCCTTTATATACGGGGGCAGGGGGCACCCCAAACACACAACAGACAATCTCTTAGCCGTGTGCGGTGCCCCCCTCCACAGTTCAACACCTCGGTCATATCGTTGTAGTGCTTAGGCGAAGCCCTGCGTCGGTAACTTCATCATCACCGTCACCATGCCGTCGTGCTGACGAAACTCTACCTCGGCCTCAACTGGATCAAGAGTTCGAGGGATGTCACCGAGCTGAACGTGTGCAGATCGTGGAGGTGCCGTGCGTTCGGTACTTGGATCGGTTGGATCGCGAAGACGTTCGACTACATCAACCGCGTTACTAAAAACTTCCGCTTTCGGTCTACGAGGGTACGTGGACACACTCTCCCCGCTCGTTGCTATGCTTCTCCTAGATAGATCTTGCGTGATCGTAGGAAATTTTTGAAATTACTGCGTTCCCCAACACCACCTATCGGAACCACGCCAAAAATCTCCGTGTTTCCAATTGCGTTTGCACACTCCAATCTCATCCCCTTACTTTCTTGCAACTTGCATGCTTTACTTTCCGCTGCTCATATACTCTTGCCATGCTTGCTTGAAATGTATTGTGAATGCTTAAACTTGTGCTAAAACTCCACCTCAACTTAAGAATTTAAAAAACTGCTACTTTTACTTGTTGAGGGTCTAATCACCCCCTCTAGACACCTCTTCTCGATCCTTTCAATTGGTATCAGAGCAAAGGTCTCCATTGCTTTGGTTTAATCACCATTGGAGGAAGATGGATGAGTCTACGATGGGGAGTTTTAGACGTAGAGTGCCTATGCTTGATGGAGAGTTCTATAATGCTTGGAAAAATGAGATGCTTGAGATTTTCAATGAATATCACTTGAACAAGTACATTACTAGGCCTTGTGCGCCCCTTGTTGATCCATTGCATCCTACCCCTATGAGTCTCTTGACATGATCCACAATCTTAGAACTATCAATCTTATCATTAGAGGATTGCCTAGAAATTTGATTGTAAGCCTGCCTACTCTTGAATGTGCTTACACCATATGGAGATTTCTTGAGGAACGATTTCCGAACTATTCCTTAAAAAATCTAGATGTGATTCTTCAAAAGTCCATAGCTTTCCATAAAATGAAACCTAGTGATCCTATATTTGATGATTGTCTATTTGAGCTTCATGACCTTATGCGTGCCAAAGGAGATGTTGGAGTCATTAGTAGCATTATCTCTCAGGTCATTAGAATTCATAAAGATGCACATTGCCATGGTCATACATATAATGAATCACTCTCTCTAGGTGATGACCCATCACAAGACGATGTTGAACATGGATACTATGATGAGGATGATGATAGTGACTTTGATCTCGATGAGTCTATGAGACATTTTGATCTTATGGCTAACCTTCGCGGCTACATGGCTGGAGGAAAGGAATGGGTTCTTGATAGTGGATGTACCGATCACATGACCAGAGACAATGATACGTTTCGTGAGCTTGCTGAAAACGACGACCCTCGAAAGTATGTCACTTTTGGTGATAACTCAAAGGCTAAGGTGGTTGGCCTTGGTAAGGTGGCCATCTCACATGACAGCTCCATCCAAAATGTCATGCTCATTGAATCTCTTGGATACAAATTACTTTCCGTATCTAGACTAGCCGATTTTGGTTTCAACGTCCTATTTACTGAAGTAGATTGCCAAGTGTTTCGAAGAGATAATCATAATATGGTCTTTACCGGTATACGTAGAGGTGATCTATACATTGTTGATTTCACTAAAAAGGCTCAATCTAGAACTTGCTTAATTGCTAAATCTTCTAAAGGTTTGTTGTGGCATAGAAGGTTAGGCCACGTGGGAATGCGAAATATTGATAAGCTTATTAAAGGTGATCATATCCTTGGAGTTAAAGACATTATATTTGACAAGGATAGACTTTGCAGTGCTTGTCAGGTAGGAAAGCAGGTTGGAGGAAGCTACCCCGTGAAAAACATCATGACCACAAGAAGACCGCTCGAGCTGCTTCATATGGATGTTTTTCGTCCTAAACGCCTACAAAAGTCTCGGTGGTAACTCGTTTAGTTTAGTCATTGTCGATGACTTTTCAAGATTTACGTGGGCGTTCTTTCTTGATGATAAATCGCAGGTCCAAAAGATCTTCAAGAACTTCGCTAGAAAGGCCCAAAATCAATTTGAAGTGAAGATCAAGAAGGTTCATAGCGACAACGGAACGGAGTTCAAGAACGCCAATGTGGACACCTTTCTTGATGAAGAAGGGATTTCACATGAGTTCTCGGCTACGTACACACCTCAACAAAAAGGAGTTGTTGAGAGGAAGAATTGTACTCTTATTGAGATGGCGAGAACGATGCTTGATGAGTACATGATGCCAAAACATTTTTGGGCGGAAGCGGTTAAGACAGCTTGTCATGCAACAAATCGTCTATATCTTCACAAGCTACTCGGTAAGATGGCATACGAGCTCCTCACCGGTCACAAATCCCAAGTTGGATACTTTCGAGTATTCGGCTCAAAGTTCTATATTCTTGATAAGCATCGTCGTTCAAAATTTGCTCCTAAATCTCATGAAGGTTTCCTACTCGTTTATGGCTCAAACTCTCACACTTACCGTGTCTACAACAATTTCACCTGAAAGGTTGAAGAGACGGTAGATGTGAAGTTTGATGAATCTAACGGCTCGCAAGTAGAGCAATTGCCAATTGATGTAGGAGACAAAGAACCTTCATAAGCAATCCAAGACTTGTCTATTGGCAAGATTCGCCCAAGAGGTGAAGGAGAGTACCTCGTCCATTCAAGTGGAAGCCTCAACTTCACGACAAGGTGAACCACGAGTTGACTTGGAGGCATCCACAAGTGGGACACGCCAAGATGAAGGAAATGAGGAAGTACACCAAGATGAACCTCATCAACCTCCCTCTCCACCTCCACAAGAGAACAACAACACCAACAACGAAGAAGGCCAAGAGGAAGAACAAGATGATGAAGAGGATGTTCCACCCCGACCCAAACAAAAGCTCTCATGAGTTAGAGAAATAGTTTCAAGAGACCATCCCGTCGAACAAATCTTTGACGATATTCAAACCGGGAGAATTACTCGCTCTAAAACTCATTTGGCTAACTTTTGTGAACATTATTCATTCATCTTTAGTATTGAACCTATGAAGGTTGAAGAAGCGCTTGATGATCCGGATTGGGTGAACACCATGCACGAAGAGCTACACAATTTCGAGAGGAACCAAGTGTGGACATTGGTAGAAAAGCTGGAAAGCAACCAAAATGTCATTGGAACCAAATGGGTGTTTCGGAATAAGCAAGATGAAGATGAGTTGTAGGCAACAAGACCCGTCTCGTCGCCCAAGGCTACACTCAAGTCGAAGGTATGGACTATGGTGAGACATATGCCCCCGTTGCTAGACTTGAGTCCATTCGCATCTTACTTGCTTATGCCAATCACCATGATATCACTCTATATCAAATGGACATTAAAAGTGCTTTTCTAAATGGTGAAATTGAGGAGGAATTATATGTTAAACAACCTCCCGGCTTTGTTAATCCCAAGAAACCTGATCATGTTTACAAACTTCACAAAGCTATTTATGGTCTTAAACAAGCTCCTAGAGCGTGGTATAAATGCTTGACTAAGTTCCTTATTGAAAAAGGGTTTGAGACTGGAAAAAATGATTCTACACTTTTTACTAAAAGGGTTAATGGTGAATTATTTGTGTGCCAAATTTATGTGGATGATATCATATTTGGTTCGACTAACCCTAATTTTAGTGAAAAGTTTGGAAGGCTTATGTTGGAGAAGTTTGAGATGTCTATGATGAGTGAACTCAAGTTCTTTCTTGGTTTTCAAATCAAGCAAACTAAGGAGCGTACCTTTGTTTCCCAAACAAAGTATACCAAGGACTTATTCAAGAAGTTCAACATGCAAGAAAGCAAAGGTATGAAAACACCCATGCCTACTAGTGGACATTTGACTTGACTAAGGATGGCAAACCGGTTGACCAAAAGGTTTATCGTTCTATGATTGGTTCATTGTTATATCTATGTGCCCCCTGTCCCGATATTATGCTAAGTGTGTGCATGTGTGCACGATATCAAGCGCCCCCTAAGGAATGCCATCTTAAGGCTGTGAAAAGGATAGTGAGATACTTAATTCATATACCGAACTTTGGCATTTGGTATCCTAAGAGGTCTCCTTTTGATCTTGTTGGCTATTCCGACTCGAACTATGCCGGTGACAAGGTTGATAGAAAGTCTACTTCGGGTACTTGTCAATTTCTTGGTAGATCTCTTGTGTCTTGGCCCTCCAAGAAATAAAACTCGGTATCCTTATCAACCGCCGAAGCGGAATACATTGCCGCCGGTTCATGTTGTGCTCAATTACTTTGGATGACCCAAACTCTTAAGGACTAGGGGATATATGTGAAACATGTTCCATTGCTTTGTGATAATGAAAATGCTATTAAGATTGCTCACAATCCCATGCAACATTCTTGAACTAAGCATATTGAAGTTCGTCATCATTTCATTCGAGATCATGTTGCTAAAGGAGACATAGATCTTAAGCATGTTCGTACCGATAAGCAAATGGCGGATATATTCACCAAACCGCTTGATGAGAAAGTACTTCGTCGTTTTAGAGGTGAATTGAACATCATTGAGTCCTCAAACTTGGAGTAGAAACTCCATTTGGATGCATGCAAGGCATGAGCCTTTGACTAATCGTCGATGTTTCTCTTATGATGATGATCATATATCTTGGATCCATACTTGTACCCTTGCATGTTATCTAACCCTTGTAGGTACTTGGATAAGCCCAAATCTATGAGATTGCAACTCACTCACATCTTGAGCAATCTCTGCATCACCAAGTCTCTGCAATATGGTGGTTGAAGACAAGGAAGCATGAATCCTTTCAACATATCCTTTGACAATTTCTATATATCAAATCTCATTTGATATCAAATTTCATGATTGTCATTTTGGATACACAAGTGATCTTCCTTGCAAAACTAACCCATGTAGGTAGATGGACTCAAACTACAAGCGGTGCTCCCAACTCTTGATGAACTACATCAACCTTGAGCATCCAATACAAGTTCGACTACATGATTAAGATCAACACCACCACCCAAGGTATGTTATTCCATCTTAGAGAAGCTTTACCCCAAGTCATGGGTCAAAGCAGCTCAACAAGATGTAAATACATCAAAATGCTTAAACAAAAAATGGCAACCCCATTTTGAGCTTAAACGATGAGTATGACCTACGATCAAGTGTACTCACTTGACTCCTCAATCAATATACTCTAACATAGGTGACTTTGTCGTTGACCAATTCTAGATGAAGTTCTCTAGTGTGTCTTTGTGTTCTTGCATTTGTTTCTTGCTTGCTTGTTTGTTCCCATTTCAAACTTCATCTAGATTTCATTTCTTCTTGTATGTAATTTTTTGCATTTAATTCATTGCAAATCCTTTAGTTAATTCCTTGCAAATCTATGTGAAATCTTATTTGCCAAGTGAGCTGAGATGACAAAATATTTTCTCTATATTGAACTCGGCCTCATCGATTTCTGCCTATCGGCTAGACCGAACTGCAATAACACACTGAAGAGTGTTCATCGGTACAACCGACAAGGACGGACCCAGTCTGACCGATATGCATCATTTATGACACTGCCAACTCGGTGTCACCGATGAAAATGAATCGGCGTTACCGATTTCACTACTGAGAAAACATTTTGCCATTACAAATGTCATTTCTTCTCCAGCTCCACTCGATGATTCTCCTCCTCTACTTGCATCTTAAACTACATGCTGCTTTGTCATGTGACTCAAGGACCAAACCTGTTTGACTCATGCTCCAGAAGATCCCTTCTTTGAAATTGAAGTCAAAGGGGGCGAGAGAGCACATCAAAGCTTATCACATAAGAGAGAAATCTTTAAGCTTCTCCAGATGCTTATTATCCATAAAGGAGAGAAGTCACATGTCTTTAAGAGGGGAAAGACATGTTAGTGTATGTTATGTTTGCTTTGTTCTGATTTTTCTCTTACCCTATCTTCTCCCAGTATCCAATACCAGATTCAGGGGGAGAAAGAGTTCATATCTAAGGGAAGAAAATCTTTGGAATTCATTGCATATCTTTAATCCTTGGGGACATGTCTATATCCAAATAGAGTACTAAGTACTCACTCACTACATGTCATCCCAATCTTGGTACTCTTGTGGTTTCCTGAACTTGATCTGTTTAGTAGGTGTTCTTGTGTTCTCTAACTCTGTTTTCTCAAGTTCATCGCTTCCAAAGTCAGCTCAAGACCACAAGGTAAGTATATGCATCACACTCATGTGCATGATGATCTCTTGCTGATGTACATATTGTTTGCAAGAAGGACTCATGAACATGAAGGTACACTTCCTATATTCACATCATTTGCTCTGATGCATATAGCCAAGATACATGTAACTCATTGCTTGCTCTGACATGCTTATGCATTCACATGCTTTCCTAGTCTATCTTCACATGATTGCATACATGTAGGCGGAGCCAATGCATGTTACATGTCTTCCCAAAGCTTTACTTGTTACTCTTCATATCTTTATCTAAAGCTTTGATGTATGTTGTCATCAATTACCAAAAAGGGGGAGATTGAAAGCACAAGTGCTCCCTGGGTGATTTTGGTAATTAATGTCAACATATCTCTTGTTGGACCAACATTTTTATCTAGTATATTTCAGAGAGTTCAACAAAGGCGTGGCATGGACAAGAGGATGTGGAACCCCTTCAAGATGCTAAGGACAAAGATTGGCAAAAGCTCAAGACTCTTCATTTCTATTTTAGTGATCCAAGATCACATTGAGTCCATAGGAAAGCCAATACTATTAAAAGGGGATGAGGTGTTGCTAATGATCTACTTGCTCAAAGTGCTTAGTGATATGCTCCAAAGCCCTCAACCACTTTCTCAATTCCAAATATGTCCTAAACCTAAAGTCAAACTCGGCCCCACCGATTTGATTCATCCGGCGCCACCGAGATCACTTGACATAGCCACTGCCAGAAACCCTAATCGATTCGGTCTCACCGAGATGGCCTTGCAAACTCTTTGTTACCCGTTGCAACTATTTTGGTCTCACCGAAATAAGCAATCGGTCCCACCGAGTTTGCTTGACCAACTCTCTGTTTGCTCATTGCTGAAATCGGTCCCACCAAGTTCATGCAATCGGTCACACCAAGATGAGGTTTTGCCTTAACCCTAGCACATCGGTCCCACTGAGTTGATGTCGGTCCCACCGAAAATCCTAACGTTCACATTTTGAACTGAATCGGTCTCACCGAGTTCACCTATTCGGTCTGACCGATTTGGGTCAAATGTGTGTAACGGTTAGATTTTGTGTGTAGGCTGAGAGAGCCATCAGAACGTGCCTACACTTCCACTACTCATTTTCTGAGAGAGAACCATCTACTCATGTGTTGAGACCAAGACATTCCAATCCAACCACAAGAATCTTGATCTCTAGCCTTCCCCAAGTTGCTTTTCACTCAAATCATCTTTCCACCATAGCCAAATCTGTGAGAGAGAGTTGAGTGTTGGGGGACTATCATTTGAAGCACAAGAGCAAGGAGTTCATCATCAACACACCACTTATTACCTTTTAAAGAGTGGTGTCTCCTAGATTGGTTAGGTGTTACTTGGGAGCCTCCGACAAGATTGTGGAGTTGAACCAAGGAGTTTGTAAGGGCAAGGAGACCGCTTACTCGTGAAGATCTACCCAAGTGAGGCAAGTCCTTCGTGGGCGATGGTCATGGTGGGATAGACAAGGTTGTTTCTTCGTGGACCCTTCGTGGGTGGAGCCCTCCATGGACTCGCGCAACCGTTACCCTTCGTGGGTTGAAGTCTCCACCAACGTGGATGTACGATAGCACCACCTATTGGAACCACGCCAAAAATCTCCGTATCTCCAATTGCGTTTCCACACTCCAATCCCATGCCCTTACTTTCTTGCAACTTGCATGCTTTACTTTCCGTTCCTCATATACTCTTGCCATGCTTGCTTGAAATGTATTGCGAATGCTTAAACTTGTGCTAAAACTCCACCTCAACTTGAAGAATTTAAAAAACTGCTACTTTTATTTGTTGTGGGTCTAATCACCCCCCTCTAGACACCTATTCTCGATCTTTCAAATGTCCACCTCAGCATCGGACCATCTGAAAATGTTCTTCAAGTTGTCCACTCTGGTGGCGATACTCTCCTCACGGAGAGATGCGACAGCGGTCAGCGCGCGCGAGAACATCCTAGAGCCACGGTGTACGCCAAGACCCTCGGCGCATGCCACCATCGCCTAGAGGCGGTCTATGTTGAGGGTGAGCATCCAGGGCCGAGCGACGCACAGCTTGGCAATATCACAAGCACCTAGCCCGCACTCGCGGAGGAACGCGACGTTGGGCTTGGTGACCCGCTCCAGGCTGTATGTGAGGAGATTGCAATTGAACTTCATCGCGTGGAGGAGCTTCTCCAATGAGCCCAAGAGGGGCAGGTAGTACTGTAGCTTGTAGACGGCAGATTTATTGCCAAAGGAGTAGCCGGCCAGCGAGACGATACGTGCGATCTCACAGCGCGAGAGGCCGAGGCCGGCGAGCCCCGCGGCGTTGGAGGCCAGGGCTTTATCCACTTTGGCGCAGAGGAGCCTGGGGGTCCTTCGCGACGGCCACGGCGGCATCGGTGCCGGAGAGGCCGAGGCCGGCGAGGAAGGCGAGGACGGCATCAGGGTTGGAGGGGGACTTGAGGAGGCCTTGAGTGCCTGCGCTCGGGTGAGGCCGCAGGTTTCGACGAGGTAGTCCTCCACGGCGAAGGCGGCGTTCGGGGCGGCGACGGGCGCGGTGGCGGAGATGAGGCGGTGGAGATGGGATGCGGGAGAAGTGGCTAGATATGGAGAGGAGAGGAGGTGGTTGAGGACGCACCACCGGAGGCGGAGCATGGCGGCGAGGGAATGGTGCGTGACCGAGAGTGGTGAGGAATACTGAGGGAGGATTTGCGTGATCCGGTCTAGTCCAACTTTGATGATGACCCACATGGCAGTGTACCTGGATCGATGTTGAACTCAGCACATGGCTTGGTCAAAGAAAATCAGGTGAGCAAGATTAGGGGGAAAACTTTCAATTACTATATATAGCTTGTTCACTTGGGTGCCACCATGCAAGTTCAGAGTTTCAGGATTAGTATTTCGAAGATGCTCATAGGAGGAAGGTGCGCGTCTGTGCATTCGTAGGGATGAGTGGATGCACATATGTATATGAGCGCTTGCGTCTGTAGTGTGTTAAGTACAAAACCTACCTAGACACCCTGGATGAAGATATTTCCCCTGGACCCCTGTTTCAGAGTACACAACGAGCATCTTGGTGCCGAGGGGCGAACGGCGACAGCTCTAATGCGTGCGTGTGTGTGCAGGCATGGCAGCGGCGGCCGGGCCACCATCACCTGAGCTTGCGGCGTCGCGTTGGCTCGCATCAGGCATCTCGATCTAGTGCCCCTGGCCGTCCTTGCAGCGCGGGAGCATGATAGGTGTCATACCTTGCACATGCCACCGCGCGCGAGTCCACGGACCCGGCTAGGTAGCTGCTCACCGGCCGACGGGCATGACAGCTCGTATCCTTCCTTTGGTTGCAACATCAAACACGTGTGCGTATGTACACGCCCACGTGTATCCATAGGTAGTACGTACCCCCGTGCCTACTACCATCACCACCAACTGAGTAAGGTAAGGGCAACACAAGACGGCGTCGAGTCGAGTGGAGTTGGTCACAGCTTCATGTCCACCGCGAGCGGCGCGCCCCCCTCGTGCACGTCCAACGCGGGCCGCCAGCTCCACCAAGTACTTGCCCTGCGTGGAACCCCCAGAACTTGGAGTGCCCGTTGGCGTCCAACCATCCCGCGCTCGTGCCACGCCCACTCCCACCGGACTCGCTGAGCGCGTCGTCGGCGTTGACAAGCTGCCCTGCCCGTGGGAGCGCCACATGCATGCGGCTCTGCATGAACCCCCACAACATGATCACCTTCACGGCCGGGTGCGCGAACGCCTCGCGCAGCACCACCTGGTCGTCGGCGCGCACCGACACGTGCAGCTCCGTGATCCACACAGGGAGCTGGAGCTCCGTCGCCGCCAGCTTGTCCAGCGCGTCGGCATAGGCGTAGCTCACCTGCCCCTGCACCGGCTCCGTGTAGTACCACTTGAGCCAGTTTCGCGACTTCCGGCCGGTTTCGCTGCAAAATGGGAATGACAATGTGAAGGTCCTTTGCACAGGGGTAACAACAAGACTGCAAAAGGCAAATCGCCAACCCTCCCAAGAATCATCAGATCAACATTTGCAATCCGTCGCTCGTGTCGCCCCACCCCGCGGGCGACCCGGGCGAAACCTAGCCGCCGCACCAGCCTCCTCCAGATCCGCCCACCTTCCCTCGCCGCCGCCGGCAAGCGCCGCCGGGCAAAGCCCGCGCGGCGTCGGCGGCGGCGGGGCCTTCCTCTTCTTCCCTCTCGCGAGGCCATGGCGGTGCGGGGCCGCTCGGCCAAGGAGAGGCGCGGGGGCGCGAGGAGCAGGCGTGGTCGCCACGGCGCGCGGGCGTCGACTCGCCAGGCAGGCGCGGCGAGCGGGCGTCGGGACGCCAGGCGCGGCTAGCGGGCTGCCGATGCGCGCGGCGGGTGTGGAGTGCAGACGGAGGCGCGTGCGGCGGGCGCCGGGGCGCCAGGCAGGCGCCGTGGGCGCGGCAGGCCAGTGCTGCCCGCTCGGGCGCCGTGGGGGTGCGGGGGCGCTGCGGTCGGCTTTAGCCAGATCTAGCCTCTGCCAACCTGTGGCTGGAGGGCCGGCTCGAGGAGGCACTAGGCGTCGTTGGAGAGTGGTTGCGTTTCGCGCCTAGTCCGGCGACGTGTGGTGGTTGCAGTGGTGGTGTCGGGGATGGCTGGTGGTTGTCTCTCCTTCAAGCGCGTCCACGCCCGGCTCCTGGAGCTGTGGCGCCGTTCAGTTTGTCATGTGCTACAGAAGGTTCGGGCAGGCCAGATCTAGCATGGATTGTGCTGTTCTTGCGCGCGGCGGTGCGAGCCGCACAGTTTCGGCCTGGATCTTGCCAAGTCCTGCGCGCGGTGGTGCGGATCGGCTATGTTTGGTTCTCCCTCGACCTTGCCTGTGCGCTGCGGTGCGGAGGATCGCCATGTTCTGCGCGCGGAGGTAGAGGATGGCCAGATCTGGCTTGGATCGCCCAGGGTCTGCGAGCGGCGGTGCGGACCGGTCGGGTTGGCGTGTGCTCGCCGAGTTCCTGCGTGCGGCTTGACCAATTCGTCTCTAGTAGTGTTTGCTTTGGGCTCATGTTGCACTGTGGCGCTGGTGGCCTCAGATCCTTGGATTGTTGGTGGAAGACTCGGCTCCGGATGAAAATCATGCATCGACTCTATCGTTGCCGGCGGTAATGGCGTCCACGGATGTCGTCTTCCTCCTTGGAGGTATCGTTGTGGAGCCGTTCCCTTCCTTCCCAATAGCGTGAGATCTCCGGGTGAAAACCTAAGATCGGGCAGTGCCAGATCGGGTGACGATGGAGTCCTCAGCTTCGTTTTCCTCCTTAGAGGCGTCACCTTGGTGATCCTGCCGAGGGGTTCTGATGGTGTTCACGTTTGATGGTAGAGCTTGGGTTTGCGATGCTGCCGACGGGTCCTTTTCTTTCTTTTCTTTTTGCGCTGCCTTTGCGATGCTTTCCTCCTCTAAGGACTCTTGTAACACCTTCTTCTGATCAATGAATTTATGCGGCGGTGTTGTCATAAGAGAGTCGCGGCCACTCCTGTCCTCAAGCTGGATTTTTGCAAAGGACACCATCGCTTGGGACAGCAGCCTACGCAACATCATCGAGGTGTGGGGGTTCCCGCCTCTCTGTCTCTGGTGTGACTGGATGGACCTCATCTTCCGGTTGCCGCGCTCGGCGGTCCTCCTCCGCAACTTTGTTTATACTTTTGGAAGGCGTGAACATTTTTTAAATGTCAAGTTCATTTTTCCAATGGCATGAAACATTTTATTTCAAGTACTCGCCCTTTTTTGTAATATTGTATAACATTTTTATAAAAATCATATATACATTTTTTGAAGCTCATGAACATTTTCAAATTTTTATCAACTATTGTTTTTAAAATAAGCTAACAAAAGTGTCATACTCCCTCCGATCCAAATTAAAGTTGTACGAAGGCAGCGTCAATTGATTTGGACCGGAGTGAGTACTATATTTACATTTTGCAAAGTCGAGGTGAACTTTAAAAAAATAATGAATGAAGAAGCAGAGAAGAAGTTACTTGGGCCGAACCAATAGTAGAGACGGGGAGGAAAGGTTGAGCAAAGGTTGGACATTTGTTTTAACTACACTAACATACATTTACATTGTACTATAAGCATTTTTGTAAACACTGAACATACTTTTGGAAGGCGTGAACATTTTTTAAATGTCAAGTTCATTTTTCTAATGGCATGAAACATTTTATTTCAAGTACTCGCCCTTTTTGTAATATTGTATAACATTTTTATAAAAATCATATATATATTTTTTGAAGCTCATGAACATTTTCAAAATTTTATCAACTATTGTTTTTAAAATAAGCTAACAAAAGTGTCATACTCCCTCCGATCCAAATTAAAGTTGTACGAAGGCAGCGTCAATTGATTTGGACCGGAGTGAGTACTATATTTACATTTTGCAAAGTCGAGGTGAACTTTAAAAAAATAATGAATGAAGAAGCAGAGAAGAAGTTACTTGGGCCGAACCAATAGTAGAGACGGGGATGAAAGGTTGAGTAAAGGTTGGACATTTGTTTTAACTACACTAACATACATTTACATTGTACTATAAGCATTTTTGTAAAAACTGAACATACTTTTGGAAGGCGTGAACATTTTTTAAATGTCAAGTCCATTTTTCCAATGGCATGAAACATGTTATTTGAAGTACTCGCCCTTTTTTGTAAAATTGTATAACATTTTTATAAAAATCATATATACATTTTTTGAAGCTCATGAACATTTTCAAAATTTTATCAACTATTGTTTTTAAAATAAGCTAACAAAAGTGTCATACTCCCTCCGATCCAAATTAAAGTTGTACGAAGGCAGCGTCAATTGATTTGGACCGGAGTGAGTACTATATTTACATTTTGCAAAGTCAAGGTGAACTTAAAAAAAATAATGAATGAAGAAGCAGAGAAGAAGTTACTTGGGCCGAACCAATAGTAGAGATGGGGAGGAAAGGTTGATTAAAGGTTGGACATTTGTTTTAACTACACTAACATACATTTACATTGTACTATAAGCATTTTTTTAAACTGAACATACTTTTGGAAGGCGTGAACATTTTTTAAATGTCAAGTTCATTTTTCCAATGGCATGAAACATTTTATTTCAAGTACTCGCCCTTTTTTGTAATATTGTATACCATTTTCATAAAAATCATATATACATTTTTTGAAGCTCATGAAAATTTTCAAATTTTTATCAACTATTGTTTTTAAAATACGCTAACAAAAGTTTCATACTCCCTCCGATCCAAACTAATGTTGTACTAAGGCAGCGTCAATTAGTTGGACCAGAGTGACTACTATATTTACATTTTGCAAATTCGCGGTGAACTTTACAACAAGAATAAATGAAGAAGCAGAGAAGAAGTTATTTGGGCCAACCCAATAATAGAGACGGGGAGGACACCTTGAGGCGATACTAGGTTTGATTGCTGCGGGCGAGAAAAGGATGATCCCTACTTTTTTTTTTTTGCGGCAAAAGGATGATCCCTACTGGACGCATTCTGCCTCAGATAGCCGCCAGATCGTATACACGACGCTACGGATTTGAGCCAGCTCATTTGGTTGCTCCTGGTTATTCCTGTATTAAGAATAGTCTATAATGTTATCTGTTGGTTTTTTATTTTCTGTTGTTTTTCTCTGGCGGTTGTCTTTATTTTTTCTCTTTTCTTTTTTTCCTGTTTCAAATTTTCTAGAAAAATGTTTCAACAATAAAAAGGAAATTTGTTTTAGAAAATATTCATGCTTTAAAAAGCTCGTGTTCCAAAAGTGTTGGGAATTTCTAAAACATACCATGTTTTAAATATTGTTAATAAATTCCAAAAAGTTCGTATTTCGTTAAGACGTTCAGAAATTTTGAATATAGTTCAAATTTTCCAAAAAATACAAGTTTTTTCTGGTTTTTTCAAAACAAGTCAGTCCGAAAAATGTAATTTTTTTGAAAAGTATTTGCATTTTTTAAAATGTTTTGGAATTATTAAGAATGTTCAAGTTTTTGAAAAATTGTTCGAGTTTAGAAGTTCTCAATAGTTGATAAAAAATCCAGAAATCTTTGAAAACCGGCTGCTATATTCACCCGATTGCTGCAGTGTTTTTTTAGGGCAGTCGACACTTGTCGCAGGGGACGAAAATGTTGATATGCACGACTGTAATTGGCCGGCTCAGGTGGGGACGCTTTGTGTTTCGGGCTGACATTTTGATGCCCAGAGCGTATAATAGGAGCTCCCGCCTGTGGAGAAGTTCAACACGACGACAACCTCTACTTTGTTTTCACGTATCATGCATATAACAGACAAACAAACAAATAAACTGTGGAGAGCAAGCATGGCAACAACACAAGGTCGATGATCAACAACTTTTGCTAAGTAGCTACAGTAGTTTCCTAACCTGAATGATCTGAACCAAGCAACTCCGATTTCGTTGTCAAAAGCAAAAGGACCAAGCATGTTTTTTTTTTCAAAATAAATTTGAACAACATGATGCTCGTTTCCAAAGTTTACCGGCAGTAGCCATACAAATTTGCGGCTTACCCTACTATTTGGTATTTTACAAACTTAAATGTGACCATTTAAATGTAGCAAATCTTGGTTTGGATCCTGTTCTGGATCTTGCCCAAAGATTGAAGTATAATTGCAAAGCAAAATCCTAAAAGCCAAGCTACTCTGAGAAAGGGTGAAAGATTTCTTCTATAGATGCAAAACTAAACCTCTGTCTAGTAGAATGAAAAGAAGGAAAATAAAAGTTGGATAGGAAGATTTTTTTTTTGAAATGAGGCAAAAGACTTGCCATTTTCATTGATTAAGAATGGGAGAGAATTGCTTGGTTAATTGCGAAAAACCGAGCTAAAACCAATACAGCCCAACCCACATAACATGGGAACCACTGGCCAACCTGGCCACATGCCAACAGATGGCCACACGCGCGAACAGCTAACAACTCCACGCGATGCATGGTACGCGTCCGAGGCTGCCGACCTCGACCGGGAGTTCCTCAAGGTGCACAGCTCGGCGCGGTGCACCCCGTACCTGACGCCGGGCCGGTGCCGGTGCAGTTCACACTTCACAGGCAGTGTCGTAGGAAGGCCTCTTGGCCCCTTCCGGTACGAGACCAAGCCATTCATCGACGGCCTGGTGATCGTGCAGCTGGCAGCAACGTCGGCGACCTCAGGAGCACAGGCGCCGACCGTGGTGTCCACAGCTTCGGCAGCGGCGACAGCTACTCGTTCGTGGTTCCTCTGCTTTCCTCTGCATCTCCCCTGCTTCCCTCGGCTCTGCTTTCCTCTGGTCCGGGTACGTGGCTGCTCGTTCGTACTTCGCTTGCGGCTTGCTGCTGCGGCGCAAATAATCGAACCACCACACCACAGGATTATTATTTTTCTTTTCTTTTTTGGGTCTGGGTTTTCATCCCCCTTCTCTCCGCACTGCCGCCACCGCCGATGCACGGTGCAGACGAGAACGATGAGGACCAGTTGCCCGTCCATACCACCCCGCCCCCATGGTGCCCGCTCCTTCGCCTCCTGGTCTCAGCTCCATCGCTGCCCTCCCTCTCCGTTGTTGCCCTAGCCTCGCGTCCTCCCGCGCCCATGGTCGGCCTACTGCTCCACCTCAAGCCCGACCACCCTCCTTCAACACAATCTCTCTACATTTGAGGAGATGGAGGCCAAGGTGGACCAGCCCTGCGCAAGCCACGAGTCAGGGCCGACCAAGGGTCTCAACGTTGTGGAAAAGACAAGGGGGTGCAGCCATGGATGATGATGCTGTCAATGATCATGACAAGGCAGTGGAGCAATGTGGCCAACTCTAGTCGATGCTCTATCTCAGAGGAGGATCCGGCCAAGTAAACCTCTCCGGCCTAGCAGCTTTGGGTACAAATTAGCACACATAGTTTGGCCGGACCTAGCTTAATCTCCTAAATGAACATAACGGAGTATAATTTTGTTTTTTCTAACTTATTACGCAATTCTAATTTACATTGCAACAACATATTAGCACACATATAGAAACTAAACATAAAATATGAATGTTCATGCAAATCATGAATATAGTTTACAAACCGAATTATTCAAATTTAAACACATCTAAATGGTTTAAATGTAGCAAATAACATGTAAAAGCACAACTACGAAGTGGGATGAATTTGCCAGTGATGCTCAATAAGATCTTCTTGGAGCTTATTATGAACTTGTCGGTTCTTGATCCTGCGATGCCCTTCAAGGAATGCCTGCATTCTATTTGGAACATAGTCTGGCTCAACAAGAGTCCCGTTGGTGATGTATGCATCTCTCTCTCATCTTCAATGATCATGTTATGCAATATGATGCAACACGTCATGATCTGCCATAGAACGCTGGAGATCCAGTACTCGGCAGGGCCACAAACAATTGCAAAAGCGCTTTTAAGCACACTAAAAGCTCTCTATATATCTTTCCTAGCCGCTTCTTGATATTGGGCAAATTGAATATTTTTGTTACCTTTTGGACGCGAAATTGTTTTGACTAATGTGGCCCATGGGGGATAGTGCCATCCACAAGGTAGTCACCCATCGAGTAGTTGTGCCCATCGACCGGATAGTTGCAAGCATGAGCATCCCTGTAATAAGCCTAGAAAACAGTGGTGATCTCGACAACAAATGCAAGTCATTGCGAGAGCCAGGCAAACCAAAGAATGAATGCCATATCCAAAGATCCTTCGTTACAACTGCCTCAAGAATTATCGTTGGATTGTTGCAATGGCCTTTGTACTGACAATTCTTCAATTTTCTAGTACATACAGTCAAGTGATCCAAGCATCCCCGACCATGATCTTGCTTTACTCTCTGTCATCAGCCTCTAGGTGTCTTCTTCGTTGGGTACTCTCAAGTACTTTGGTCCAAAAACATCGATCACTGCTTTAGTGAACCTTTGAACGGCCTCCAAGATTGTGTCTTCACCAATGCGAACATAGTCGTCAATTGCATCGGCCGAACACCCATATGGCAAGACTCAAACAACTGCAATGCACTTCATCACAGGGCTTCAACTCATCTCTGTGCATGCATTTCTTCGAAGCTTGAACCAGTCATCATACTTCTCAACGGCTTTTGCAATGGTTAGAAAAAGACTTATGTGCATCCCAAAGCGCGGGCGAAAGTACTTCTCCGGATAGGTTGGATTTGGATCAAAGTAGTCTCTCATGATCTTGGCATGGCCCTCCGCACTATCACAGTTGATTTGTATGAGGCCAAACTATGATCTCCTCCTAGGCCACCGAATATCATCATTTAAAATTATGCCAAGAACGGTTTCAAAGTCTTCGTTGTCTTCTTCCTCTTCGATGACACTAAGTCCTAGAAGACCATCTCCCTCAACATACCTACTTCTCCAAACACTTTTGCTCTTGTTTTGGACTCTAATTTGCATGATTTGAATGAAACCAACCCGGACTGACACTGTTTTTAGCAGAATTATTTTGGTGTTAATTTTGTGGAGAATTATAAGTTCTCGGAATTGGACGAAAATTCACATTTATTTTGGAATTAATAAAAATACTGGCGCCAGAACTTACCAGCGGGGGGGGGGGGGGGGGACCTGTGAGCCACAAGCTCAGGGGGGCGGGCGCATCGACTGAGCTTGTGGGTCCCACAGGTCTCCATTTGCTTTGCTCTACCTCCAAGTCCATAAGTAAAGTCATCCGGAGAAAAAACCAGAGAGAAGGAATTATCACATTTTACGATACGGAGCCGCTGCCACCTCCTGCTCTTCATCGGGAGGGCGGATCTGTAGTCTGTTCGGGGCTCCGAAGAGGGGGATTCATCGCCCTCGTCATCAACAACCCCTCTTCATCGGCAACCTCATGATGCTCACCACTGGGAGTGAGTAATTCCACTATAGGCATATTGGAGGTAGATGGGGATTGATGAAATTTGTATGTGATCGAATCAAATTGTTAGGGCTTGATCCCTGTATGATTGCATGTTCTTCACCTCCATCTACATTGTATGCATGTTTTTATTTCTCGACGATGATTTAGTTTCGCCCCTGTTTCTAATTCTTAATTCCGATCTTTGTCAAATTCATTAGAGTTTGTCGAATTTCTAAAAATCTCCCATTCACTCCCCCTTCGGGAGTAAACCCGCGCTTTCAACTATTATAAGCGATGCTACTTTAGTACCAAGTATCAAGTAAAGAGCACACACGTATTGTCAATTTATACCGAGCTTAATTTCCAGGATTCAGTTGCCAAGTACTCAATTTATACTCTATATTTTTCTTCAAATATACTTACCTAGTAATACACTAGAAAGTACCATTAAGACCTTTTTTAGACAATATGCTTTAGGAAGCTCTATCATGATATTTAAAGATATTATAATAATGATAGGTTCACACACCCATGCAATTTGTATACACTATATAATTTATGCAATCATCAAAATGAACTTTTTTCAAGAGACATAACTTAATTTAGCTTACTTTTTTACTGATGTACATTACAACTTATGACAAGGAATACAATAATTAACAATTAGCAATATTGTTGTGTGATTAAATATGCCAACTAAGGGCATAACATCATACTCTTTTAGGTTGTAGTCTAACGAAATAATATATATAGAAGAATACAAAAGTTTAGTACAAAAATATATGTAATTGTATTGTTTTGCATAAACAAAAGGGAATTTCGCCCCGGGGTCCATAATATGTTTGGACCAGCCCTGGACGGTACAAGCCCGACGCCCACCCCAATCCGGTCGTGAAAAGCGATGCCCTGTTGTTTTTATGGCGGGCGGGACCGGTGTCTGAATGACATAGGGTCAAGTCATGTAGGGTTCCTCTTGGAGTTATAATGTTGTCTTGGCATAGGCGTTCCTGCTTAAGTTATGACCTCGAAAAGCTCTTCTAATTAACTAAGACAACATCCCACTTTCCTCTCAGTGTTCTGTACCTAAATACTCTTGTACCCGTGTTAGTTATGCTCCTGCCATCAGATTGTTTCGCCGGGCAGTTCCTTGCGAATAATGTATTTCTGCTGCTGTGTGTATCACATTAACAGCTTGGATGATGTTGTTGCTCCTAGTTCAATAGTGTTTAAAAGATTACACCATTGCAGATTGTTATGAAAAGCCAAATCCTTGCCGGTGGCTGTGGATTGGGATCTTTCAAGAACGGATTAATGGGCGGCGGCCATATTGTTAAGGCTGAGGAGGCGAAGGCCTTGCAGGTAAATCTTTTGAGCGGTAGTTTAAATTCTGTTATGTTCATATTCATTGTGTAGTAACGCAGTTTGAAGATATTATGTGTGTAAGCATTTGCTGAGATGTATCATAGAGATTTTAGGCTTAGAAAATCCACATTTATGCATAATCATTATCATTCTTGCTGCATTATACTAGAAATGTGCGCCACCTGACCAATTTTATGGTATACAACTATCCACACACATGAAGGCCAAGCATGCATCCCTTCATTTTGTTGGTTGCATCAAAAAATTTGGCATTGCATTTATCAGTTGTCACAGTGAAAAAATCCAACATAAGCTCATGTACTTCTATGAAGCGTGACATGATACCTTTTCTCAGAATCTATGTTGTATCCACACATTTGTTGCGTTCTGAGTTAATGTGCCATTCCGTTTGAACTTGCATCCATTGGTTTTCTAGTGACATGTAGTGTTGTCATTAGTCATTTTCTTCAGAGGGAATCAACTAAACTGTAGTTAATTTTTAGTTGGTTGTGCATGTTTTCCCTAATAGTGTTTGTACTGACTCATCTGCAGCTAAGATGCTTAACCAGGTCCTGGTAACAAAACAAACTGGTCCACAAGGGATGCTTGTGAGCAAGGTTTGTTTTTGCTAATCTTATCCCATCTTCAGCATCTTCATTTCCTTATTGTTGTGATTGGCTTGTTGTTCTTATTTGCTGTTGGTATATGCTTCTGCTGTTCAGTTTCAGTTGCGTTTAACATATTTCGTGAGTCTTCACTAAGCAAGTTGTGGCTTCCACGGGCTTGATACCCACCTTAGTGGTTTCTATCAATGTTTAGAGCTATGCTGTATACACCGATAAGGCACTTCCGGGATACTTATGTTCATATGAAATAAGATACAATAATAAAATATAGTTGAATGGGCCATGTCACTGTACCCAGTACGTTGTTGGTGCCGCGCAATGACAATAGGACTTCCCCTTGTTAATCTACAACATTTTTTCAGTTATTTTAATAGTACAATAGTGCATATGAATTTCAACTTTTCAGGTAAACGATATTTGAATAATACTGCCGTCATTTAGTTCTTATTTTTAACTATTGATAATTTTTTCTATTCTGTTTGCCAGGTCTACTTATGTGAGAAAATGTCGCTTGTTAATGAGATGTACTTTGCGATCACCCTTGATAGGAAGAGTTGTACTCCAGTATGTCATTGATCACTGGCGAGCTTGTTCATTTTGTCATTTTCCATTACCAGCATATGTTCCACTCTGAATAAATCAGTGTGGTCTATATTGTTTTTATAAGATTTAATGGTATTACAAACCTTTCTCATGTATAAGTGCCGAAGGAAACAGTTGTTAGTGTTGTTGATTGTTTTTATTCCAGACTTGTTTAGGTTGTCGACCCATGATAATTTATAAGATTGTGTGCATGAATATGCATACATGAAAACAAGGATCATAGTAGTGTTTCTCTTTGCCCCTATATAGCAAGTTTCCCCAATTATTTAATTTAAATGATCAATTTATTATTATTCAGTTTGAAGATCTTTAGTCGTCTCATAACGGGCTTTCACATTAGTATCTCACTGTATTAAGTTGCGCAAATTTTGTATGCATCATTAGACAAATTTCTTGTACAAATTTTCTAGGCCACGCATCGAAATTTTCTTTCTACTTTTGTATTTGTTCTGATATAGATTTTCTAGGCCACGCATCGAAATTTCCTTTCTACTTTCTACATTTGGGGTGATGCGACCTAGTCCTTGAGCGTTGTTAGATGTTTTGGCCGCTTTACTTTTTGTAAACCCTATAATGTATCTCAGTCAAACTTTTAGCTGCTTAATGTACATTCTCCCCTGTTTCAATTGTAAAGATTCATGCTGTGAGATTTTTTTCTAATGCTGATTGCTAATGTTCATATTAATTTTTTAGGTTATTATAATTTGCCGCAAAGGCGGAGCAAACATTGCACATCTGGCAGACATTTATCCGAAAGTGGTAATTAAGGTCATCTATTTCTTCCACTTGATTTTGGATTAGTGCATACCTTTCTTGATCTGATAATTTGCTTACGCATTTAAATTCAATTCTTTGTATTACCAGCTTCCTGTTAACCTGTCCAAGGGAATCACCGATGAGGATGCAGCTAAAGTTGTTGATGGTTTATCACTAAAGAAAGCAGACGTGAAATCGTCTATAGAATAGATCAAGAAGTTATGTAAACTTTTCTGGAAGACCGACTGCACAATGTTAGAGGTGCTACAATGTGAAGTGATTCTAATTTATGATGTTTCATATCTTTGGCAATCTTATGATTGATTTGGGTTTCTTATGTGAGTAGATAAATCCTCTTGCCGAGACAGCTGATAAAAAGCTAGTTGCTGCTGATTCAAAGTTGAGTTTCGATGATAACGCCGCATTTAGGCTGAAAGAAATATTTGCACTGCGTGATACAACACAGGAGGACCCCAGAGAGGTATTTCATGTGTTGCTTTTTCCATCAATGCCTTTTTTATGTTCAGTTTGTCTCTGTTAAACTGTTCTCTACTTTATTTTGTAATCGCTAACCCTTCGTTTGAAGGAAGACTTGCCTCTACAGATTATATTATCCTAAAAAATATAAGAGCAATATCAACTGATGAGATGTTTATCTTTACCAACTTTACAGGTGGCTGCTGCTAAAGCAGATTTGAAGTGCATTGGGCTTGATGGAGAGATTGGTTGCATGGTGAATGGTGCAGGATTGGCAATGGCTACGATGGACATCATTAAGCTGCATGGTGGTACACCTGCCAATTTTCTTGATGTTGGTGGGAGTGCATCCGAGGGACAGGTATGCATAGTGGGATTTTTTTTTGTTTGTAATTATCATCCCGGGTGAAATGTATAAATTCTATCAACAGCCAAAAGAGGTTGCAAAAACTAATGATTAATGACTTAAAATCCGTGTGAAGAACTTTGTTTGCACATATTGTTTTCAACAAATGCGCAAGTTCATTTTTTGTAAAACTTTTATTCAGGTTGTGGAAGCATTTAAGATACTGACTTCAGATGATGGAGTGAAGGCAATTCTAGTGAACATTTTTGGAGGTATCGTGCAGTGCGACGAGATAGCAAGGGGAATAGTGAATGCAGCTAAACAGGTATCTATCAAGTTCTGATTGAATGAATACACCATATTGTTGTAGCTCGTTTTCAGTAAAAAAAAAGATCACCTATCCAGTGTTTGTTTATTTCTGCGGGGAACTTTTTCTTGAGCTTGGGCACAGTGTATTTGTCATCCCATTTCAGAAACTAACTCCTGACGTACAAGTGACTAGCTTATCTTTGATTGTTGCATCGTAATATACTTTTCCTGTAGCAAATTCTTACACTTGTACTCCTATTATCAGGTTGATCTTAAGGTCCCTGTTGTTGTTCGGCTAGAAGGCACCAATGCAGACCAAGGGAAAAGGATTCTTAAGGTATTGGTGATCATCTTTGTGCATGCGTGATAGCAGAGTCATGCTTCTTCATGTTTGAGATTTGAGCAGTTATGGTGCTCTTATTGCATGAAAGTGGAATGACATTGATGACCGCAGAAGATCTTGATGATGCTGCGGAGAAGGCTGTAAAAGCATCGGTGAAATGATGAATGGTTGTACCATATCATCAGTGAAAGTTGTGTTTACACTAGAGTAGGATTGACCTGTTTTGCCCGAATCACTCACTAGCTAGAGTACATGTTGACACTTAATTTGCCTAGTCAATTACTGCAGCTTGCATTTTAACTAGGTGGCCTAAGATGTTAAAATCATGCAACCCGAAATTTCTGGTTTTATTTTTGATATTGCACGTTGTCTTGGGTATTCTAATGCGGAAGCTGAGGTTGTAAAGACCGAATTATTGTATCTGAAAATGAAATGGTGATGACTCACACAGAATTTGCATGTGTTGTGCTTGGAATGATTTTGTGTTTCACTATTCAAGAAACACCTCAACATGTGGAGTTTATTTGAATTTCATTAAGAGTCCCAGAGAAGTATTTAATTTCTTTTTGAATTTTCAACCCCACCTGTATTTTCATATGTTTTGTGTTGGGACAGCCCAAAAGCTTACTAGTACTACATGGGAGATTTACCCAGATTAGCCACTAACTGCAAAGCGTAAGTGCAAGTCGTATATATAAATGTCTCAAGAAGGGTTGAATTAGCCACTAGCTTTACAGGACCAACTTCACTCCAGCTATTTTCTCTTGGTCTCTTGCTATACTGCCGATCAAACCAACGGCTTTTGATCCAGATAAATGTTGAATTTCTGCTGCAGTATTGTCCATGACACCCGCAGCGGTCTCATGCGTCGTGCCATCGATGACCCGTATGTTGTCCAACCGCAACAACCCATGGATGTGGTTTCTTCCTGCCGGCTACGGGTAGCATATCGTAGGCCCGTCTGTGTATAGAACCTTTTTTTTGGGCTTTGCGGGGAGTCTAGGTACCACCTTGCTACACTGTACCGACCGGAAGAAACAACTTCGTCCCAATTTGTCGAGCGAGCTACAGTTTTATAGGATGTCATCGTCACACCATCCCCAGTTGAACAGACTAGCAACAAGATCCATCACATCACCCACCAACGAGCATAGCATGATATGAAGCTTTATTACTCGATGTGGCCTTGCCCAAGCCATGGCGTCGAACAACCGAAAACCTAAGCTACTAAGGGCATTCCCCCTAAAATGTACATATGCTATTTGTCTGCAAACTGGCTTGGACCTGTTTTTATTTGCGAGTCCGCAACACTCAAAATAATTGTAGATAAAAAATCTATAAATAAAATGCAGATATCGCTAGTACAACAATAGTTCAAATATAAATATAAATATTACATCTGAGAGAACCGAACCGGATTTTTAACAAGTTTTGAAATGATAATGCTCAAATTTTGTCCGGACAACCGGTACCGGTAGTGTCTTGGGGCATCTCCAACGTCGACCCTCAAACCACGCGCAACCGTACCGTGTGGATGCGGGGTCAGCGTTGAAGATGCCTTTACCCCCTTCATACTCTAAAAGAAAGCGTGTACGTGTAAGTTTTGTCCGTAGTCAAATGGTGTAAGTTTGATTGATTAGAAAATTATCAACACAGATAATATAGAGATGCATAATAAATATTTTATTGCATTTAATTTAATGATACCATTTTGATATTGTAGTTGTTGATAGTATATTTTTTATGAACTTGATTAATTTTTTGCATCATTAGACTTGAATCAAAATAAAATTTACAAATCTTCTTTTCAAGCATGGAGGCATGCAACCCTGGTAATTTTTCCATACTGATCCTGCAACGTTCTTGCATCACAAAGCCGAGCTAAACTTATTATTCCTTCCGCGTACGTGGCGCAACTATTCATCTGCGGAGTAGTTTATTTCCGGAGGAGTGATCGCGTTTCAGCTGCTCTGCGAGGCAGTAGGCCACGGACTTGTATGGTGATCATCACTGATTCATGGGGTTGACGCCCACCGCGGTCAGCATGCATGCAGACTCGGACACGTACAGCCACTCTCGCCGTGCATGCGCGTCCCCGGCCGTCGCACCCATCCTAGGGGGTGCGCCGTGCAGGTGACAGGCTCCAGTTGTCGCTCTTGGTCTTGGATGGCCGCGTTCACGCCGTCCAGGAACTCCTCCATCGACTTCCTTTTCCGTGGCGCCCTTGTGTTAGGCAATAAGCCACGGTGAGCGCGGCCAGCGTGCATGTGCGCGCGAGCTGGTCGAGCCCGTGGCGGCCGTGCGTGTGTGTGCGTGTGCGTGTGCGGTTGTTGGCGAGCCGCGCGGGGTGCTAGTGGCCGATCTGTTGGGCTCGCCGTGTGCCACGCGCGTCGTGGGCGTGCGGATCGAGCGCGCGTGAGAGTAGGAGCGCCGTGCGGTCCCTGGCCAGGGAGAAGATATGCACTGTCTGGCAGTAGTTGAGCATTCGCTCGCTCCTTCATGTCGCGCCCCGGCATCCCATCGCCGGCGGCCTCCACCTAGCTTGTGCATGGACGTGATGATGCCGCCCTCTCGTACATGCATGCATATTGCCCCTTCAGATCCGTCCGGCATCTTGTCCGGCAGGAAGTAGTTCCACCCCACACGCCATGGCGATCGGGTGGATGTGGAGGTGCGGGTTCTTGAGCGGGAACTAGTTCCACGCCATGGCAACAAGACCATGTAAGTACTAGAGTAGTTTTTTCGTTGGATCAACATGCTACGTACGTGGCCATTCAACAGTAGCGTACGGCCTTTGAAAAGCATCTCTTCCGAGAGGGGACTCCCGTACGTACATGGAGTGGGAACATCAATTCAATTTGGACCAAGACTGATAAGTGAGCCGACAAATTAAGACCTCAAGTGCCATTCCAGTCTGGGAGATTATTTGCAAGCTGTATACTCCGAGCAAAATTTAAATAAAATATTCTTTCTTTTGGCGACTCAGCTATTTTGCGTGTGGAATCATATACACCAGGCCTCAGTCTTCTTATTAGGAACAAACACATCAAGTTTGATTCTCGCCCAGTGTCCGATTTGCCAGTCAGGTCCGGGTAAAACCAGCGCAGGCCGGGTTCGTATAAACTGAATATGGATGATGATACTTATTTTTATAGATGCATGATGCACCCAGTTTGTTATTATCTTTTGAATGTACTACTCGATGTAACTTTGCCACAAGTTGAATAAAGTGCCAAGTGGCTTTCCCTTTCTTTTAAGGTACATTTTTGCAACAGGTTCTATACCAACAAGTAAAGCTCAACACAGGGGTGAGTTACAACAGCTAAAAAGTCACTATTCACTTCTCCCCAGGATTAATTCAATACACACGCACACAACAGGGGGTGTCACACACTCCCAAAAAAGGAAAGGAAGGTCTCTTAGATCTACATATAAAGTGCTCGAGCTTCATAACATCATATCAAGTGGCATCAGGCGGCTCGGCAACTCTCGTGGTCATCCAAGCTCTTCGCCTTGGCTACTCGAGGGATTTGTAAAGGACATCTCCCAACAATTAATGTTGCTCGTAGGAAGAGGACCCCTGTCATAACAAACATCACGATGATTAAATACTACTAGAAAAAACACAGTTGGAAGTCGACAGTCATACAGGCAAAATAAAAGCAACTGTAACCAGCCTCCTCCGGTTCTAGTATTTCTCGTTGCTAGTAGGTCTGAGTCTGACTATCTCTTCATTCAGTAGTTGAAGCTTAACCAATCAAGTCCTCCTGCCTACTACAACATACATGGGCATTCTACTCCTAAGTCATTATAGATTGAAGAGTTTGTTCATCATGACAACTTAATCTATAGTCCAAAGCACATATTTATTATATTATGACATCCTAAACAACCATACAGCCATAATAAAGCAATTGCGACTGAGCAAATCCTTAATTAAGAGTGCATTCTGGCAGCTCAAACACATATGTGCATTCTACTCCTATGCCACTACAGATCAAATGCAACTGCAATCGTACTGGATCTAGTCGAAAACATGGACCTAGAATATGCATGATTATCACAAGATTTTCTCAATAGCCATACAACCAACATAAAGCAACTAAGACAATCCTTGCAGCGCATTCTGGTAAGTGAAATATGAGTGCGCGTTCTACACTTGTACTCTTAAGTTACTACAGAAAATGAAGGAAGCTTAAAATCCGGGTCAGACTCCTAGCTTTTATTTACAGACCTATTCTTGGCATTTTAACAGTACAACAAAGAATAAATAAACCTTTGAGAAAAAATCATTTCAATCTGTAATGGCATAAGATGATTAGCACAAAAATTTCCAAACATTGAAATACCCTATCAAAGATTATCTCGAGACACAAGCAATCAGTTATAATACACGCACATGAATGAGTATCATGGCAACGCAATTGCAATCTGCAGTCCAAAGCACATATCTATAATTATGGCTAGCACAAGATTTTCTCACAGTTGAAGCATTTAAGGATAATCCTGACACAAGCAATTGGCTATAATGCACATATAGGAAGATGGACCTATGATGATGGGTGTGGAACTGTGGATGCATTTCTTACCAGGCACGAGAATTGCAGCTGTTATTACGGTTATCACCCATGACAAATACATGGCCTTCAGGGAGCGCTGCAGGAAGATGTACTGTTTTAGTACCAGATGGATCCGGGCATAGATCGAGAAAGGATGGGATGGGAGAGGGAGGGAGAGATCATCCACCATCCGAGATCCGTCATTTCGAAAGAATAATAGGGTACACTCAGCAAGTCAACAACACGGAGCAGCCATGCCACTTTGGTTCCCCCTCTTGCAGTAGTAGTATGGTCATTTGTTTGTGTAGTGACCCATAGAAGTTTGGGTATAAAAGTATCTCAGGACCTGACAATAGCAACTCCTCAATGTTGTTTGAAAGAGATGCAACAAACCATGGCTTCCATCGTGTACGATCCACCATGGAGTTGTAATGTTCATTTCTGTGCAACACCATTAACAATGTTGGCGTCCGGATCAGCTTCGTAGGAGTGCCCGCCTAGCAAAAGCCTCAAGAGGACTCCCCTCATCCTACGTTAAGCGTGCAGGCTTGGCTACTGTCACATGGAAGAGGACCCCTCGGTGGACTGCTTAGCTCGCTACGCCGACATGTTCAACGAGCCGCTACCCCCTGCTAGTATATATGCTCTCACAACTGTTTGGCCTTGAGCCATTCCCGGTCATGGTGCGGGCTGTGCTGGTACACTAGACCATCTTTGTTGGTTGACTGTACGTGTGGGCCTTCTCAATGGAATGTTCAAACCATAATGTGCTTGTGTGGAATGTTCGTGGCCTTAATAACCCGATCCGTGTCGCTGTCATCAGATCGGTGGTGGATGAAGCTAACGCATCCGTGGTCTGTTTCGTCGAACCCAAGCCGGGAACAGTGGGTCAATTCTCTATCTCCAGGATTCTTGGGAATAAATATGACACGCTTTTGTAGCGTTGCCGGCTAACAACACGGCTGGAGGCATTGTGGTGGCGCGGCAATCTGCCTGCTTGGTCACGGTGGGTGCTATGCTACTAGGGTGGATGTTTTCTCGGTTACAGTGGAGCTTGGAATGCTGGACGCCCCGGCTTGGCACCTGACGACGGTGGTCTATGGCCCTACCGCAGATCAACTGAAAGTGCCATTCCTTCAGGAACTTGATGTGGGAGCGCTGGCTACACTGTCAACTCAAGAAGAAAATTCTAGGCTTGGCCTCTCTTCAGAGAACCACTGCTAGACAGCAATCCGAATGCTCTGGCTTAAAAAAGGGGATGCAAACATGGCGTTTTTCCAATCGTTTGCCAGTGCAAGAAGACGCATAAACCACATCTTCAGACTGAGCTGTGAGGGCGTGGAGGCTAGCTAATACTCAGCAAGCTATGGACGCAATTGCTGCAGGTCACTTGGAAGAGCTAATTGGAGCTCCAAAACACAGAGTGCACTGTCTAAATTTCGGTGAGCTTTGCCTCAATGAGGCCTTCATCACTCTTCTCCCCAAAAAGCAAGGAGCTGTGGATATCCGTGACTTTCGTCCTATAAGCTTAGTACACAGCATTGGCAAGATCACCTCTAAGATCATGGCTACACAGGTTGCGCCTCTTATTCTCACAATGGTGCATTCCAATCAAAGCGCTTTCATTGCAGGGCGTTGGATCGTGGATAACTTCCTTATGGTACAGCAATCCATTCGAATGTTGCATCGTCGTCAGGTGCCTGCTACTATGATGAAATTGGACATTCCCAGGGCCTTCAACTCTGTTGACTGGGCTTCCCTTTTGAGCCTGTTGAAGCATCGGGGTTTTGGTCCGAGGTGGATCGCCAAGCTGGCTCTTCTCCTCTCTTCTGCTAGCGATTGGATCCTCCTCAATGGTAGGCGGTCGCCCCGGAAACAAATTCTGGCATGCGCGTGGATTGCGCCAAGGGGACCCTTTATCGCCGTTGCCTTTTGTGGTTGTCATGGACGCGCTGACTGCTACTCCCTCTGTTCCAAAATAGATGACTCAACTTTATACTAACTTTAGTACAAAGTTAGTACAAAGTTGGGTCATCTATTTTGAAACGGAGGGAGTATATTCAGAAGGCAGAAGAAGGCAACTTGTTTCAACCATTGGCACGGTGGGGAATCAGACACCGCTTCTCGGTGTATGCGGGCGATGACATACTATTGATCAAGCCTGATGTTAAGGAAGCTAAAGCTGTGGTGGAGTTGCTGAAATTGTTGGGTACTGCAACTGGTCTAACCTGCACTATGGCAAAAAGCTCAACCTCTCTGATCCGTTGCTCTGAAGAAAGCATTACTGCAGTGTTCAATCTCCTAGCTAGCTAGTTAACTGGAAGATGGTTTGTACACCAAAAGAATATGGTGGCCTACTTAACCAAGCCCTTGTGTTAAAGTGGCGCTGGATTGGAAAAGTTGCCCAAGGGAAACCGTGGGAGGGACTTGATCTAGAGCTCCCTGTGGGTGCTCAGGGGATCTTTGCTGCTGCTCTACGGCGCTCTCTTGGGAATGGCACTAAGCTGCGCTTCTGGACTGACTGACTGACAGATGGATCAACGACAGCAGTTTAGAGCAGCTTGCCCCTTCCCTGTTTCAGCGGCCAAGCGGCGACTTGTTGCTGATGCCCTGCCTAATGCAGCATGGATCCTCGCTCCCGTCACGCCCACAAGGTGTTCGGCGGTAGGTCCGAACTTGAGCACGAACAACAACAAACATGCCGGGGTTGCACTTCCAGGGCGGGTTAATACGCTAGCTGCGGCCCCAACACCCAAGGAGTTCTTGCTGGGCGGGCCATCCACTAGAGCCGTCTGTTGCCACCAAGTTCAGCACCACAGCACCTGCCAAGTGTTGGACAGAATGGTGCCACGCCAATGCCAAAGTGCAGCCATCTGTATGTTTTCGCCCAGGACAGGAAGCAACTCCGAGTGCATCCTCATGATGGGGCGGTTATGCTTGATGGCAGATGACAAGGCACCCATTAATGTTGGAGGTTTGTCCCTTTTCATGGAGCCGTGTGTAGTGGCTGTTGGTGAGGTGGAGAAAATGCCCTCCAAGGATGCGGTGTGGGACGAGGAGCTTGCTCATGATGTGCTCACCGCATGGGTGGCTTATCACTAACTATTCCTAGAGGCTAGAGCAGATTATGGATAATCACCAGGAGTTTGAGTGCGCAAGGGTCAAGCCCACATGCTTGTATCATGGAGAAAGTCCATCTAGCTAGCTAGGTTGGTCTTCCCTTGATCAAGTACCATCAACACAAAACAGACGGCTACTACTGCTCTCAGGGGAGATGCTACATGACACTCGTATTGCTACCCTTTTCATGCCATGGGATCCCGGTGTGTGGATTATTTTTGCCCAAGTACCAGAGCTTAGTGCAGCAGGAATAGATGGTATTGATGACTGGTCTTCATGGCTGAGATGCACATCTTAGCAGGAACTTGGGGATAATCTTCACAACACAAAATTCTTCTATCAGGGAGTTGGCATGTCTTGTCAGCTGGTCCTTATGGCATGGTGGTCGTCAAATTAGAGCAGGGCCAGCGAGCAAATTGTAGTCGCCACCTTCACATGTTCTTTTGCCAGCCGGTTCTGGCTTTTTTTGGCTAGTTTTGTTATTGGCCGTTTGGCTCTTTGTGAGCTTTTCTTTACTTTCGTTGGAGACTTTAAGACCTTGTTGAACCTATTTGCTTATTTATAAAGTTGGCCGTATGCATCGTTCTGATGCAGAGGCCGGGGAGTCCCCCCTTTTTGAAAAAAAAAACTTCACATGTTGGGTCACATAATAATGGGGCCGATTAGAACCTTTGATGTGGTGCTGGACTGCACTAGCTTATGTCAAACATAGGTGAAGATGAACATGTATGTCACTGAAGCTGGCCACTTAACTATTCTTCTGTGTCAACAGCTGAACATTATGGAGCTGATACCTTGGACACACTTGTTGCTGTCAATTTCTCTTGCACCGATTCAGGAATTCTTTTGGCTCCTCACAGTAATAGGGCACTAACCAGCGATGCATATGAGGATGATTCAGTTCAAGCCTTGGAAAAGAAGTGTGAGCAGAGGGAGTACAAAATTTCATGTGTTCGATCTCTAGCAATACTGACCGTAAACACACGATGGTGCAACTATTTTCAGAAAATATATATTCGGTTCAACATATTCTTAATTTCCCAATGCAGAAGGTAACACATTCAGCTGCTACCCTTTGGACGCTGAATATACCCTTATTTCCATGGGATCCAGGAAAGTTGTTGCGGTTCTTGCAGCTTATTTCAATTGAGAATCAATTATTAAGCTTTGAAGCATTTAAAGGAAGTGTCGCACCTATCAGCTCATTCTTCAGTTGCCATGGTTATTCAGCTTATTATTTGCTCCTGGGCAGCATACTTGCTTGAATCCGATAGAAGGTACAACTGTTGCAAATGTACTGGAGCAAGCCCTTGAGCTTTTGATTAATCGTTTCCAGGTTGTTCAGGTGATCGCATCAATGGACGGGCACATTACGGCATCTATTGTACTGCAGTTGCCTACCGAGCGTGTTTCCCGTCAAATCTCACTGTGGAGAAGAGAAGGGTTTAATCCTGGAGACAAGGACCAACCAGTGCGATACGTGTGTCCAAATTTCTGTTCGTTGATCTGTTCGGAGAGCTATCTTCAGTACAAGCAATGGGATCCCGGCATCAAGTGGGTTAGTCCTGAAGGCTTGAGAATGTTGTTGGCCAAAGTAAGGGATGATAGTTGTCGGCCTTCCACAAGTGTCAGGATTTCTGTCCATCGACCATTTTGGCAAACAAGCTTCAGTACATGACTTGGGATCCTGGTGTACACAGGTGTCAGGATTCCTGTCCATTGACCATTTTGGCAAACAAGCTTCAGTACATGACTTGGGATCCTGGTCTCCACAATTGTCAGGATTTCTGTCCATTGACCCGGCATCAAGTGGGTTAGTCTTGAAGGCTTGATAATGTTGTTGGCGTTATCCTCTTCCTCACGTGCTGACAATCTCCACAAGCGGCGTTATCCTCTTCCTCACGCGCCGACGATCTTCAGCAGCAACGGGGTGTGACATTTCGGTGAGGCCGGACGAGTTCCGCTGGAGACAGTCACCAGATGGCATCTTCTCTGCAAGCTCGGCATATAAGCTTTTCTTCCTCGGCCGTGAATTCTTGCCTTGTGCCGCCGAGCTTTGGTCATCGTGGGCTCCGCTTGAAGTAAAAGTGTCCGTGTGGCTTGTGCTGCATAATAGGCTGTGGACTGCTGATCGTCTTGCAAGAAGACAGTTGGAGCATCCGAAGTGCTGCGTCCTATGCTGTCAAGAGGAGGAGGAGGACATTTTAACCATCGGCTGTTGGGTTGCTCGTTCGCGAGGGAAGTCTGGTATCATTTTCTCCTGCGGTGGCGATTGCATAGGTTCACCCCTAATTCGACATCAACCATTCTAGACAGTTGGGCAGTGAAAGAAGTTTAACACCCTAGCTTGCTTCGTCATGCGCTACATCTGGTTCGAGCGCAATGGTAGGGTTTTCGACAAGGTTGCAGCTATGCCTTGTGTTGTTATTCAGCGAATTTCTGATGAGTTCAATCTGTGGGTGACAGCTAGATCAGGTGTGTCCATAGGAAGAATGAGTTAAGCTGTTTTTTTTTTGGAATGTGCCGTGGAGTGCTCTTTCCTATGTGGCACTTGTGATATATATGTAACATTCTCTTCTATCTTAATAGAAAAGGCACACAATGCTCTTGCGTGTTCTTGAAATATACGTTTGGCCTTTGCTGAAGCAGCATATGTCAATCAGCAGGGTGAAAAAATGACAGTGACTAGTATGCATCTGGAGATATGTGTGGTCTTTGTTTAAGCAGCATGTGTCAGTCTGTAGGATGAATGAGTGACAGTAGTAAGGTGGGTGGAAGCAAGACAACTCAGCGGGATGAGTAAATGGAAGAATGAACAAATGATAACCCACTCGGAGCCAGCTAAAAGACCATAGTTGATCCTAGTTATTACCTTTCGAGGACAGGGGGGATGATACCAGGAACGCAATCATCAGCAAATGTTTCTACAAAAATGGCAGCAAGGGTAAGGTTTGTTCATAACTTATTGAATTGAGAATTTTCAGATGTAGTGGTGTACACAACTGCGAATTTTCAGATGTAGTGGTGTACACTACGTCTCCAGAACACATGAGCAAATTGGACATATGATTAATTATCAGCGGGTAGTTCAAAAAATATCAGCTAGAGTAACATTTCTTCAGAAGTTATTGAATTGGGGGATTTTCAGCTGTGATGGTGTGCACTAAATCTGCCAGCACACATAAACGAATTAGACCTGATCTATATACGACTTATAGATCCACTTCTCAAAAGGGATGTGAAGATCTTTATGTCTTTTTCGATAATTAATTAGAACTTTATTGAAAGAATGGGGTTCTCTATGGAAGGGGGGGCACCCTCTCTTCGTTTTTGAGAAAGATATGCTTAACTAGTTACATGTGCTGAAGATTGAAGTGTTTTGTTAACTCTTCACTGGTTCTAGAGAATGTACTACATAAAAGATTCCTTGTTTAGATAGGGAAATGATACAAATTGTATTTAAGATAATGGTAAATATACGGGAAGAAATTACATAGAAGGAAGGTTTTTAGCATATCGCCAATGGAAAAAACTGTAGGCTATCAATTTAGATGAAGCAGGTAAAAAGGAAATGAAACATACGACAGTGGCAAGCTCTGTTATAGTTTGAGAATTGAGGCTGGCATCAATGAGCTCCTCCTCGAGTGTCCGGCGAGTGACCCCATACAGGCCCGACCACTTGAGTGCATCTCCTCGACGTTGTCGAACACGGGCGGGACTCGAATTCATCGTAGAGAATTTACTACTCGGCTATTTGTCCCAGCCGAGAAAGTAATCACCAATCAGATCAGATGAACATGAGATCTCAAAATGCCACTGGAATCACGTTTTAAGTTTTTAACTGAACTTGTAAAGCTGCAGTGTTTGGTATAGAACAGAAGGTCCTAATGAAGATGTAGTATAACAGTAGAAAATAAGAAGAAGGGAGTGGACCTGGACTAAGCTGTCCATCCTGAGCAGCGGGAAGGCATAGCGTTTAAGCGGCCGGAGCGAGTTGGCGAGGACGCGGCGCAGCCAGGAGCTCCCCGGCGGCGGCGGGCGGAGCGTCTTGAAGACAAAGCGGGCGCCGTCCCAAATCCCGACCCAGTCCTCGTCGTCGTCCCGGCCGGTATTGGTGGCGAGGCCGAGGAGGTCGGTGAAGCGGCGCACGTGGAGGTTGCGCGGGTGGACGATGGAGCCGCCGGCCTGGAATTCTTCACCGGCGAGATGACGGTGGCCAGGCGGCCGCCGAACCGGCCACGATGCTCGAAGACGCGGAGCTGCGGCCCGGGTTGGAGGACGATGAGGAGGTGTGGTTGGTGAGGAAGAAGGCCGCGGAGGCGCCCGAGATGCCGCTGCCCACGACGCAGATGTCGCCGGCTGCGGCGGCGGGCTCGGGGGAGGAGAAAGAGCGGCGACATCGCTAAAGTAAGTCAACGGGTGGTGGTGGGTGATTCGCCGCGCCGGAGGGGAGCCGGTCGGCGGTCGCCGCCGTTCACTCTCTCGGAGTACCTCTTTTCTTCTCCGTGTGCACTTAGTACACCTTTTTTTTCCCCTTCTGATAACACTGTAAAAAAACAATTTGAGAAAAATTCAGGTTGGGTATGAACCATGATACATTGTACTATTGATTTCTTTTACAAGGCATTGTATTTTTTGGGTGGAAAAGGGAGCTTTATATATATCAAGTAATAGGATTGCAATTTGTAGCCAGTAAGGTAATGAGAGCATCTGGGGCGACGTGCAACTACAACTCGGTTCGATGCTCCGCTCTCGACAAAAAGGCTAGTCAATCTGCAGCCCTATTCTGCACACAGACAATACACATAAGAATATGCTCCCTATCTTCTAACAACTCCTTAATCTCCTCTATCATATGGCCCATGTATAATCTGTTAAGTCCCGCTTCATTCAGCACCTACAACTACAGCGCAATCAGTCTGAACAATGAACATCAAAGAGGTATATGCATCAATACCGCTTTAACTCCTTCTCTGACCCCCACTAGTTCAGCTTCAAATGCATCTATACAATGGGGAATATACCAACATCCAGATAGTAAATGCCCACCATTGTTATCCCTTACTACCATGGCTACTTCAGCACCATCGTCACATGTTCCAAAGGATCCATCTGCGGAAACCGCTACCCAGCCCGCCGGTGGTGGCGGCCATGGCGTTTGCTCCTTCACCCGATAAATGTGCGGTTTTCTGATCATGGCGCCCTCTTATAGTGCAGGACCCTTTCCCTTCACCAAGTCCCTCCCATCCTTCAACTTAATCTGCTCCAAAGATGACATGTAACTGAGCAGAAACTTACGTGTTGCCTCAACAGGAGCCAGGGCTTTATCATGCAGAGTGTCGTTCCTTATCTGTCAATTTCTCCATATGATCATGAGGACCCTTGTCCGTTCTTCCTCCCTGAGAGTAACAAGCAGGTCGAACAACCACTCAACTCCAGTGTTCAAAATTGTCTCCGCCACTGGGACCTTCCAAACCTCACCCATGGCATCCCACACAGCCCTCGCCGCCGGACACACAACAATGGCATGAAAACTGTCCTCGGTAGTGCACCCACATCGTTGGCACTGGTTAACAATCTCCAAGTGCCTATGCTTCTTAACTTGGCGTGTAGGTAAACCTTCCCGTAACAATTTCCATGCACAATTTTTCACCTTTGCGGCATCATTGATCTTTCAAAACATGCGCCATATAGGCCGCTCCCCATCAGGCCTTGTGCTTGTGGCAGCACCATCTTGTTCTTGGATGCACTTCTGCTTCGGTACACCCCCTTTAAACATAAGGACGGCTCAGATTAGCCGATACCTCTTCATAAGTAAGGGCATGATAGTCATATTTTATAAACTGTTCACCTATGTGCTGATTTTTTTTAAAAAAACACGTATACGCTGTACATGAACGACGTGCACACCCTGCCGCGCTGGGCTGGCCCGTTCAGCCTTTTTTTTTATGAAACCGCAAAAAATCACGCGTGCTGCAGGATTCAAACCTAGGTCGTACAGGAATTAGCACAGCCGTACTAACCAACTGGGCAACTAGACGTCAAGTGTTATGTATATTTTTTAAGACTTCAAATAGACATTGGCAAAGCGCAAAATTTTCTGTTTGCTATTTTCCTTTTCTTCTTTTGTTTCTTAAATGCGTGAACTTTTTATAATTCGTGATTTCTTTTTCGAAAATGACGACAAAATTTCAAATTCTTGCATTTTTCTTCCAAATCAGTGATTCTTTTTTTTCCAAAATTGATCAGTTTTCTTCACAAATTCATGAACTATTTCGCAAATTGGCGGTTTGTTTTTGAATTTGTTGAACTTCTTTATAAAATTGACGAACTTCGTTTCTAAATCAATCATTTTGTTTCAAATTTGTGATTTTTTTTCCAAATCATTGAACTTTTCTTCAAAATCGATAAACTTATTTTGATTTTTTATGAACTTTTTTCAAAATATAAAAAAGAAATAAAAAAGTAAAGAAAAACAAAATAATATAAAAACCCATGTAAAAACCAGCCTGGTTGAAAAGGAAAACCAGAGTCTATCTTTTTAGCGTTATATTTGACGCACTACAAAAGATTGAAAAAGAAAAACTTAGACCATGATCAACAGAGGTGTTCGAGTAGGCGAGATGGCTCCATCTATGAGCACATCGTTTCCCGACATTCTTGAAATGGCCCGATTTTTTTTTTCATGCCTTGTATGACTAATTCTAGGCACCATGCCAAGTTGTTTTGGTTTTCAACAAGTTTTGCTTTTTTCAGAGTTTTCTCGGTCAAAAACGCCCGATAAATGGGCGAACGTGTCACAACTTGCATACGGTGACAGAAATCGTTCAAACCTGGCATGGATGACTACCATGTTCATGCCCACCTGGTTGAAAAGGTTGGGGTCATTTTAAGAATGTCCAAAAGTAAACCATGTTTAATAGAGGATGTTTGAGTTGGCTAGAAGACTCTACCTGAGGGTGCATTGTTTCTCAGCATCCTTCAAATGGACTAATTTTCCCACCTCCTTCTATGATTAAATCAAGGCACCATGTCAAGCTGTTTAAGTTTTCGATAGTTCTTGCGTTTTTTAGAGTTTTCTCGGTGAAAACTGGCTGATAAATGGCCGGACGTAACACAACATGCATATGATGTGGGAAATTCATTGGAATCTAACATGGATGCCTACCATGGGCGTGCCCGTCTACTGGAAAAGGTTGGGGTCATTTCATTCATGTCCAAAAATATATCATGTTCAACAGAGGGTGTTCGGGTAAGCGAGAAGGGTCCATTTGAGGGCATGTTTTTGTGGCATCCATTAACTTACCCCAAATATTTCCATGATCTTATATGACCGATTAAACGCAACATGCCAAGTTGTTTTGGTTTTCGACAAATTTGATCTTTTCCGAAGTTCTCTCAGTTAAGAAAGGCAGATAAATGACAGGACGTGTCGCAACTTGCATATTTTGTCAGAAATCGAACCTGGCATGGATCCTTACCACGGGCATGCCCCCCGAAAAAATTCAAAACTAGACCATGTTCAATGGAGGGTGCACCCGGATGGGCATGCCCATGGCAGGCAACCATGCTAGGTTTAACAATTTCTGACACCGTATGCAAGTTGCGACATGTTCTACCATTTTATCGGTCTTCTTTTACTAAAAAAAACTCCAGAAAATGCAGAATTTGTCGAAAACCAAATCAATTTGGCATGGTGCCTTGAATTGCTCATAAAAGGCCATGAAAAAAATTAGGTCCATTTCTTCTTCTTTTTTGCTGGGGAAATTGGGGCCATTACAAAGATATTGAAAAATAACGTGCTCTCGGACAAACCATTATGACCTTACCGAATAATGTCCGTTGAACATGGTGGTTTTTGGACATCCCTGAAATGACCCCAACTAATAAATACAAAGGGATAAAATAGAAAAAAGTAAGTGTTTTTTTAAAAGCATTTATTAAAAAAATATAAAAAAAGAATTTTAAATCATTAGTTAAAACATGTATTCTGGAATTCCAAATTTGTTACTGATTTTCAAAAAATGTTCATGTTTAAATTTTGTTCTTTTATAAAAAAAACTGTTCGTGTTTTGACATTCTGAGCAAGTTTGAAATGCATGAACATTTTTTTGAAATTTATGTACAATTTTTAAAAAGAAAACATTAGTATTTTAGAACAAAACAGGGAAATTAGAAACCCTAACGAAAACCGTGCAAAAAAAACATAAACCAAAGAGCGAATGTGCTGTGTTTTTTAATTGGCGTTATGTCTCTCGAACAAGAAGAAGAAAACAAGGCTAGTTGGCAAATCGGATATTCTAGCCCAGATGGTATGTGCGGCCACACATAGTGTGTGAGGGCTCTAGTTCGAATCCAGCCGAGGACATCCGTTTTTTGATAAAACTAAAAAACTTAAATGGGATGAGCCCATGTGGGAGGGCTGTTCGCCGGGTATTATACGAACCTACAACGTATACGTAGAAAAGTGAGTACAATTTGTAAAAAGTCCATACTACCCTTTATACGTTTTGTGAGGGGGGGTGTACCGAAGCATTGCTCTCTTGGATGTGATGTGAGACTGCTAGGTGGTATGCACTACAAACAGTAAAACAACCATTCTTTTCTTGATGCCATGCCGGAAAATCTTCCGTTAGTCTTGGCGGCACCTTTATTTTCAGAATCTTGTTAATGTCCGCCTCAATGAAGTGCTCATTCCAGGACCCATCCGCTAATAGGAACTGCTCTACCCTAGTGAGCCTGCAAGTTCCTCTCTCGGTCGACGGACGCCGTGACCCACCTTGCGGTATCCACGGATCCCGCCACACCCTTACATTTTTCCATTGCAAATTCTCCATATCATACCTTTCTTCAAAAGCTCTAGGCCATGTTCTATACCACTCCACACAAGAGACACATTACCTGGGAATACGGTGTCCAGTAAGTTACTCGTCGATAGTACTTTGCTTTCATCAATCTCGCACATAGACTATCCGGTCTTTCTAGCAATCTCCAAGCTTGCCACGCTAGGAGAGCTTGATTAAACATCCTCATGTCCCGAAAGCCAAGACCCCCTGATTCTTTGGGCGTATCATTTTTCCCAAATCCAGTAAGTCTTATGCCTTCCATTCTTCACTCCCCACCAATAACTGTGTCTCATAAGAGTAAGATCGTTGTATTGACATTATTGATAGAGTAAAATTCATCATATGTCTTAAATGTACGGAAATGGTATATTCCGGACGTCCTAAAAGTATTACGGATGTGTCAATTGGGTCCTAGGTGTCATGAAGATCAAAGACACAGCGGTGGTGTAGTGCGGGGAGGCCGGAGAGCAACATGGATGCAAAGAACCATGGAATTGGAATACATAGTTTTGTCAGGAGTGATCTTGAAACATATGGCTTATGTGGCATTAGTTAAGGTGCCACGGAGACACGTCAATCCCTGGTAGAACCCACGATGAACCATTTATCCACATTTAGAATTCAGATATGCACTTTTATATGGAGGCCTCCAAATGCAAAATTCATTCAAATTTTTACATGAAAAAAAACTACTTTGCGGATATAAAGGGGATAGCTTGCAAAAAGATAAAGAACTTACAAATAAAAGTTAGTTGCTGCAAAGTGAAGTAACAAGAAAGTAAAAGATAGCGAGTGTGGAGTAGCAATGATAGGATATGCGGAATTGTCCATGGGAAATTGGCTACGATAATAGACCGATAGTCATTATTGCAGCTCAATTGTGAGAGAGGCATATGCTAACATGCAAGAAAATTTATTGATAACATGTACCTATGATTGAAACCCCTAGAAAGCATGGGCAAGTTCTATTAAGTTAAAACCAACCATATCATAAAGATCTGTTGGTCCCCTTTATCCTATATGCATCAACTTCTACATTTAGGCTCGGTAATATCTATCACTCTCACGCTCTATGCATAGTTATCTCAACATACTACTAACCCTAAAGTGTGATCCATATACGTGCTCGCTCATATGATGGGCACCAAAGGACAACAACATATGAACAGACAACTCAATTCAATCATAATAGATCATCAACCACCATATAACAAAAAGGAACTACTCAAACATAACAGTAAAGCAAGAAATAATTGGACAATTATTTGTAGCGTCAAACACCATGTTTAAGTAGGGGACTACAAAGCTTTGTGGGAAAGTGGAATGCTGTATAGAGAGGGATGAACGCGATGGAGATGGTGGTGAAGTTGATGTAGGTGATGGAGACAATGGCGGGATGACGGTTCCCCCGATGGAACTTCGGCGCTGCCGGAAGAGAGGTGGAGAGAGGCCCCACCTACTTATTATCCTTGGCCTCTTCCCTAGTGAAAGATCGTGGATGTCGCCTAGAGGGGGGGGGGGTGAATAGGCGCTTTAAAATAATAATGGTTGAGGCTTGAACAAATGCGTAATAAACCTAACGGTTAATTTGTCAAGCACAAAACCTACAACAACTAGGCTCACCTATGTGCACCAACAACTTATGCTAAGCAAGATAAACAACTATGTGATAGCAAGATATATGACAAGAAACAATGTGGCTATCACAAAGTAAAGTGCATAAGTAAAGGACTCGGGTAAGAGATAACCGAGGCACGCGGAGACGATGATGTATCCCGAAGTTCACACCCTTGCGGATGCTAATCTCCGTTTGGAGCGGTGTGGAGACACAATGCTCCCCAAGAAGCCACTAGGGCCACCGTAATCTCCTCACGCCCTCACACAATGCAAGATGCCGTGATTCCACTAAGGGACCCTTGAGGGCGGTCACCGAACCCGTACAAATGGCAACCCTTGGGGGCGGTCACCGAACCCGTACACTTTGGCAACCCTTGGGGGCGGTCACCGGTACCCGTCAAATTGCTCGGGGCGATCTCCACAACCTAATTGGAGACCCCGACGCTTGCCCGGAGCTTTACACCACAATGATTGAGCTCCGAACACCACCAACCGTCTAGGGCGCCAAGGCACCCAAGAGGAACAAGCTCTAGGGTGCCCAAACACCCAAGAGTAATAAGCTTCTCAAGCTTCACTTCCACGTATCACCGTGGAGAGCTCAAACCGATGCACCAAATGCAATGGCAAGGGCACACGGAGTGCCCAAGTCCTTCTCTCTCAAATCCCACCGAAGCAACTAATGCTAGGGAGGAAAATAAGAGGAAGAACAAGAAGGAGAACACCAAGAACTCCAAGATCTAGATCCAAAGGGTTCCCCTCACATAGAGGAGAAAGTGATTGGTGGAAATGTGGATCTAGATCTCCTCTCTCTTTTCCCTCAAAAACTAGCAAGAATCCATGGAGGGATTGAGAGTTAGCAAGCTCGAAAAGGGTCAACAATGGGGGAAGAACACGAGCTGAAAGGATTAGGTTCATTGGGGAAGAAGACCCCCTTTTATAGGAGGGGGAAAATCCAACCGTTACCCCCCCTCCCCAACAGCCCCGCAGAGGGCGGTAGTACCGCAGGTTAGAGCGGTACTACCGCTCCCACTCACGGTACTGCCGCTTAAGACACCAAGCGGTACTGCCGCGCAGGAGGGCGGTACTACCGCTCATGAACGGCACTACCGCACTACTGCCGCTCCCTAGTGCCGCACAATCCGACACGAGAAGTGCAAGACCCAAAATCGAGGCGGCAGTAGTAGAGCGGTACGAGAGCGGTACTACCGCAGTACGAGCGGTACTACCGCAAAACGAGCGGTACTACCGCTTAGGGTCCACAGGCGGTACTACCGCACCCGAGCGGTACTACCGCTTATGGGCGGTACTGCCTCCTGTGGCACTAAGCGGTACTACCGCTGGGATCACAGAACTGCCATAACTTCTTCATATGAGCTCCGAATTGAGCAAACTCAAGCTTGTTGGATACAAGACGATGAGAGCATCAAAACAGCGACTGGTTATAGCAAGAAGAGGCAGGGGAGGTATGCCTAAAAAATAGAGGAGAAAAACCTCCAACAAAGAAGAACCGGCATAACCTCCAACATCGAAAACATCATAGAAGATGCACATGAACTCCGTTTTCGATGAACTCGAGCTTGTCAACAAGATGACCAAAAGCTCCAAAACACACAAGGAGAACCAAGCAAGAACCAAGAAAAAGATGATGCAAGGATGCAATGGTTTGAGCTTTCTACGAATGATACGATCAAGCTACTCATCGAGAGCCCCCCTTGATAGTACGGTAAACGATCCTATAACCCGGTCTCCCAACTACCACCATGAGACCGGTAAAATAGAAAATCTATCAAGGGCAAACCTTTGCCTTGCACATGATCCACTTGAGCTACATGATGACGATGTTCTCCTCCTCAAGATGGACCACCTTTCTTGATAGCATTGGCTCGATGAAGACTAGTTGATTGCTCCCCCATACTCCACTATGGGTGAGCCACTCTTCCGCACATCTTCACAAGTCCATTGTCACCACAATGGATGGCAAGCTTCAAGCATTTGATCTCTTCGTGATGCTCCACTTGAACTTGCACACCGCAACCTAACCCCACAAAGAACTCTCACATAGACCATGTGTTAGTACACAAAACATGATGGACAATGCTTACCAACCATGGGATCACTTGATCCCTCTCAGTACATCTTCTATGCTTTGTGTGAGTTGATCAACTTGATTCACTCTTTGACTTAGTCTTGATCAACCTTGCATCTTTCCAACTCTCTTTATTTGGATGATGTCTTGAGGGTAAACATGAATGATCACACACTCTTCTTCTTCAAGACATGCTTGCAATAAGCTCAACCCTCACAAGACCAAACTTTGGATAATTCCTTAATATCACCTTGGTCATCACGAACTCTCCTTGAAACCAACAAATGGACTCCAAGAAAAGCCTATGGACAAACCCTTCAAATATAACTCAAGGCAACCATTAGTCCATAGAGATTGTCATTAATTACCAAAACCAAACATGGGGGCACCGCATGTTCTTTCAATCTCCCCCATTTTGGTAATTGATGACAATTACTTTCAAGAGAGTTTATATAAGGAATTATACATCACCATGCAATGCAACAACCAATGATGCATGAGAATGGGATGCAAATGCATATAAGGAATTATGCATCACCATGCAATGCAACAACCAATGATGCATGAGAATGGGATGCAAATGCATAGGAATAAAACTCTCTGAAACTCCTCCCCCATTGGCATCGATTGCCAAAATGGGTGAAGAGCTTAGAAGGCCAATATAAAAAGTGTTCCTCCATAAATTGTGTATTTCTCAACAAGAGAGTGGAATGCAATACACATGTCCAACGGTAAATACTTGGAGGAAGACAAACTATATTGAGGCCCAAAGATTGCAAAAGAATGATATGCCACAAAGACATAACAAAGAGAGAAACAAGCAATCAACGGATATCAATTGAGCCAACTAGACCAATGATCCTACGTGCCACATGAAAAAGGATATTATGATATGAGCAAAGGAGTGTTCTAAAGAAACTAGAGAAGCTCCCCATGATTTGTGCACACAAGAGAATTTTTGTATTTGGATACAAAGTGCACAAAATAGGATCATAGCTCCCCCAAAATCAATAGAAACTTACAACAAGTGCAAGTGAGCAAATAGGAAACTAAGCCTAGTACATGCAACAAACACATGGTTGAGCAACAAGTAAAAGATGCAACTTAAGAATAGGCTCAACCAAAATGATTTGTGTGAGTCATGGCAAAGCACTTGAGAAGACTAATGTAAGGGTGAGCATTAAGCATCAACATAGTCATTAATAGAATGAGGCACACGGTGCAAGGCCTATCATTCCCACACACAACTAGCAAATGGGTTCACAAGCTTACTAAAAAGCATATAAAGAACCTATGCTTGTGACAACCCATGGTGAAGATAGAAGAGGAAAGCCTTATCAAGACGAGGGATACCAATTAACATGGCAAAAGCCTTGTCAAGACAAGCAAGAGGAAAACCAATCTTCACCACCACGAGTGCATCAAGATGCAACGAGATAAGACCCGCACTCAAGTTAAATCCTTTCACGAAACCACCATAGATACGGAGGACGTGAAAGAAAAAGGACAAGGATATCTACTAGATATGTAACTTCTCTCAAGTGTAGCTATACACCCAAAATACTTACCAAAGGAAAGAGCAAGATATCCACAAGGAAGTCATAAATATACCAATAAGATATTTGCTTGGAAGCATAGCACATGGCTAGAAATGATCTTATGGTATAAATGAATTCCTACCACACACTCATAAAAGACACCACAACTACCAACATGAGATCATCGTTGAGATGCTTTGAGAAAGGAAACAAGTATCACAAGATGGAATGAATATCATGCCAAGATGCAACCTACACAAGGTTGAGTGCAAGAAAAGCATGCATGAATAGATACTTGTTACCGAGATATCATTGGAAGCATGTAGAAGAAACCAATTGAAGGTAGATAGTAGTCTATTGATCATCCTAGCTTGACTCCAATAAACACATGGTGACACCACCTTCCTTGTGAGTGAGCCGAGCGTCCAATGCATCTCCAATTGTTCCTAGAACAACAACACAAACAAAATGGTACCCAAACTCATTGGGACCAAAGAGTTAGAGAACCAACAATACATAGGACAAACTCCACATAAATATGTGCATATAGATATGAAAATGAATTTCATGCACATCTCATCCAATTTGAGACTTGGTGGAGTTTCCCCTATATATTGGGTCAAAGAAAGAAAACATGCCAAAAATACTACATGAAATTAATATGCATGCTCAAGACTTTCAAGAACCGACAAGAGATAATTAATGGACCAAATAGAATTTGAATTTCTCATGAGGAGATATACCACATAGAGACTAGATAAGCTTGCAATATCAATACTAGGTGGTATTCCTCATGTACACACATTTATGGGACCGTGAGCACATCACTCCCCCAAAATGGGATGTTCCATTAATCTCTCACAAGAGCCAACTAACATACATACAAGATGCACAAAGGCTCAACACACAACACACAAGTACATGATGTGCAAACCAACATACACATACTTGATTTCTCAAGATAAGCAAATTGGAAGCACAACATATACAAGCACATGCAAGGTACAAAACCACAACATGCTAAGGGGCAAGTAACTTTCAATGTAAACAATTTAAGTACAAGTTACCGCAAGGAGGCACATTGGATATAAGATAGAAACTTGATAACCCAATTGACTTGACTTGAGACAATAAGAATGATGAAGTCCCCTTAATTCTTCATAATGTAGCCAAGTCTCCAATGCCCTCCTACAACACCTATTGATCAAGTTTGTGCTTGTTGGTCCCCAACCAAGTTGGGTCCTAAGAGGTTAGTCACAATAGGTTTGGCTACCCAAATGGTTCTTTTCTTGAAACCACTTTGAGTACCAAGAAACTTGGCAAACACATTGCCAACCTTATCCTTCCCAAGAGAATAGATATCATCAATAATAATTGGGTTGGATAAGTTACCACTAGTGCATGAAGAAGCGACGTGACCTTTCTCACGACATAAGTAGCAACGTCTACTCTTCATTTTCTTCTCACTTGATTTCTCAACAAGAGAAGCATGGACATGAGTCTTCTTGGGAAGTGGCCTTTCTTCAACTTGTGGTGGAGCATGAGATTGAACTTGTGGCCTCTTCCCTTGTTGCTTGTCATTGACGGACTTCTTCTTCAATGGGCAAGATCTAACAAGATGCCCTTCAATTTTGCACTTGAAGCAAATGATCTTGGCCGAATTCTTGACTTGTTCTTGGCCCTTCTTCTTGTTCATCTTGGACTTCTTCTTCTTATTGGATTTGAATCCAAGTCCACCTTTGTCATTTGGGTTTTTTTGCACACTCAAGATATTGTTGAGTGTGGATTTCCCTTCATGACACTTTTCCAAGTCTTTCTTCAAAGAAGTGACTTGGGCCTTGAGCTCTTTGATTTCCTCTACATGGTTAGTCTCAACACAAGTACTAGAGGAAGTATAAGCTTCATCGTTAGAGAAACAAGGCAAGGAGAGCAATTCATCACAAGATGTACCAATGTTATGCATGGATGAATCACGAGGACTAGCACAAGGCAATATAGCATTTTGACTAAAAGTAGTGCTAGTATCCACATGAGGCTCACTAGATGTTACCTTAGCAATCATGGCCTCATGAGCTATCTTTAGCACATTATGAGATACTAGAAGATCATCATGAGAGCTTGAGAGCTTTTCATGGCTTTCTTCCACCTTCTGGCCATGGTTCGGCATGGCAGCGTGATGCATATGGTTTTCCAGGGTACATAAAATTGATAAGGGTGTTATTCTTTTCGATATTGCGCCATTTCACTCGGGTTGCAGCTGACCAACTTTCCTGTTTCAGACAACATTTGGCCTCAGGTTGACTGCCCATAGAGAATGCAACAATTTTGATGATACAATTTGTAATTTGTTCGGAGTGCGCCTAACCTTAGACATGGATATACCGTGTAATAGTAATAGCAGCAGAATTCCCTTTTTCTTGGAGACGCACATGTGATGTTGCCTACTTTCTTTCTTTTCATCGCATTTTGCTTTTCGTTGCACTGTTTAATTAAAGTGGTCCTGATTTAGCTGTTGAGGCTGCAGTCCATCGCCTAAAACACGCTTTTGCATGACCCTTTCAGTAGTGCTTCATTGAAAAAAGTAGTGCTTACGGAAACTAGCGCTGGCTGCTGCTCGTATACATGATGCAGTGAAGCGGTTGATTCCTTTTTAAAATATATTTTTAATTAATATTCTAAATATATATAACTCAATCACTTCACTTCAATTTTTAAAGATATTCACTGTGCATTTAAGAAATATTCATGCAATGTTCAACATTTTTTCACGTGTTTGTTTTAAAATGTTCGGACCATTTTTTAAAATGTCAACGTTATGTAAATGTCGACATATTCAAAAATATGTCCATGATTTTTTCTAATGAAGTTCATGAAAACTTAAAAATGTGTTCATGTAATACAAAGAAAAAAGTTCCTATCATCACAAAAAATATGTTTCTGGACATTTCAAAAAATGTTAATGTAATTTGAAATCAGTTCACTCATTTTCTAAAAACTGTTCACAACATATAAAAATGCAATTACCAATAAAAATATTCACAACAGTGAACACATGTTTGCATGTTAATAAAATGTTCATTACATTTTTTTCAATAAATGCTTAATAGAAATTGTGTCTTTAAAATATTCAGTGTAAATTTCACAAATGTTCAACATGTATTTAGATAAATGTTCTAGCATGTATTTAGAAAATGTTCAACGTGTATCTAAAAATGTTCATTCCATATACGAAAATGTTCAGTGTATTTGAAAAAAAAGATTGACATGCATTTTAAAATTTAAAATTGGGACAGCAAGAAAATTAAAAAGAAACTAAGTTAACAGATAAAGTAAAATCACAGAAAAAATATAACCTAAAACCTTTATAAAACCGGCCGAAAGGTTCAGTTATGATCCTGAGAAACCCTCTTAAAATTGCTCGGTACATAGGCCTGGTCCAAGTGACAAATTGCTTGAGGCAAGCGTTGTTACGGTCTCACAATAATCGAGAACGAATGCTATATATTGCTAACGTGAGATGGTTTACTATACTATAAGCCACCTACCGAACCATTGTATAGGAAGCTTATTTAAGTTTTGCCAGGTGGTGGAAAGGTTTCAGAATATATTTTTCCATTCTTGCCTATTCTTCTATGGTTTTCCCAGTTTATCTTTTGACCTTTTATTTTATGTATTTCTTTCTTTTTCAGTTTTATCCCTTTTAGTTTCTTTTCCCTTTTTGTTTTTTATTCTCCTTTGTTTTCTTTTTCAAATTTTATGAACAATTTTGAATTCATGAACATTCTTCAGATTTGTGAATATTTTTAAGTTCATGATCTTTTTACAAATTTGTGACCAAATTTTCAAATTCGTGAATATAATTTATTTTATGGACATTTCTAAGTTAGTAAAATTTCCAAAATTACTAAATATTTTCCAAATATGTGGACATTTTATTAAATTGGAAAATGGTGTTCAGATTACTGAATATTCTCCCAATTAGTAAACATTTTTAAATACACCAGGAAATTTTATTATTCGTGAATTTTGTAAAATCACAAAAAATTGAAATGCATGAACACATTTTGAATTCACGAGCATTTAAAAAAAATTAAAACCATGAATCTTGTTCAAATTCACAATCTTCTCTAAAATTCATAAACTTCATTGTGCCTAGTCCCTTCATTTCTTTCTACTCTGCGTATTAGTTTTGTGAACAGAATCCTAATACACTGATTAACAAAGAAACGACCGGAGTACGCTACGGCAGCATCGAGCGAGTCGGATGGTGATCCTAGGTACTGAATTGGCATACCAGATTTGAGGGAGCACCTATATGACACATTAAGCGTCAGGTTGTCAGCCACCCGCACAATAGTGAACCAGGAACGGTCATGTGTAGCGAACAATCGACCAAAAAAAACCTGTAGTAAATGAGCGGCCAGTGTAGCAACCCCCGTTCACTGTAGTGATCATATTTCTGCAGGAAGCAGGTTACTGTAGCACTTTTTTTTAAGTGAATCTTTTTTGAAAATGTGAATAATTTTCCAATACTTTATGAAAATACAAGTTTTTAAAATTTTGAACATATTTTTAAAACACATTTTATTAAGAAAATAACTTTTTTTCAAACTTTGTATGTTTTCCTGGAAAGTGACATTTTTAAAATTTGCAAATATATATTGAAATTTGCGATTATTATTGGAAATGCGAGTTTTTAAAAAGTTTGTCAACATTTTTGAAAAACATTAATGATCTTTCATATTTGTGAAATTTGGAAAACGTAAAAGAAAACACGAAAAAAACAGTTCAGGTACCTTCTAAAAAGTTCCCAAAACCAGTAAAAAAACACTCTGTGCGAACCAGGGGCACTTTTACTTGCCTGTGCGTGCTTTGGCCTGCCCATATGCAGGGAGAGGCGCTCAGTTTTATTTTACTTTTTGTTTCCTTTTTTTCACTTTGGTAAATGTTCACGAATTCGAAATATGATTTTTTAGGATTTCGAATTTTTTTCTGAATTTTCAAAAGATTGCGAATTTAGAGAAAAAATTTATAAAACAATCCTACAGTTTAAAAAAAGGTTCAGGATTTTCAAAAACTGTTTACTAATTCAAAAAATCATTATGAAATTCAAGAAAGAGTTCATGAGTTTAGAAAATATTTCTGAATTTAAAAATGTTCAGCAATGTTTTAGCAATTATAATGAATTCAAAAAGTGCTGACAAAATTTTTTAAAAATGTTAACGAATCTAAAAAAACTGTTTGTGAGTTGGAAAATGTTGACGACTTTCGAAGAAACATTCGTGAGTTTGAAAAAAATGTTCACGAATTTCACAAGTTGTTCTTGAATTGTAAACATATTCCACAATAAAAAAATCATGAATTCACGATTTTGAAAATTTTCAGTGTTTTTGTGTAAAATATTAGTGAATTCAATAATGTTCACGATTTCAAAAAGCATTCACGATATCAGGAAAATTTTGCGAATTTGGAAAAGTTTCACGAAATGGATAAGAGAAAGGAGATGAACGACAAATGAAAAAAGAAAAAGAAAAGGAAGAGAAATATACACAGAAAAGAAGGGAAGAAACTAAAATGAAATAACTAGAAAAAAAATGAAGAAATAAAACAGAAAAACCGTGCCAAGTCTGGGCCGGCCCAATATGGAGCATAACGATGGTAGGGGTATGCGATTGGTCGTAGCGACTAGTGCAATAAATAGGAAGCACCCACTTTGATGCAATAAGCGTTTTCGCCGACGTGAGTCGCTCCGGGCAATACATATCATTTGTCCGAATGCACCAACAATTTCCCACCTCTTACTTTATGGATGATTACCTCCTATTTTTTCGTGCTACTGCTAAGCAGGCGACCATTGTGAAGGATGTTTTGAGCATGTATGGGATGTCTATGGGACAACTGACTAATCCGTCGAAGTGTTCAATCCTTTTTCTCCGGGAATGCCCTAACATGGTCTCACAAGAGGTGAAGGATATTTTTTAAATTGCTCAGAACGTTTTTGATCCTAAGTATATTGGTTTGTTGTCTGAAGGCAGGATACATAAAGGACGGTTTCAAACGTACAATCTAGACTAAATAAGAGGCCAGTGGATTGGAGCGAGAGATACATGGCGTGGTCTAGCAAGGAGATTCTTACCAAATCAATAGCTCAGGTGATCCCTACTATGTGATGAGCGTCTTTAAACTCCCTTATTCAATATGTGATGGTCTTACCAAAATGTCACGTCAGTACTCTGGTGGGGACTAGAGAAAGGTAGAAGGAAGATGGCATGGCTTGCTTGGGATAAGCTTACCCTCCCAACAAAGAAAGGAGGCCTTGTATTCAGAGACATGAGGATCTTCAACCAAGCTCTCTTGGCCAAGCAAGCATGACAATTAATTGATAAACCAGATAGCATGTGTGCTTGTTTACTGAAAGCAAAATATTCTCCAACGGCAGTTTGATTGACACGGTGTTTACAGAAGGCGCTTCAAAATATTCTCCAAAAGCATAAAGCACGATCTTGTTGCTGAAAAAATGTCTCAATGGAGAGCGGGTAATGGAAGTTCTATTCGTACATGCAGGGATCCGTGGATTCCCCGTGGACCTCCTCTTATTTCCATTACCCCAAAGAGGAATTGCAGACTTAACAGAGTGCCGGACTTTCTTGATATCAAAAGCGCATGGAAGGCTGATTTGTTGAATTTGCATTTTCACCATGCTGATATGGTGTCAATAAGGCAGATTCGGACTTCACCTTGACAGTAGGATGATTTTATTGCATGGTACCCTGACCCGAAAGGGTGTTTCTTAGTGCGTAATGCCTATAGGTTGGCTATGCAAGAGCATTGATAATGTTGTGGCGCCAGTGGCTTCGAGCTCCAACCTGGATGGCAACCGACGTGTTTTGGAAGGCTGCAGTGCCTCATCGCATGCATATGCTAGCATGGAAGGCTGTGTTCGGGGCTCTGGCCAGCACATCGTGTAAACAGGGACGCCACTTAGCTTGTATCGCCGTGTGACCTGCCCCATCTGTGGCAAGACGGATGAGGATGTGTTCCATGCCCTCGTCGCATGTGATAATGCGGCCGTTCTTTGGGATACTATGTCAGAGGTATGGTCTACACCGAAAAAGGAGCAAGTTACATGCACAAGAGATGATTGGCTATTGAATTTGTTGGACCAACATGCGAGTGTGCGGAATATGACCAATATGTTAATATGGAGGATTTGGCACTTGCAGAATGAGATCTCGAATGGAAAAGACATTCCTCCGATCGAGACGTCTAAAATATTCCTGTGCAGCTATCTATGTCCTGTTGCAATGCAGCTCATCTTACAACAGAATAAACTATTAGAGGCAAATCCCCACTAGGGAGTGTGCTGCACCGAGAGATGATCAAGTTAAGGTCTCCGAACCCACCATGGCAGTCACCGCTGGCTGGCTTGCCTTTTCGATGGACGACTCGTATGCAGCGGAGGGTGGCTCAGCGGGAGCAGGTATGATCCCACGTGATAACATGGGCTCTATCATTTTCTCGTCATGGCAATTATTATTCTTTTGCAACAATGCTCTCGAGATGGAAATTCAAGCTACAAGGATGAAAATGTCTATGGCTATTCAATGGTCTAGTCTACCGGTCTTAGTGTAATCGGGCTCAGTGGTAGCCCTCACTACTATGACGGATGCCTCACTCGGTAAATCACCCAATGATCAATTAGTCAAGGAGATCAAGGACTTTATGCTAGAGAGGGAGTTTAAATCCGTGAAGATCCTGAGATCACAGAACATGGTTTCACATTGTCTAGCTAATTATGCCCATACGGCTCGTAGCACTGCGCGCTGGTTGCAACAGCCTCCCCCCTTCATTCATAATCTTTTATTAGCGGACTGTAATCCTATTATTTTGGAATAAAATTCCCTTTTACCCCGCAAAAAACATATCATTGTCCATAATCTCCTAGCATTTGCAATTATATTTGCCCGAGGGGAGGCCGATTCTGTCTGATCGTTGATGGACCTGTAAGAGGTAGCTATGGTGCTATCATTAGCGAGATTAACTCTTACTCAACGCAGTTTTAATGTAATTTAACTTTTGAGAGTCGCGATGTGAATGTGGAAGCACATAGGTTAGCTAAGTTTTCTCCCTTGTTAGGTCTGGGACACCATGTCTAGTTTGGCCAATTCCATGATCGGAATTGTGTCCCATATTCTATGGTTTTTGATGAATAAAGCTTGGTTATACCCCTAAAAAAAGTTGGTCTTTCTGAAATGGACGTAGGTATTTCGTTTCTCAGAAATGGCTGTAGGTAACTATGCTAGGTTTTTTTCTTGGGATGTTTGTCGTTTTCATGGGCTAGACATTTTTTTTTTGCCAATCTAGATTTTGTATTCCATTGGCAAATTTCAATTCTATGTTCTAAAGAAAAACTTGTTACAATTCTGCTTAAATCCAGCTCAGCGAAACTGAAATAGTAGTAAAAATGAAAATAACAGTTTGAAAGGTAAGGTACTTGTTTAAGCATCGTGAGCCCATAATAAATAGTTGAAAACGACTAGTGTGTGACCGTAACAATCATGACCTTTTTGTCATGCAACAATCAGGAATTTAATTTCAAAGACTTGAATATTTTTACATTTTCTCTTATATACGGAGTGGTCTTCAACGTCTCCCAACTCATTTTCTTACCCTTGTCATGAGTTTGACTGCCGCTTCATCGTTTTTGATTCGAATCGGCCAACCGTCCGAAAGCTCGTGACGCTCACGTTGCTCGCCACATGTTCTTCAGGCCCTATCTCCATGCCCAGTCATTCTTCTTACGTAACCAGCCTCATCGAGAGTTGTGATCGGCGATGCGTCATGCTGTGACGGGCCTCACCGTAAGCTGCAACTAGCGGTGCGCCATGCTGCGACTGGCCTCACTGGAAGCTGGGATCGGCATGCGTTGTACTGCAACCGGAATGACGTTGGGCCGTGCCGCGGGGGACCTCACCAGGAGTTGCAACCGGCCTCACTAGAAGCTCGGACTAGCGGTGTGTTGTGGTGCAACCGGCCTAACTGGGAGCTGGCTGGGACCGGCGGTGCGCCGTGTTGCGACGACAGTGTACTTGCTATGACGAGGCCAGCCATGTTGCGACCACGGGCGACGAGGCTGACGCAGTGCTGCAAGCGCGGGGCGGTGGGGTTGCGAGCGACCGTGCGTCGTGTTGTGGCTACTTTGTGTGGCGGTGCTACAGAGCGGACGACAAGGTTTTTAATTTTGGAGACAAAATAATTTCGGACATCACCGAAATATGTGAAATTTCAAATTTTTTGCATATTTCGGGAATTATTTCGGATTTTGAGATTTCAATTTTCACTCGATTTTAATGAATTCTAATGTAATTTAAATTTATTTAAAAGCAGTTTGAATCTGCCTAAAAATTTGGGGTTAAAAGTATTTCGGAACCCACTGAAATATGCGAAATGTCGGAAATTTCACTGAAATTTCGTTGAATTTTTTAACCCTGGCGGACGGTGCTACAAGGGCAATGAGGTGCATGGGGATGACAGGTGTTTTGTGCGGGGTATTGCTGGTTGCTGCGGCTGGAGATTGATGAACCGCGACTAGTGCGAGGAGAGATACAGGGTGATGCGGCCCTCACCCTCGCAGCCGCCGCTCCCTGGCAAGCGGCGCGCGATACCCCACCGGGAGTTGGGGACACGAGGGAACAACAACGATGCTACTTGAGCGAGTCGCCGGAGCAGTCGGACGCGCTTTCGGCGCCGCACCGGAGTGTGCGCTGCTCAAGCGGCACGCGGCATGGCATGAGCGCGCAATCCATCGCCGGCCTCAACATGAAGTCGCTCTCATGTGCTCTAGTGGTCTGGCCGTCCGTTCAGTTCTCGTTCATTGCCGCTGGAACGAGCAGGAGCTCGGCCATTGGAGCAGCAGACTAGCTCGCTCTGGCGCACCAACGTCGTCTATACCCGCGCGCCCATCGCCCCACGTCATAACGCCCGCGATGTCACCCACATGTGTCAGTGTGGCCCTGCCCTGGTGCTGTTTGACATCCCGATCAACACTCGGCGCCGGCAGCTGCCACCCTTCCCGTACAGGTGCTCCTCTAACTCACATCAACCATCTTGGCTTCAAGGTCATGCACACGTACAACATGATGGACATGCCTAACCCTAAACCCTAAACCGGTGGCTCTTATGTCTAAGGGAAGCTCTCCCCTTTGGCGTAGTAACCGTCACCCCGTCTCAGTTGACGGTTCTTCTCCGACCGACGAGCATGCTATGGACAAGGCAATGCGACTTCAGGCTGCACGTAATTTGGACACCATTCCAGATAACTTATCCGCAAAATCTTTTCTTTTCTTTTCAGATTCACGTATTTCTTCTAGCTTAAAGAATATATCGGTTGGGGTGCTTAAACATATGAAGATTGACCGATTAAATGTTTCTCCAAAGTGTAATGCCTCCATACCTAACCCCGAAACTGAGGAGGAGGATGAAGCAGATGCCAAATATGATGGTCCGCCTATATCACCAACTACTACAAATCACTGTTCGGCGCGACCGCCGAAGGAAACTTCACCCTTGATGAGACCCGAACAGACGATATTCCACAAGTCACGGCTGAAGAAAACGATATCCTTACATCACCATTCTCTGAAGAGGAGGTTGTTGGGTAACGTAGTAATTTCAAAAAATTTCCTACGCACACGCAAGATCATGGTGATGCATAGCAACGAGAGGGAGAGTGTGTCCACGTACCCTCGTAGAACGAAAGCGGAAGCGTTAGCACAACGCGGTTGATGTAGTCGTAGTCTTCACGATCCGACCGATCAAGTACCGAACGTACGACACCTCCGAGTTCTGCACACGTCCAGCTCGATGACGTCCCTCGAACTCCGATCCAGCCGAGTGTTGAGGGAGAGTTTCGTCAGCACAACGGCGTGGTGACGATGTTGACGTTCTACCGACGCAGGGCTTCGCCTAAGCACCGCTACAGTATTATCGAGGTGGAATATGGTGGAGGGGGGCACCGCACACGGCTAAAAGATCAAATCAATTGTGTGTCTAGAGGTGCCCCCCTGCCCCCGTATATAAAGGAGCCAGGGGAGGGGGCGGCCGGCCAGGAGGAGGAGGCGCCAGGAGGAGTCCTACTCCCACTGGGAGTAGGACTCCCCCTTTCCTAGTTGGAATAGGATTGGGAGGGGGGGAAAGAGTGGAGGAGGGGGGCCGGCCCCCTTGCCCCAAACCAATTCGGTTTGGGCCATGGGGGGGGGCGCCCCTTGCTGCCCTCTCTTCCCACTAAGGCCCACTATGGCCCATTAGCCTCCCGGGGGGTTCCGGTAACCTCCCGGTACTCCGGTAAAATCCCGATTTCACCCGGAACACTTTCGATATCCAAACATAGGCTTTCAATATATCAATCTTCATGTCTCGACCATTTCGAGACTCCTCGTCATATCCGTGATCACATCCGGGACTCCGAACAACCTTCGGTACATCAAACTCATAAACTCATAATATAACCGTCATCGAAACGTTAAGCGTGCGGACCCTACGGGTTCGAGAACTATGTAGACATGACCGAGACATCTCTCCGGTCAATAACCAATAGCGGAACCTGGATGCTCATATTGGCTCCCACATATTCTACGAAGATCTTTATCGGTCAAACCGCATAACAATATACGTTGTTCCCTTTGTCATCGGTATGTTACTTGCCCGAGATTCGATCGTCGGTATCTCAATACCTAGTTCAATCTCGTTGCCGGCAAGTCTCTTTAATCGTTCTGTAATACATCATCCCGCAACTAACTCATTAGTTGCATTGCTTGCAAGGCTTATAGTGATGTGCATTACCGAGAGGGCCCAGAGATACCTCTCCGACAATCGGAGTGACAAATCCTAATCTCGAAATACGCCAACCCAACAAGTACCTTTGGAGACACCTGTAGAGCACCTTTATAATCACCCATTTACGTTGTGACGTTTGGTAGCACACAAAGTGTTCCTCCGGTAAACGGGAGTTGCATAATCTCATAGTCATAGGAACATGTATAAGTCATGAAGAAAGCAATAGCAGAATACTAAACGATCGTGTGCTAAGCTAACGGAATGGGTCACGTCAATCACATCATTCTCCTAATGATATGATCCCGTTAGTCAAATGACAACTCATGTCTATGGCTAGGAAACATAACCATCTTTGATCAACGAGCTAGTCAAGTAGAGGCATACTAGTGACGTTATGTTTGTCTATGTATTCACACAAGTATTATGTTTCCGGTTTAATACAATTCTAGCATGAATAATAAACATTTATCATGATATAAGGAAATAAATAATAACTTTATTATTGCCTCTAGGGCATATTTCCTTCAGAGGTGAGAGCTGCGGTCTTCCAAATGGAACATAACAAAGCTCCAGGTCCAGATGGTTTCCCCGCAGAATTCTATCAGAATTTCTGGGATATAATCAAGTCTGACCTTTTGGAGTTGTTTAATTGTCTTCACGCCGACAAACTTGACCTATTCAGACTTAATTTTGGTGAGATTGTCTTGTTGCCGAAGATTAAGGAGGCCGAACGGATCCAACAGTTCAGACCCATATGCCTCCTTAATGTCAGCTTCAAAGTTTTCACCAAAGTGGCTACGAATAAGTTAAACTTGGTAGCTGACCATGTTGTCCGGCCATCTCAAACGGCTTTCATGCAAGGAAGAAATATACTTGATGGCGTAGTAATCCTGCATGAGACCGTCCATGAGATGCACCGAAAAAAAAATGAGTGGAGTAGTACTCAAGATTGACTTTGAAAAAGTCTATGACAAGGTCAAATGGTCTTTCCTCCAACATGCCCTAAGGATGAAAGGTTTTTTCGATAAATGGCGCGAGTGGATCCATAATTTTGTAACTGGAGGTAGTGTGGCCATCAAAGTCAATGATGATGTAGGCCATTACTTTCAAACAAAAAAAGGATTACGACAGGGTGACTCCATGTCCCCGATGTTATTTAACATTGTCGCTAACATGTTGCAGGAGTAGTGCCACACCTTGTGGATGGTGGTCTCTCTATTTTGCAATATGCCGATGACACAATTCTCTTTATGGAACATGACCTGGACTTGCCTCGAAACCTTAAACTCTTGTTGTCAGCGTTTGAGTAAATGTCGGGTCTTAAAACAAACTTCCACAAAAGCGAACTTTTCTGCTTTGGAGAAGCTACTGAGGCGGCGGTCGAATATGCTGACCTGTTTGGTTGCGCACATGGCCAATTCCTGATTAAATATTTAGGAATACCGATTCATTATCGGCGTCTCACCATTGCGGAGTGGAAGCATGTAGAGGAGCGGTTAGAGAAACGATTGAGCAGTTGGAAAGGCAAATTGCTCTTAGTTGGAGGATGGCTAGTTTTGATTAACTCCGTCCTCACAAATATGGTTCTCTATATGCTTTCTTTCTTTCAACTCCCAAAAGGGGTCCTACAAAGACTGGACTATTTTAGATCCAGATTCTTTTGGCAAGGAGATGGTGAAAACAAAAAATACAGACTGGCCAAATGGAGTGTGGTTTGTAGGCCGAAAGACCAAGGTGGCCTGGGAATTCATGACTTGCAAATCAAGAATGAGGCCCTACTTAGTAAATGGTTGTTTAAACTTCTTACTGAGGATGGTGTTTGGCAAACCATGCTGCGCAACAAGTATCTAGGCCAAAAGGCGGTGTCTCAGGCATATTGGACACCTGGCGACTCGCACTTGAAACATCTCTTTCGCTTTGGGTCTTTCGCGATAAGGGACAGGTCGGAGGTTCGCTTCTGGGACACTAGTAGAAAAGGGCATATTGTCCCGGTTCGTAAGGCCCATTTGTCCCGATTTTTGAACCGGGACTAAAAGGTTGTTACTAAAGCCCTAGACCTTTAGTCCCGGTTCTTGCATGAACCGGGACAGATGGGCCTCCATGTGGCCGCTGCGGCGAGCCCAGGCAGGAGGCCCTTTGGTCCCGGTTGGTGGCACCAAGCGGGACCAATAGGCATCCACGTGTCAACATTTCAGGGGCTGGGGTTTTTGTTTTTTTTGAAAGGGGGGGGGGGTGTGACGCCCCCGATTTGACCGTACACTAATCATGCACGCAAATGTGTACGATCACGATCAGGGACTCACGGGAAGATATCACAACACAACTCTACAACATAAAAAGTCATACAAGCATCATAATACAAGCCAGGGGCCTCGAGGGCTCGAATACAAGTGCTCGATCATAGACGAGTCAGCGGAAGCAACAATATCTGAGTACAGACATAAGTTAAACAAGTTTGCCTTAAGAAGGCTAGCACAAAAGTAGCAACGATCGAAAAGGCAAGGCCTCCTGCCTGGGACCTCCTAACTACTCCTGGTCGTCGTCAGCGGCCTGCACGTAGTAGTAGGCACCTCCAGTGCCGTGGGAGTCGTCGTCGACGGTGGCGTCTGGCTCCTGGACTCCAACATCTGGTTGCGACAACCAGATAGAAAGGAAAGGGGGAAAAAGAGGGAGAGAAGCAACCGTGAGTACTCATCCAAAGTACTCGCAAGCAAGGAGCTACACTACATATGCATGGGTATATGTGTAAAGAGGCATATCAGTGGACTGAACTGCAGAATGCCGGAATAAGAGGGGGATAGCTAGTCCTGTCGAAGACTAAGCTTCTGGACATCTCCATCTTGCAGCATGTAGAAGAGAGTAGCTTGAAGTCCTCCAAGTAGCATCGCATAGCATAATCCTACCCGGCGATCCCCTCCTCGTCACCCTGTTAGAGAGCGATCACCGGGTTGTATCTGGCACTTGGAAGGGTGTATTTTATTCAGTATCCAGTTCTAGTTGTCATAAGCTCAAGGTACAACTCCGGGTCGTCCTTTTACCGAGGGACACGGCTATTCGAATAGATAAACTTCCCTGCAGGGGTGCACCACATAACCCAACACGCTCGATCCCAATTGGCCGGACACACTTTTCTGGGTCATGCCCGGCCTCGTAAGATCAACACGTCGCAGCCCCACCTAGGCTCAACAGAGAGGTCAGCACGCCGGTCTAAACCTATGCGCGCAGGGGTCTGGGCCCATCGCCCTATGCACACCTGCACGTTGCGAACGCGGCCGCGAGCAGACCTAGCAACCCACGATCACGGCGGTTACGTCAAAGCGGTCCAACACGGCGCGCGCCACTCAGTCGCTGACGTCAAAAGAGCTTCGGCTGATACCACGACGTCGGGATACCCATAACTACTCCCACGTAGATGGTTAGTGCGTATAGACCAAATGGCCAGACTCAGATCAAATACCAAGATCTCGTTAAGCGTGTTAAGTATCCGCGAACGCCGACCAGGGCCAGGCCCACCTCTTACCTAGGCGGTCTCAACCTGCCCTGTCGCTCCGCCACAAAGATCCACTTGCGGGTACTCCTACGAGCCGACCCGACTTTAGTCATCACATGTGTCATGTATATAGTATATAAGTATATACCCGTGATCACCGCCCAGGTGATCACGGCCCGATAGTATAGCACAGCAGACGGACAAGAATGTAGGGCCACTGATGGAAATCTAGCATCCTATACTAAGCATGTAGGATTGCAGGTAAAGGTAGTAACAATAGTAGCAAGGATAGGCTATGCATCAGAATAGGATATCGAAAAGCAGTAACATGCTACACTACTCTAATGCAAGCAGTAGAGATTAGAGTAGGCGATATCTGGTGATCAAAGGGGGGGGCTTGCCTGGTTGCTCTGGCAAGTAGGAGGGGTCGTCGACTCCGTAGTCGAACTGGGCAGCAGCAGTGTCGGTCTCGTAGTCTACCGGAGAGAAGGGGGGAAGAAACAGTAAATACAATGCAAACATAAGCATGACGATGCGTGACATGACAATGAGCGGTGCTAGGGGTGCCCTAACGCGACAGTAGGTGTTACCGGGGAAGGGGGGGAACATCCGGGAGGTATTCCCGATGTTTCGCGTTTTCGGACAGACGGACCGGAGGGGGAAAGTTGCTAGTTCGATAGGTTAGGGAGGTGTGGTGGATGAACGGACTGCGTATTCGGATTCGCCTCGTCGTTCTGAGCAACTTTCATATAGAAAACAATTTCATCCGAGTTACGGTTTAAAAGATATGAATTTTCAAAGTTTATTTGAATTTCTGGAATTATTTATATTCAGAAAAATGAATTATGACGTCAGCATGAGGTAATGCTGACGTCAGCAGGTCAACTGGTCGGCTGACCAGTCAAACCAGACAGGTGGGTCCAGTGGGACCCACATGTCAGCCTCTGTTAGTCTAATATCTATTTAAACTAATCTAACAGTATAATTAGAGGGGTGGGCCCCATATGTCAGTGAGTGATTAGTTAAAATAATTATTTTTATTTATAAAACATTTTCTTTTTAATTTTTTTTTGTTTTTGCGGCGGGGCCCGCATGTCAGTGACTGGGCCTGCCCAGTCAGCAGTTGACTGGGTCAACCCAGTCAACTGGGCCCGTGGGGGCCACTGGCAGTGACCCAGGGGTGGGGCCCGGCCGGCCACGTCGGCAGGGCACCGGAGAGGGGCTCCGGCGAGCTCCAGCGCGGCGGCGATGCGCGGGTGAGCTTCGGGTTTCGCCCACAGTGGGTTTGCGGGGGCGGGGCTGGGCGCGTACGACGCGGCTCGACGTCGCGCGTCCAACGGCGGTGGCCGGAGGGGCTGGAACGGCCGGAGACGTGCGCTACGAACTCGCCGGCGGCGAGGAGCTACGGGTGCCCGAGGGGAGCTACGCTAGAGCGCGCGAACGGCCGAACTAGCTAGCTAGGTGGGTGCGGCACGTTGCGGTCGGGCTAGCGGGCCAACGCCCGTGACCATTTGGTCACCGGAGACACGCCGGCGGCGAGCTCCGCGGCGTGGCGTTCGGGCGCGCGCGGGGAAGTAGCTACGGAGCGCGAGCGAGCTAGCGGAGAGAGGGAGGAGGTAGAGGAGCTCACCGCGCGGCGCAAGAAGGGCCCGTGGGTGCTTAGGAGCAGCAGGTCGTCGCCGGGGAAGAAGGGGGTCGCCGGCGTCCGAAGATGAAGGCGAGCTTGGTGCGTTCGTTGTAGGGGCTCCGGTCTCCAACGGGCTGCACCAGACGCAGCAGCGGGCGACGGCGGTCCTTGGAGACACCTTGGGGCGGCGAGGCGGGCACGGTGGCCGTGTGAACGACGGTGAACGGCGGCGAGCGCTCTCGGGCAGAGGGGAACGGAGGGGAGAGGGAGGGGGATCTGGCGGGGGAGAAGGCGCAGAGGCCGAGGGAGAGCAGGGGCGAGTGGGAGAGAGGCCCGAGGAGGCGGGGGAGCTGGCGCCCTTATCCTCCCCGTCGCCGGCGAGGGGGTGCGGCGGGGACGGCCACTGTTCCGTCCCCGGTCGGGGGAACAGGAAGGGGACGCGGGGGGGGGGAGGTGGGCTGGGCCGGGGCGCGGGTGGCGGCCCAGCTTGGGCCGGGGGGGGGGGTTTGGGCCGCGGGTCCAGTGGGGGGGAAAGGCCTGCTCCCCTTTTTTTCTTTTTTCTGACTGTTTCTGTTTTCTGTTTTCTTTTATTTGTTTATTTCCTTTTCTGTTTTATTTCATTTAAAAGTATTTAGACATTTTATAAAAATGTGTTTTCTCCACCATAATTACCAGTGTATTATTTAGAATCCACTGGACATTTTTGTTTGAATTTTTGAAAACTTTTATTTTCCACTTTAATTATATTTGAAGTTTGAACTAGGAGTTTGAAAAGGAAGGTGATCCAAATGTGATCAAGCCCTGTTTAGCACATGATTAGCTTAATCACAGGGGGTTACTGTAGCATGATTCTCAGGGTGTTACAAATCTCCCCCACTACAAGAAATCTCGTCCCGAGATTTAGGAGGTAGAAGGAAACAGTGCGGGGTATTCTTCGCGCAGACGATCCTCTCGTTCCCAAGTGGCCTCATCTTCAGAATGGTGTGACCACTGGACTTTGAGAAACTTGATCGCCTTCTGACGTGTGCGGCGTTCAGCTTGATCGAGAATGCGGACCGGATGCTCCTTATAGGAGAGGTCTTGCTGCAATTCGAGCACTTCGTGATCCACCGCTCGGATTGGATCCTTGAAGCAACGGCGGAGCTGTGACACATGGAACACATCGTGAACCTGAGAAAGGTTCGGCGGTAGTTCTAGTTGGTATGCCACTTTTCCACGCCTTTCGAGAATAGTGAATGGGCCAATATAGCGAGGAGCTAGTTTGCCCTTGATCCCGAAGCGGTGAGCACCCTTCATAGGTGTGACTCGAAGATAAGCCTTTTCGCCAGGTTGATAGACCATGTCTTTATGATGACGGTCATACTGACTCTTCTGACGTGACTGAGCAGTCTTGAGATTCTCGCGAATAATGCGGACTTGTTCTTCGGCATCTTGGATAATATCCGGACCGAAGAGTGGACGTTCCCCAGTTTCTGACCAGTTCAGGGGGTTCGGCACTTTCGTCCATATAACACTTCGAAGGGGGCCATCTTCAGACTAGCTTGATAGCTATTATTATAAGAGAACTCAGCATACGGGAGAGATTCCTCCCATTTCTTGCCGAAGGAAATAACGCAAGCTCGAAGCATGTCTTCGAGAACTTGATTGACGCGTTCAACTTGTCCTTGCGATTGAGGATGAAACGCAGTACTAAATGACAGATGAGTGCCCATAGCTTCTTGGAAACTTGCCCAGAATCTTGAAGTGAATAAGCTGCCACGGTCTGAACTGATAACCAATGGAATACCGTGGAGTGAAACAATCCTGGACATATAGAGCGTTGCCAACTGGCTAGCAGTGATCGTTTCTTTGACTGCCAGGAAATGTGCAACTTTGGAAAGCCGGTCAATGACGACAAGAATAGCATCATTACCTTTCTGCGATTTGGGAAATCCAGTGACGAAGTCCATCTCAACATGGTCCCATTTCCATTCAGGAATAGAGATAGGTTGCAGAGTTCCAGCAGGCCTTTGATGTTCTGCTTTGATACGACGGCAAACGTCACACTCAGCAACATAACGAGCAATGTCTTGCTTCATATTAGTCCACCAGAATCTCTGACGGATATCTTGATACATCTTTGTACTACCAGGATGGATACACAGAGGCGTATCATGAGCTTCTTTCATAACTTCCTGTGTCATATCCAGGTTTTTCTCTGCACATGGCACCACTAGGCGGCCCTTGAAGTATAGGGTGCCATCTTCAGAAATGGTGAAGAATGAGGGCTTTCCTTCTGCGAGGTAGCGCTTAATCTTGTGGGCTTCAGAGTCATACCTCTGTAGCCTTTTGATGCTGTCCTCGAGATCTGGTTTAGCAACTAGGGTATTGAGGGAACCCTGGGTAACAACGTGGAGGTTCACCTTGCCAAATTCTTTAGGAGGGGGAGCGAGTGCACCCGGAGGAACAATATGGAGGTTCAGCTTCCTGAATTCTTCAACAAGCGAGGGCTGAACTTTATGAACCTGGAGGTGGTTGCAGTAAGACTTGCGGCTCAAGGCATCAGCCATTACATTAGCCTTGCCTGGCGTATAGGAAATACCCAAGTCAAAGTCTGCAACAAGCTCCATCCATCTCTGTTGACGGAGGTTCAGATCTGGCTGAGTAAACAGATACTTCAGACTTTGGTGGTCAGTGAAGATCTCGCAACGATTACCGAGAAGGTAATGTCGCCACTGCTTCAGCGCATGAATGACGGCAGCAAGTTCGAGGTCGTGAACTGGGTAGTTCTCTTCGTGAGGGCGCAATTGTCGAGAGGCATAAGCAATCACTTTGCGGTCTTGCATTAGGACACAGCCTAATCCTTGACGGGAAGCGTCGCAGTAAATGACGAAGTCCTTCTTAGTATCAGGTGGAGCTAGAACTGGGGCAGAAGTCAACTTGTCTTTGAGTGCCTGGAAACTTTCCTGACATTTGTCTGTCCATTGGAACTTGACGCCCTTATGTAACAGGTTAGTCAGAGGCCTGGCGATCTTAGAGAAGTTCTCGACGAATCGACGGCAATAGCTGGCGAGACCGAGAAAACTTCTGACTTGCTTAACGTTCTTGGGAGGAGTCCAATCAAGAATAGCCTGAACTCGCTCGGGGTTGACGGCAATACCATCCTTAGAGATGACATGCCCCAGATAGGTTACTTCGGGTAGCCAGAATTCACATTTAGAGAACTTGGCATATAGTTGATGTTCTCGTAGCTTTTCCAGCACAAGTCGAAGATGTTCAGCATGTTCTTCTTCGTTCTTGGAAAATATCAGGATATCATCCAGATAAACCACGACGAACTTGTCGAGGTAATCCATGAATATGTAGTTCATCAGACGAGAGAAGGTGGCTGGAGCATTGGTTAAACCGAAAGACATGACGGTGTACTCGTATGAACCATAGCGAGTCACGAAGGCGGTCTTTGGGATATCCTCTTCGCGAACACGGATCTGGTGGTAGCCCAACCTCAAGTCGAGCTTAGAGAACACTGACGAACCCGCCAGTTGATCATACAGATCATTGATCCGAGGAAGAGGGTATTTATTCTGAATGGTAGCTTGGTTTATAGGACGGTAGTCTTGAACTAACCGGTTTGTCCCATCCTTCTTCTTGACAAAGAGAGAAGGTGCTCCCCAAGGAGAGCAACTTGGGCGAATGAATCCTTTGCGAAGAGACTTGTCGATTTCCTCCTTAAGCTCAAGGAGTTCATGCGGCGGCATTTTGTAGGGTCGCTTGGCTATAGGAGTGGTGCCTGGTTTCAAGTCGATGATGAATTCGACAGCTCTAGCAGGGGGAATCCCTGGAAGTTCTTCAGGGAAGACGTCGAGGAATTCACGCACGACGGGAATATTTTCAATGCCCTCGAGTGGTGCAGCGTTCAATGCATTCAATGCATAGAGCCTTGCCTCGGCATTTTGCACCAGATTAGCTTGGTAAGCAACTATTTCATCTGAAGGGTGTAGCAGATGGACGGTTTTAGTGGCGCAAACTATAGAAGCAGTATGCGCTTTCAACCAATCCATACCCAAGATGAGGTCGATGTTAGACGTCTTCAGGATAATGGGAGAGGCATAGAATTCCAGCCCTTCGATTTCCACGGGGACATCGATGCCAACCAAGGAGGTTTGACACTGTCCCACGGGGGTTTTGACCAATACAGAGGTGTTCATCTCCTCACATTTAACGTCGTGCTTGTATGCAAAATCTTCTGACATGAATGAATGCGATGCACCTGTATCAAATAAAACGGATGCTGGTACTGAATTTACGAGGAGTGTACCCATCACAGTAGCAGGCTGGTCTTGAGCTTCGTTGAGATCAACGTGGTTGGCATGAGCACGACCATAAGACTTAGCATTGTTGTTGCGGGGCTGATTGTTACCACGGCCAGTTGCTGGAAGGGCCAGTTGATTCTGGTTCTGGTTGCATTCTTTAGCACGGTGCCCTGGTTGACCACACCTGAAGCACAAGCCATTATTCGGAGTGGGAACAGGAGCTTGGGATGGTGGAGCTGGAAGTCTTGACTGCCTGGACGGTGGTGTAGGCAGACGAGGGGCAGCATAGGTCTGCTTTGGGGCAGAAGCATTTGGACGATACATGCTGTTCGGGATCCATATCTTACGCTTCTGTGAGGGCGGGCCCGAAGATGAGCCCGTGTCACGGTTGCGCCTGTGTGAGCTCTGGTATTCCTGCAGACCAGTTTCAACATTGATGGCCTTGTTCACCAAGGTGGCGAAATCAGCAAAGTCATGCACTAGAAGTGCGAGCTTGATGTCAGCTTGAAGGCCATCACGGAACTTCTCCTGTCTGCGTGCATCAGTTGCAATGTCTTCTTCAGCATAGCGGGACAAGTCCAGAAACTCCCGCTGATAAGCTTCGACAGTTTTGTTGCCTTGGGTGAGGTTGCGGAACTCACGCTTCTTCCGGTCCATGACTCCCTGAGGAATGAAGCGGGCACGGAAAGCAGCTTGGAAGTCTGGCCAGGTGATGATTGTTCCAGCTGGCAGAGTACGCCTGTGGCTGTCCCACCATTGAGCTGCGGGTCCCTTCAAGAAGAAGGAAGCAAAATTGACATAGCTGGCAGGGGCTACATCAGCAGACTCCATCTCATAGGTGATGTCACGGAGCCAGTCATCAGCATCCAGAGGCTGAGTTGAGCTGCGGTAGATGGTTGGGTTGAGGCGTATGAAATCTTGAAGAGTCACTTGGGCTGGCTGTTGGTTCATATTGGGGCGAGGAAACTGAGCCATCATATTTTCCATGAATTGGCGGTTCAGTTCAAACTGTTGGATCATACCAGCCATGTACTCAGGTGGTGGTGGGGCATCGCCACCACGACCACGACCACCTGGTCTAACCATCCTGCTAATATATAACAGGGGTAGTTCAGCATTGAGAAAATTTGCAATGACAAGAATCATTCATGATGAAACATGCATAATTGAAAGGAGCACGATAGCTACTACATAGTAGTCGGCATAACTTACAAAAGGGGTCATGCATAGAGTTCAGTACATAGAGTTCAGTACATAGACTAAAACATCATAGGCGGCACACAGGCTCGCGGCGACTGCAACTAATACTACAATCAAGCCTACATCAGTCCCAAGAGGTACTGTGGAGGTAATCGTAGCCCGACAGCTGGTAGTGAGGCAACGGATAGTCCTCCACGTCAGCAGACTGGGGGCCGCGGATACTCAGGTGTAGAGCCCGACGCTCAGGTGGCAGAAGAGAACCAAGTGCGGGAGAGTAGCCTCCCACCTCTGGCCAACCGACACCGTGGGGCATCACGGTCCTGGCTGGGTAGATCGCAGCGCGCGGTACCTGTCCAGACCGGACAAAGGGGTGCAGCAGCGTCAGAGCACGGTAAAGGTGCTGACGGGTGGTGTACATCTCGTGGCGAAGAGCTCGGTTAGCTCGATCCAGCCCATCAGCATGCAGAACCAGGTGCTGATGGTAGAAGGGCTCCCGGGTGACAGTGGAGTAGGCAGCAGTATAGTATCCCTCCGCACCAACATCAGAGGCGATAGCAATGTGCCTGAAAGGGGAGGTGTCCAACTCCCGATACTCTCCACGAAGACGTGTCAGAGCAGCATAGGCTGCATCGTGGACAGCCATATCGATGGTCACACCAACACCATGTGCGGTGTGCAGCACAGTAGTGGAGTCGTACTCCCGAGAGTAGAGGTGGACGATGGCACGGTACTGCTCCTGGTTAAAGTCCTGGAACTCCTCGTAGACGGTGAACTCAGGGTGCCAGCGATAACCCAGATAGGTCATCATCTCAGCTAGCACCGCAGGTGATCCCGAGGCACCAATGGCCATCGTGTGGCGAACAACCTGCCTCGTGGGTTCCATCTGAAAGCAAAGACGTTTCAAAGGAGTCAAATGACAGTGTGTGAATTGTTCAAAATACTATTCTAAGAAACAACTATGGCTTATCCATCTTTGGGGTGAACGCGGTCACGGGATCCTAGTGTTAGAGTTAGTAAATTCGTTTAACCCGAATAGAAGAGAGTTCAGAGTCCCAGAGTAAAGGTCGAGGAGTAAAAGATCCTAGTACCACCCAATGGCGACGTGGGCCCGTAAGCCGCACAGCCATGTTAGTAAAAGTTTTGCAATGTCTAGACTCGACTTCGGCCAAGGAGTGTGGAAGGGGGGTTCCTACAGGCAGTCGGCTCTGATACCAACTTGTGACGCCCCCGATTTGACCGTACACTAATCATGCACGCAAATGTGTACGATCACGATCAGGGACTCACGGGAAGATATCACAACACAACTCTACAACATAAATAAGTCATACAAGCATCATAATACAAGCCAGGGGCCTCGAGGGCTCGAATACAAGTGCTCGATCATAGACGAGTCAGCGGAAGCAACAATATCTGAGTACAGACATAAGTTAAACAAGTTTGCCTTAAGAAGGCTAGCACAAAAGTAGCAACGATCGAAAAGGCAAGGCCTCCTGCCTGGGACCTCCTAACTACTCCTGGTCGTCGTCAGCGGCCTGCACGTAGTAGTAGGCACCTCCAGTGTCGTAGGTGTCGTCGTCGACGGTGGCGTCTGGCTCCTGGACTCCAACATCTGGTTGCGACAACCAGATAGAAAGGAAAGGGGGAAAAGAGGGAGAGAAGCAACCGTGAGTACTCATCCAAAGTACTCGCAAGCAAGGAGCTACACTACATATGCATGGGTATATGTGTAAAGGGGCATATCAGTGGACTGAACTGCAGAATGCCAGAATAAAAGGGGGATAGCTAGTCCTGTCGAAGACTACGCTTCTGGACATCTCCATCTTGCAGCATGTAGAAGAGAGTAGATTGAAGTCCTCCAAGTAGCATCGCATAGCATAATCCTACCCGGCAATCCCCTCCTCGTCGCCCTGTTAGAGAGCGATCACCGGGTTGTATCTGGCACTTGGAAGGGTGTATTTTATTCAGTATCCAGTTCTAGTTGTCATAAGCTCAAGGTACAACTCCGGGTCGTCCTTTTACCGAGGGACACGGCTATTCGAATAGATAAACTTCCCTGCAGGGGTGCACCACATAACCCAACACGCTCGATCCCATTTGGCCGGACACACTTTCTGGGTCATGCCCGGCCTCGTAAGATCAACACGTCGCAGCCCCACCTAGGCTCAACAGAGAGGTCAGCACGCCGGTCTAAACCTATGCGCGCAGGGGTCTGGGCCCATCGCCCTATGCACACCTGCACGTTGCGTACGCGGCCGGAAGCAGACCTAGCCCTAGTGGCGTTCCAGTCCAATCCGGCGCGCGCCACTCAGTCGCTGACGTCAAAAGAGCTTCGGCTGATACCACGACGTCGGGATACCCATAACTACTCCCACGTAGATGGTTAGTGCGTATAGACCAAATGGCCAGACTCAGATCAAATACCAAGATCTCGTTAAGCGTGTTAAGTATCCGCGAACGCCGACCAGGGCCAGGCCCACCTCTCACCTAGGCGGTCTCAACCTGCCCTGTCGCTCCGCCACAAAGATCCACTTGCGGGTACTCCTACGAGCCGACCCGACTTTAGTCATCACATGTGTCATGTATATAGTATATAAGTATATGCCCGTGATCACCGCCCAGGTGATCACGGCCCGATAGTATAGCACAGCAGACGGACAAGAATGTAGGGCCACTGATGGAAATCTAGCATCCTATACTAAGCATGTAGGATTGCAGGTAAAGGTAGTAACAGTAGTAGCAAGGATAGGCTATGCATCAGAATAGGATATCGAAAAGCAGTAACATGCTACACTACTCTAATGCAAGTAGTAGAGAGTAGAGTAGGCGATATCTGGTGATCAAGGGGGGGGGCTTGCCTGGTTGCTCTGGCAAGTAGGAGGGGTCGTCGACTCCGTAGTCGAACTGGGCAGCAGCAGTGTCGGTCTCGTAGTCTACCGGAGAGAAGAGGGGGAAGAAACAGTAAATACAATGCAAACATAAGCATGACGATGCGTGACATGACAATGAGCGGTGCTAGGGGTGTCCTAACGCGACAGTAGGTGGTTACCGGGAAGGGGGGGAACATCCGGGAGGTATTCCCGATGTTTCGCGTTTTCGGACAGACGGACCGGAGGGGGAAAGTTGCTAGTTCGATAGGTTAGGGAGGTGTGGTGGATGAACGGACTGCGTATTCGGATTCGTCTCGTCGTTCTGAGCAACTTTCATATAGAAAACAATTTCATCCGAGTTACGGTTTAAAAGATATGAATTTTCAAAGTTTATTGAATTTCTGGAATTATTTATATTCAGAAAAATGAATTATGACGTCAGCATGAGGTAATGCTGACGTCAGCAGGTCAACTGGTCGGCTGACCAGTCAAACCAGACAGGTGGGTCCAGTGGGACCCACATGTCAGCCTCTGTTAGTCTAATATCTATTCAAACTAATCTAACAGTATAATTAGAGGGGTGGGCCCCATATGTCAGTGAGTGATTAGTTAAAATAATTATTTTTATTTATAAAACATTTTCTTTTTAATTTTCTTTTTTGTTTTTGCGGCGGGGCCCGCATGTCAGTGACTGGGCCTGCCCAGTCAGCAGTTGACTGGGTCAACCCAGTCAACTGGGCCCGTGGGGGCCACTGGCAGTGACCCAGGGGTGGGGCCCGGCCGTCCACGTCGGCAGGGCACCGGAGAGGGGCTCCGGCGAGCTCCAGCGCGGCGGCGATGCGCGGGTGAGCTTCGGGTTTCGCCCACAGTGGGTTTGCGGGGGCGGGGCTGGGCGCGTACGACGCGGCTCGACGTCGCGCGTCCAACGGCGGTGGCCGGAGGGGCTGGAACGGCCGGAGACGTGCGCTACGAACTCGCCGGCGGCGAGGAGCTACGGGTGCCCGAGGGGAGCTACGCTAGAGCGCGCGAACGGCCGAACTAGCTAGCTAGGTGGGTGCGGCACGGTGCGGTCGGGCTAGCGGGCCAACGCCCGTGACCATTTGGTCACCGGAGACACGCCGGCGGCGAGCTCCGCGGCGTGGCATTCGGGCGCGCGCGGGGAAGTAGCTACGGAGCGCGAGCGAGCTAGCGGAGAGAGGGAGGAGGTAGAGGAGCTCACCGCGCGGCGCAAGAAGGGCCCGTGGGTGCTTAGGAGCAGCAGGTCGTCGCCGGGGAAGAAGGGGGGTCGCCGGCGTCCGAAGATGAAGGCGAGCTTGGTGCGTTCGTTGTAGGGGCTCCGGTCTCCAACGGGCTGCACCAGATGCAGCAGCGGGCGACGGCGGTCCTTGGAGACACCTTGGGGCGGCGAGGCGGGCACGATGGCCGTGTGAACGACGGTGAACGGCGGCGAGCGCGTCGGGCGTGGGGAAGAGGGGAGGGGCGCGGATCCGGGGAGAGGCGCAGAGGCCGAGGGAGGGAGCGGGGTGAGTGGGAGAGAGGCCCGAGGGAGCGGGGCCGCTGGCGCCCTTATCCCCTCGCGGGGTTCACCGCCGGCGAGGGGGTTCGGCGGCGACGCGCCCTGTTCCGACCCGGTCGGGGGAACAGGGAAGGGGGACGCGGGGGAGAGTGGGCTGGGCCGGGGGCGCGGGGGTGCGGCCCAGTTTGGGCCGGGGTTCGGGGGCGCGGTGCAGATGGGCCACGGGTCCAGTGGGGGGGGCCTTTGTTCCCTTTTTTTTTGTTCTGTTTTCTGTTTTGTTTTCTCTTTTCTTTTATTTGTTTATTTCCTTTTCTGTTTTATTTCATTTAAAGTATTTAGGCATTTTATAAAAAGGTGTTTTCTCCACCACAATTACCAGTGTATTATTTAGCACCCACTGAACATTTTTGTTGGAATTTTTGAAAACTTTTATTTTCCACTTAAATTATACTTGAATTTGAACTAGGAGTTTGAAAAGGGTGTGATTCAAATGTGATCAAGCCCTGTTTAGCAATATGATTAGCTTAATCACAGGGGGTTACTGTAGCATGATTCTCAGGGTGTTACAGGGGGTTAGGGAGTTTTGGGGGGTTAATTTAGGTGTTTCATATATTGTGTTAGCTAGCTAATTAATAGAGAGAAGTGTCGTACGCTACGTACTATATACATATAGAGAGGACTAGACACGCTAGCTAGTAATAAGCAAATGAAGAAAACAGAAGATCGTCATGAACATATGCATACAGAGAGAAGTGATATCGACCACCTCTCCTTCTCTGAGAGATTGGTCGAACAACAAGTTCTCCGTATATCTATCCGACGCTACTGGCTACATATATACAATATAATTATCTCTTACAATATAATCTCCTAATTATATATGAACTCAGGGTCCACATGGTATTCTCCGTCTTTATCGATCACGTGGTCAAGAAAAAATGCCGCGGATTCCTCTTGAATTGCTCGCATATGATCTGGTGGTAGGAGTTCATCCCGCATCCGAAATATCTAATTTGAAGAAGAGGGTCAATACATATATATGAATAAATGAAACTCAACACAAATGATGGTAATAAAATAAAATTGTGAATATTATTGCTTACGCACTTCATATTGTTTGTCAGAGTAGTCCCGCTCACAGATCGCGTTGCGGATGCACTCGCAAACGTAGTATCCATAGTAATTATTCCCGGATTCCTGCCACAACCACTTTACAAGAAATAGAGGTCAATCAAACTGATAAGCAAGCATACTAAATGGTATTGATGAAACTAGCGGTTGAATCACTAGGAGATGCGCGGAACTAGCTAGTAGTACTTACTTTCGGGTGTTTAAATTGCAGCTTCTTTGGCAGTCCCGGAGCTTTTGAGGTGAATTTTCTTCAAACCCTGCCAGACAAAGAAAACAATTACTTGATATCAGGAAATGAACAAAGTTGCCGACATGGTGCGATAATGATCGATTTAACTTACTTCTCGAGCATTTCAGTAATGTCCGCATACTTCTTGGGATCTTTTCGGAAGACATCTGGCTTGGCAATGCCAGTCTTCGAGAACAATATCCAGCCCTGTACAACATTGCTCGCGAAAAAAATAATACTATTGCGCAAGTGCTTAGTTCATCCTCACCCAATATTTTGTTTAGGCGGGATTTGATTGGCCCCCGACTTATATCATGGCATAATCTTTTATCCTGTCTGGATTCGATTAATCTTAGACAAGGCCGAGATGTGTTTCGCTGGAACCCTACTACATCAGGGTCATTCACAGTAGACTCTATGTATCATGCACTCATGCATTCTGAGGTACCGGTGAGTAATAACAAGAAAATCTGGAAGTCGAAGATTCCACTAAAAGTTAAAATCTTCATGTGGTATCTTCGTAGGGGAGTTGTTCTAACCAAAGACAACCTCGCATGGCGCAACTGGCCAGGGAGTAAGAAGTGTTGTTTTTGTACTCATGAAGAGACAATCAAACACCTCTTTTTTCAATGCAAGTTTGCACATTCTATGTGGTCAATCATCCAAATAGCGTCAAATTTGTATCCGCCCACAAGTGTCGCCAATATCTTTGGTCATTGGTTGGACGGTATTCCAAATAGATTGAAAACGCTAATACGGGTGGAAGCATACGTCTTACTATGGTCGCTTTGACTATGTAGAAATGATTTGATTTTCACTGATAAAAATGCTTCTCCTTTGCAGGTTATTTTCCGTTGTACACACTCGCTTCGTACGTGGTCTACGCTACAATAAGCGGAGTACCAACCGCTGTTCTAGATGTTGTGTATGCGGTTGGAGCAGGTGGCTACGGTGGTTTTTACTCAACATGGATGACAGCATAATCTCCGGATCAGTCCACCATCCCTTGCGACATAGGCATAGTGTCGGTCTATAGGACTCTACTGTCGCCGATTTGTCTTTTTTTCCTTTCATTTTATCAGACTTTACATGTTTGGCTGTGTGCATCCTAATTATGCAGAGGCCGGATGTTACTCGTAATGTTTTGTATCCGCTTGATGTTACATTTCAAGATAATAAAAGCGCCCTTTATCGAAAAACAAAGTTCCTACTTGTGTGCTTGCATGTGGCTGTGGTGCAATTTTCAACAGCACGTGATAGGCTGGCTTGACCTCGGCCGCAGTCTCGATTCCTCCGTGCTGGTAGCCGTGAGCACAGCCCGACTCGGCCCTGATGGTTTAGTGAGCCTCTCCGTGCCGCAGCTCCTCGATCGGCCTCCGGCACCCGCCGCGTGCCCCACAAGCTCTAGACCTATCTCTTTCTCCTGCTGCTCGGTGCGCGCCAAATGCTCGACGAAATGCCAAACTAAGTTAAAAAGATAGGGAACAATAAGATTCCCACGTGCTTCAAACCACTAGTGGTTGGGGCGTTACACATGGCGCCTCTTGAGAAAAAGTCTGTGCGGTGCCAGATAGGGTGCCCCTCTTTCCATTGAATTTTAGCTCTAATTGATAACACTTATGCATGTACAACTGATGCATTACATATGACTGCTCCTCTTCATCGTGGCATTGTATTGCAGCCATCAGACTTGTCTTCATTGCAGTTCATCTACACGTAGAACTTTGCAATGAATTCGCCCGCCTTCACGTCCACCAGAACTGGACAACGCCCCCCGCCGACCCCACCAAGCCGCCTTCATCATTGCTGAATGTTGGTGTCTCATCGACTGAGAATTCGTGATCGTCGTAGTGCAGCCAATGGTTGCGGGTGCCGCCGAGGTTGACGCAGCTGTGACACAGTCTTGACCAGGCGAAAGACTGCGCTACCCTTGCACGCCCAGAGAACCACCAGCCGCAGCAGCCGACACGTTCGTCGGCCGATCAGGGTCTTCCTCGTTGTCTTGCATCATTTTGTAGCAAATCTAGAAAAATCCCATTTGATTTTGAGCGAAACCAACCAATCTATTGCATCAGCAAGGAACATATAATAGTCCCCCCGTCATTTATGAACGGAAGGAGTAGTATTTATGAACGGAAGGAGTAGTAAGTAAGAACTCTGGGAACAAGAAAGAAAATAAATAGGCAGACAGAATTCCGAGAATTAATATCAGGCGACATAAAAAAATGAGAATCAGATTTAGTGGGGTGCAGGGAGACAGGATTGAGCGCTGCTATACATACGACGGTGTGCGGTCGATGTTTGCACGACGCTACTGATCTGACAGTGCATGCATGGGACAAAGTGTAGGCTGGCTGCTGGATCAAATCATCGTCCAATGTTCGGCCAAGGAGTGTCGGCTGCTCAGTAGTTCCGAAGATTAATTGTGTGCGGCATCCTCACTACATTGCTCCTTCATCACTCATTTCCCTTCTTCCCGGCAGCCTCTCTTTCTCCTCCTTCTCTCAAGGCCACCCAGAGGACACACACACTCCTCCACCACCTACATCTCCTCCCTATCGATCCGATCCCACTATCGGGCCTCCACTGTTAGAGATATATTTAGGTTATATGCATGTGATAGTCTCGGATTTGTAATCCGTCTCCTACCTTATTTCTAGGAGAATTTTTTTGCCCTTCAAATATGTACTTCCATATATACTCGCCCGTAAGAGCATCTATAGTCGCGATGGGCAAATTCGGCCTCTCAAACGTCCGCGGATGCGTCCGCGGACACTGACCGGGTGCGCCTCACATTTCCCTCTCCACATCCGCGTATCTTATATCGAGCATCCTATATCCATACTACACATGTAACGTGATGAACTACTCTACGCGATCAAACTACGGTCAAAGAAATCGACATCAAACGGAATGAAATGCACAAACCCGCTTTACATCATCCAAAAGATCATCACCGGATAAGTTCAACTACTAAAAACGATAATTAAACATAAGAGAGAGCTTCTTCAGCACTTCCTCGCCGGTCCTTTTCCCTTCTGGTCGTTGGTGTAGCTGTAGGCGTCTACGACTGGTGGAGGATCTTGGTCGTCGGAGGAGGTGGAGAAGCCGTCGGAGTCGGAGTTGGAGGAGGACAGGACTACCAGCCCCTTCATCCGGCAGACGACCTTGTCCTGCTGCCGCTTCAGCTTGGCGACCCGATCCGCCTCCGTCGCTGCCTCCTTCGCCTCCTGCTCGGACTGCTCTATGGCTAGCTGGAGGGCCGTTGCGTTCTTCCGCCGGAGGCAGCGAGCGCCCGTCTTCGCCGTCGTGAGTGACTGATGGTAGACCTCGGCGAGGAGCCGCTCCTCCTTGTTGGGCTCCGCCGGCATCCCGCGCCGATGACGCATGATACGTCTTCAACGTATCTATAATTTTTTTATTGTTTCATGCTATTAAAGTATCAATCTTGAATGTTTTATATATATTTACTAGCAACTTTATATCATTTCTTTGATACTAACCTATTAACCTAGTGCCCAGTGCCAGTTGATGTTTTTTGCTTGTTTTTTACTTTGCAGAATATCAATACCAAACGAAGTCCAATTGCCACGAAATTTTTTGGAGATTTTTTCTGGTGATAAGAGACCCTGAAAGCTTCTGGAGCAGACGAGAGGAGGCCCATGGGGCCCACTAGAAACCAAGGCGCGCCAGGGGCCTCTGGCGCGCCCTGATGGGTAGTGGGGCCCATGGGAAGCTCCTTGACCTACCTCCGCCTCTATAAATACTCTAAAATCCCAAAACCCTAGGGGAGTCGATGATTTTTTCGCCGCCGCAAGTTCCAGAACCACGTGATCCAATCTAGAGGCCTTTTCCGGCACTCTGCCAGAGGGGGCAACGATCACAGAGGGTTCTTCATCATCCCTACTGCCCCTTCGATGATGTGTGAGTAGTTTACCACAGACCTACGGGTCCGTAGTTAGTAGCTAGATGGATTCTTCTCTTTTCTTGATTTTCAATACAATGTTCTACTCGATGTTCTTTGAGATCTATTTGATATAACTTTTTTTTGCGGTGTCTTTGTTGGGATCCGATGAAGTATGAGTTTATGATCAGTTTTATCCATGAATATTATATATTTGAGTCTTTGATGAACTCTTTTATTCATGATTGTTATAGCCTCGTATTTATTCTCTGATTTATTGGTTTGTTTTAGCCAACTAGATTGATTTATCTTGCCATGGGAAGATGAGCTTTGTGATGCGTTCGATCTTGCGGCGCTCAATCTCAGTGACAGAAAGAGACATGACACGCACATATCATTTCTATTAAGGGTAACAAGATGGGGTTTGCTCATACGTGAGTTTCTTTTGTCTACACCATGCCATCGTTCTTATTGTATTACTCTATTTTTCATGAACTTAATACACTAGATGCATGCTGGACAGCGGTCGATGTGTGGAGTAATAGTAGATGCAGACATGAATCGGTCTACTAATCTTGGACGTGATGCCTATATACATGATCATTACCTTGGATACCGTCATGATTATTCGCTTTTCTATCAGTTGCCCAATAGTAATTTGTTTACCCACCGTATGCTATTTTCTTAGAGAGAAGTCTCTAGTGAAAACTACGGCCCCCGGGTCTATTTCCTATCATATTAAAACCAAAAATACCTTGCTGCAATTTTCCTTTATTTATTTTATTGTGTGTTTCAGTTAGATCTATTTATCAAATCTTATACAATTTAATCTATCTCAATACGGTCGAGGGATTGACAACCCTTTACGCGTTGGGTTGCAAGTATTTATTGTTTGTGTGCAGGTGCTATTTACATAGTGTTGCTTGGTTGTCCTACTGAATTGATAACCTTGGTTTCATAATTGAGGAAAATACTTGCCTTTGCTGTGCTGCATCATTTCCTCCTCTTCTAAGAATTACCAACACAGATACAAGCAAACAATGCAAGGCCCGCTTCGTCGCTCACCTCTCCATGCCCGCTGCCTCTCGCGACGGCCGGCGGGTTCCTTCGTTTCCTAAGTGCGTGTGCAGGCCGGCAGCACAGCGATTAGCACCCACCGCTGCTCGCGTGGAGGAGCGGCTGGCGGGGCAAGGGGACGGCACGGGGGCGGTGCGACTGCGCTGTCCTGCCGGAGCTCAGTGTGGGCCGGGAGGGTCCAGCTCCGACGTCCGCGCTGCGTTGGCGCGGGAGCTACGGCGATGCTGCAGATCCGGAGCTGCCCCTAGTGTCCATCTTGGACCGCTCCAAGGCAATGCGGAGTGCCAGCTCCTCGACGATGTCGAGGTCGGAGCCGGAGTCGCTATCGGAGCTGGACATTGCGTCGGGGTGAATCGGAATCGAAGAGGGGAGAGGAGAGGACAGAGCGACAGAGGGGAGTGAGTGAGGAGCCGGATGGGTTTTTTGTGGGGCAGCCGTGGTGTCAGTGGTGGGTCGGGCCTGTCAGCTCCAACGTGGCGGACGCACCCGGGCACGCCCGGGCCACCCCATATCAGGCCCACATTTGTGCTAGATATGAAGGGTGTCGGTCAGTCCGGGCGTTTGAGGCCCATTTAGGGCGTCCGTGTGGGTCGAAATATCATGACTGGTCAGTGACCGGGCGGTCCGCTTGGGCATTTGAGGCTGGTTTAGGGTGCCGGTTGTAGATGATCAATGGCTTAATACAACGTCAATCATATGCCGCTAATGCCCCTCTATCCCTTCAAACATGGTATCAGCCGCAAGTTCCTAGACCTAGCCGCCGCACGCTTCCGCAACGCGAGTAGCGGTGGGGAGGCCGATCTCCGTGATCTTCGCCGGGGTCCGCACGACCCGTAGCAGGGTTTGTCTGCCGATCTGTGATCGGCTGCCCTGGTGTGTTTTACCGATCTCTTGATCGGTTTTCTCTCCGCCGGTATTTTATATTTTGGTTCACCGATCATTGATCGGATTGGGTCGCCAACCGCTGCCGTCAACCCCTGCGCACCTCTACTCCAAGATTGGCATGACCCCCGGCTTCCACTCTGACCCGGCGACCTCATGTGACACGCCGGCCTGTCACGGCCGTCGTCAGCGTTCTCCTGCATGTCGGTCTACATCAGCCGTCAATGCCTCTACTCCGACATTTGCACGACCACCCGACCTCTTCTTCAACCCGACAACCTCATGCAACCCGGCAGCCTTCACGGCCATCGTCGCGCGTCTACCAGCTGGTCGCTTTGTGCTGGCCGTCGCCGCCCTGCTCCGAACGGACTCCTGCATCACCTACCACCATTGCCTAGGTCAGCTCGACCACCTTGCTTCACCGTCCGCAGAGCCCTCATCATCACAGAGCAGCGTCCCCATTCTCGTGTGCGGTCAGATTGATCACCCGCCCGCCCGCGATCCGCTCCATCCGCGCCGCCCCTCTGCAGGTCCCGTGAAGGTTGTCCCTGAGTACGGCGCGCCCCTCCACCGATCGAGCAGCGGACTGCCTCCGTGTCGCCCCGTGGTTCTCCCAGTGGCTGCACTGACTCGCGCGCTGCCGCTGCATCACCCCTTTGGGTTGTAGCGCTGCGGCAGGCTGTCCCTGCCGCCGCCAGAGGCCGTTCCCGTTCCCGTGGGAGCAACTCTGATGAGCAACAGAAGAGCTTTGGCAGGCACTTTGAGATGGAAGATGAGCTGGTCAGCCACATAACTAGGCGATCCATCGACCTTCTTAAAGAGAACTACAGGGCAAGTCGAGCGTTTCTTTCTTGTTTGTTTCCATGTGGATTGGTTTACCCTGTTGTCTGCCCATATACTCTGGTGATTCTTCAAGGCCAGCACCACCAGTTAGTGATATTTTGTTGACTGTCGTGACTGCAGGATGACTTGACGATGGACGACTGGAAACTTGTGATGAAGCTGAAGAAGATATTGAGCATTCCATGAGTCTGTTGACAAAAAAGGAGCCGGCGCGACCCCGCCAGCGAAGAGCCCCCTGAAGCCACCTCGTGGTCGCGGGTCGGCATAACACAGAGAGTGCATGCATAAATTGGCGAGGGCGGAAATTCATTTTGTTGCGCCATTCGACACAAACACGGTGTTTCAGTTTTGATGATGATGATATGGCTGGTCGGAGAGATGATGCGCCTATAACTTACAGCAGATTTTACCTTTGGGAGGGAGTGGCGCTTTTGTTTGGTTTTCATTGATGGCGTTTTGCAGCCTTTCTAGTTCTTTTTTTTACCTTATTTATTCTCCTTATTGGTCTCTTCAAAGTAACTCAGTCCCAAGAATATAATAAATCATCATGCACCGCTCTAGTCCGTGCGACGAGAGAAGGACAGATACCTGCCATCTTTGCTTTTTCCCACGCCGTATGCATGATTTCTTCTTTGGTTTCCTCTTTGAGCCATCAAGCTTTAAATTGTTTCATTCGTCCCCTTGGACTATTGAAAGTATTGCCATCAAAATATTCAGTATCCATGACGAGAGGATGATGATCAGAATGAACGTGTTTATTATCGCAGCCTGAGGGAATTTATTCGCCCAATCCACATTGCAAACCACACGTTCAAGTCTCTCCCAAGTGTTACCTCTCGTCCAAATGAAAGGATCACCAAAACAACCCGTATCCTCGAAGTCGCACCCTCCTAAACAATTACGAAAATCTCTCATCATTGCATTAGGTCTATCATTGCCGCCTTCTTTCTCTGATGAAAGCAAAATTTTATTAAAACAAAATTGTCTTATAAACAATAATTATTTTAATACACGAATATTTTTCAAATACGCATTAAAAAGTTATTTCTAAGCTATCAGGCAAAATACCTTTTTGCAAAATATAAGAAAGAGAATTCCAGATGTAAATGGGCCAGCATCGCCTTGGTGCCCATGGACTTCAAGTATACGGCCCGAGTCGTCCCCGCAAAACAAGATGGACGTTATTTTCTGCAACTAAAGAAGATGGACGTTGTTATACCGCATCCACGTGTTTCTCGCCGCTGCAGGTGCAAGCCCCGCGGGGTGATCTAATTAAGTGTTTTTCTCTCTCTCGGTGCGTAGCGACTGGAACCCTAACCACCGGCAGGAAAGCCCAGTCTTCCGGCACTGTCCTCCTCCGGCGGCTCCCCTTTGAGGATGACCTCTTGATCATCGGTGCTGAGGGGAGTCGCCGGATCCCGCGTGTGCGTTCTGGTAGCTTTAGATTTCAGGGACCTAGTAGCTAAAGTTTTGGGGTTGTTCGATGTCTTGGTTTCAGTGGCAGCTGTGGCGGGCCCTGAATAAAGAAGCTCCAATTCCTTCCCCGAGGAGGCGATCAACTCTATGGTCGGTGATGTATTTGGTAACTAGCTTGTTCAAGTGAGGATGTCGTGGCGGTGGCGACATCCTTATTGTTGACTTGTGTCCTCAGGCCACGCCGTGGCGACCGCGTCTGCTCCAGCATCGACTCGGAGCTTGAGAGGTAGTCAAGGAGCGGATGTAGGTGGTGATCTGCATCGACGATATCTGGAAGACGGCTCGTGTGGTGGGTTCGTTGTTGGTGACTGGCAAGTATGGTTTCCTTCTCTGGTCTCTTAGTCGTGTAGGGGTGCTAGATCTAAAGTTTGATGGTGTGTCCCGTGTGTTGCCTCGGCCTGATTCGTTCAACAACAATGACTTCTTCTTTGATGAGTCATCTTGGGGGTCCACAAAGCTGCATATCAGCCGTGTCGATCTCTGATGAGCAGGTGATCCATATTTTTTTTCTTTGGTGACTGCTGCGGTGGAGCCGGAGGCGAATGACAGGCATTGGTGTCAAGCTTAGATGATTATCCGGTCTTGATTGTAATTTCACTTCTTGACTTGTGATTCTTAGTGCAAAGGCTAGTGGAAAACTGTCATTTCAATTTTGTTAAGTCGGTGTCTTACATGGCTTATACTATGATTTTCTATATGAATGAGACATGCATTACCGTGAAAAAAAAGTGCAAGCCCCGTCTTGGTTATTACATCTCCAGTTTGCGTGCTTGTGGTGATCAAGCAGGTGCACATCCTGTTGCCATGGAAGTGGAACAGTTGAAGATGCCATTGAAGCTGTGACGCGGCAGCGCAACCCACCACTCAAGGCTGGATGTCACTTTTGAGATGTGTTTGCTGCTCAAAGTTTTTTTTTTGCGGGAAAGGAACTTTTCATTAATCAACCATGATGATTACATTCAGAGTCCACAATGCTAGCTATCTCCATAGGCGAGTTCCGAAGCCAGCACACCGTGCGTTGCTGCGAACGGCCCATACAAGCAAGAGTATGACTCGACATGTTCGTGTGCCTACTGATCTTAGCTAGACTAATGTTCTTTTCTAGAGTCAGGTGTGTTGCCTCGGCCTGATTCGTTCAACAACAATGACTTCTCCTTTGATGAGCCATCTTGGGGGTCCACAAAGCTGCATATCAGCCGTGTCGATCTCTGATGAGCAGGTGATCCATATTTCTTTTCTTTGGTGACTGCTGCGGTGGAGCCGGAGGCGAATGGCAGGCATTGGTGTCAAGCTTAGATGATTATCCGGTCTTGATTGTAATTTCACTTCTTGACTTGTGATTCTTAGTGCAAAGGCTAGTGGAAAACTGTCATTTCAATTTTGTTAAGTCGGTGTCTTACATGGCTTATACTATGATTTTCTATATGAATGAGACATGCATTACCGTGAAAAAAAAGTGCAAGCCCCGTCTTGGTTATTACATCTCCAGTTTGCGTGCTTGTGGTGATCAAGCAGGTGCACATCCTGTTGCCATGGAAGTGGAACAGTTGAAGATGCCATTGAAGCTGTGACGCGGCAGCGCAACCCACTACTCAAGGCTGGATGTCACTTTTGAGATGTGTTTGCTGCTCAAAGTTTTTTTTTTCGGGAAAGGAACTTTTCATTAATCAACCATGATGATTACATTCAGAGTCCACAATGCTAGCTATCTCCATAGGCGAGTTCCGAAGCCAGCACACCGTGCGTTGCTGCGAACAGCCCATACAAGCAAGAGTATGACTCGCCATGTTCGTGTGCCTACTGATCTTAGCTAGACTAATGTTCCTTTCTAGTCAGAATGCTTCTGATCTCATTAATACGAAATGCATGCCTCGAAACGGTCCGTACCTTTAGATTGCACCATCTTCAACAACTCGGCACAATCCGTCTCAACAATCAATGGTAGGTCCGACCAGTGGAGGGCAAGCCGAAGCCCTTCTTCCATCGCCGCCATTTCAGCTTCTAGGGGGTCACCTCAATTGAAGAGCACCCTTGTCGCTGCGAAGATCACAGCACCTTCATGATCCCGCAAGAGCATACCAGCTCCACCCGTTCCATCTTCCTTCAGAAAAGAACCATCAATGTTCAGTTTTGCATGTCTATGATGCTTGGTGGCTTGCGTTGCAAGGGACTCACGAGCTGCAAGCCATGCAAAAACACGAACTTTCGCTGGAGCTGCGTTCTTCCATATCAGGTCCCAAACCGGCCATCGTCCGTCCGGCCGTGTGCTCGAAGCACCCAAATCTTGCGCCTCCATGTGTTCCTGCAACCCCAGGTAGTAGGCACTACGCAGCGAGAAGCAGCCTCGTTTGTCGGGGTGCCACGCAAGGAAGTCCGCTTCATGTCTGCTGGACGTCTTAATCCGGAGGATACTCTCGACGTCTGGCTTATAGAAGTGCTGCTGTAACAGGGCATGGTTCCATGTGCCATTGGGATTGAGAAGATCAGCGACCCACTTTAGTCGACAGCGTCGCTTCGGAGTCATCGGTCGCCTTGAGTGGTCACGAGGTATCCAAGGATCACGCCATATTCGAACTTGGGACCCGTTTCCAATCCTCCAAATGACCCCATTCTTGAGCAGCTCCAGTCCATATTCAATGGCTTGCCAGGTCGACGACGCATTGCCGGTGAAGACGGTATCCACCAAGAATCCGTTGGAGTAGTATTTCGCCTTGAGCACCTGCGCACATAAACTATGGGGGTTGACAATTAGCCGCCAAGCCTGCTTAGCAAGCAGCGCTTGGTTAAATAGTTTCATATCGCGGAATCCAATGCCTCCATGAGATTTGGGCCTAAGCATAATGTCCCATGACACCCAGTGAGTTCTTCGTTGCCCTTGAGTCGCTCCCCACCAAAAGTTCCGTATCATTTTTGTCAGGTCCTCGCATAGTCCATCTGGGAGTTTAAAAACACCCATAAGATAAGTGGGGAGAGCTTGGGCAACCGCCTTGATAAGCACCTCCTTCCCACCCTTCGATGACTCGGCCCATAACACAAATCTCTTGAGCATTTTAGCCTGAATTCCTTGGAATTTACCTCGGCGCATCCTTCCTTCCGGCGTCGGAAGTCCAAGGTATTTAGGCTGAAATTCAACTTGCGAGACTTGAAGGACAGATTTGATCTCCTCTTGAATTTGGTTAGGGTAAGATTTCCCAAACATGAGTGAACACTTATCAAAATTTACCAGTTGTCCCGTACCTTGGGCATATGAAGTAATGACTTGCCGAATCCTTGTAGCTTGCTCTGCATTCGCCTTAAAGAAGAGCAATGTGTCGTCGGCAAATGGCATATGAGAGATACCCAGGGCGCCCCGGCATACCTTTTAGAGGGGCAATGTTTCCATCATTAATTTCTTTTTGCAACAACGCTGACAGACCATCTGCAACAAGCAGAAAGAGGAATGGCGAAAGAGGATCGCCTTGTCGAAGTCCATGGGTTGGTGTAAACGAATCCAGCAAGGTTCCATTAAGTTTAACCGAGTAGCTCACCGAGGATACACATGACATGATCCAGCTAGTCCACCGATGAGCAAAACCTAAGCCTTTCATCACCTTCTCCAAGAAATCCCAATCCACATGGTCGTAGGCCTTCGACAAGTCAATTTTGTAGGCACAAAAATTCTTCCCAGGATTAGTATTATGCTCAATGAAATGGAAGCACTCAAATGCGACCAAGGCTTTGTCTGTAATCAATCTGCCGGGCACAAACGCACTCTGATTAACAGAGATAATATCTCCAAGCAGTGGTCTCAACCTATTCACAAGACACTTGGCGATCACCTTATACAGAACAGTACATAGGCTGATAGGACGAAATTCCTTCAAGGTCGTAGGCTGGTCCACTTTAGGAATTAGGACAATGGCTGTATGGTTCACATTCGAGGGCATGTGCCCAGTGGCAAAGAATTGCAGAACCGCGGGAACAACTTTGTCCTTGAGAACTCCCCAATTTCGTTGATAGAATTTTGCCGGAAAGCCATATGTGCCGGGTGCCTTCAAGGGCCCTATTTCAAACAGCGCATCCGCTATCTCCTTCTCTGAAAAATCCCGGCATAAAAGTTCATTCATCTCAGGAGTCACCTTGGTTTCAAACAGCTGTACAATCTCCTCATGGTGCAAGTTGGGGTCTCGGGTGAAGAGTTCCTGAAAATAGCTCGTTACCAACGCTTCAATCTCGTCCGGTGCTGTCACCCAGTTGTCACTCGAATTTTTCAGCTTGGTAATCTTATTTTTCTTAGCCCGCCAAACTGCTTTTTTGTGGAAGAATTCCGTGTTCCGATCGCCCTCCTTCAGCCAGTTAATACGGGACCTCTGAAGCCATAACATCTCCTTTTTGTACAGGAGTTCGTTGAGCTGATCATTGACTCTACGAACCTCAGCTCTGTCCGCCCCGCTGCCGAGGAGTTCAGTACGCAGTTCTTTAAGCTTCCTCAAAATATAACCGAAGTGCTCATTACTCCATGCATGGAGGGAGTTCATGACCGAGACGAGGCAAGCCTGGATGGCGCCTAAATCATCCTTCTCCCCAGCTGCACTCCAAGCCTGTTCAATGATCTCTGGTAGGTCAGACGCACGCTCCCAGAACAATTCATACTGCCGACACCTCCTTTTGTTCTGAACAATTTGTTCAGCATGAAAACGGATGAGTAACAGACAGTGGTCAGAACAAGAAGATATCACATGTTCCACTGAAGCGTGTTCAAACATGTCGCACCATGATTGACTTGCCACGAGCCGATCCAGGCGCACACCACTTTAGTGTCATAGCTCTTGGAAAACCACCATTTTATAAAACATGACGGTTTACACCGGAACGAAATTTTGACAGTGGCAAAAAACACTGAACTGAAACATGAGCCCATTTTGACGTGGCCAATCGCGCGTTGGCCGACAGCGGTGACGGCGCCGCGTTAATGGCCGCTAACGACCGTAGGGACCGAGCCGGTCGGCCTGTTCCCTAAAGAGAAACAGTGTTGTTCTCATCCTCTCCTCTCGCTCACTCTCGCTTCACTCTGCCTGCCTCGCTTCCCTCCGCGTCGCTACTGCCGCAATGCCTTCATGGGCAGACTTGGAGGAGAGCAATGACGACGACATGCTCAACTTCGCCGGGGAGGTAACGCCCTTCCCTTGTACTCTCTCTGTTTTATGGCTTAGGGTTAGGGATTTCAGATCATAGAATTTCGTTTTGGTATGATTTGGACCAGATCCAGGGTATTTGACCATTCCCAATTCCTTTTGAATTCAATCCAGCCCTTGCTAACCATAGATGACTCGGACTTTAAAGGCGATGGGGAGAGGAAGAGGCAGGCCCTGTTGAGTGCTACCACCGGAAAATAGCCAAGAAATTCGTAGCATTCGAAGGTGGCATAACTGGAAGGAGGTTTTATGAATGTGGTCGGGATGTAAGTTGCAATCACTGCCCTGGGTTTTTTAATCTGAAATCCCATATAATCTGCTCTGTGTCAATAGTGTTAATACATGTCCTAATGCAAGCCAAGTGTTTCTCTCGATGTGCATTCTAATGGTTAATGATCAAATATATATATATATATATATATATATATATATATATATATATATATATATATATATATATATATATAATACAAACATAGTTAGTGACTTTTTTTTGTTTATCTGAAGCTTAACTGAAGTGTTTCTAGCTGCTTAGGTACTCTGAAGCTTAACTGATACATACCTTTTCTTGTTTCTCCGAAGCTTAACTGATGTGCTTCTTTGTAGCTTAGGTACTCTGTTTCTCTGTAGCATAATCATTTCACCATTTGTAAGTAACTTTTTTCCTCGCAGATTGAGAATTGTGGCTATGTTCAATGGGTTGATATGGAGTATCCTGAAGCTATTAAAAAAAGCTCTTCAGAAGCTTTGGGCAAAGATATGAAGATTGTTGTGCTGCTAGAACCAAGGAAGGGGCTCATCATACACAGATAGTGCTTAAGCTTGAAGAGGAGGTTAAGACTGCTACCCTGCAGTACAAGAACCTTCTTTGTTGAAGTTAACAAAATGCTCAGGCAACAAGTGGAAAAGAAATGTCAACAAACTTACAAGAAAATAGTGTCAGAGGACAATGAAGGCTTGCAGAAGCAGTTGGACCAGAAGCAATATGTCATTGAGGATATGAAGGCAATCCAGAAAGCGCAAGAAAAACTGATCAGGAACCTGAGGATTGAGCTGCATGAGCTGAAGAAGGATAGTGATATCAATGGACTCAAGAAGGAGATGTATGTGCTCAAGGCTAAACTCTAAGACCACAAGAAGGATAAGAAACAACTTACGAAGGACAAGATTGAGGTGATGCATGGGATGGATGGGCTGCAGATGGAGAAGAAGAAGCTGGATAGCCATTGCTGAGCTTACCATAGTTGGAGAAATTCACAAGGGCAAGCTGAAGAAGATCAAGTAGATTTGTGATGAAAGCTCTATCATCAAGCTTAGTGCCTGAGACTTAGTATAATCTAATGTTGTTGTATGCACTATGATATCTATCTACTTTTATTCCTGTTGTTGTAAGCACTATGACACCTACTTATGTGTGAGAATCGTCGTTTTAAACACTATGATACCTATCTAAATTGTTGGTGTTGTAATGGTATGAACTATGTATCGGGTTTAATCTGGGTGCTATCTATTGTTTTATGCACTATGCTACCTATCAAGATAATTGTTTGTGTGTACTATTTATGGAGAATACTCCACTTATCTGTCATGATGTTGCGAAGATGGATGGATGACCACAAGACTCAGTTGCCAAGATGGAGAGTACTCCAGGATGGATGATAAACAACACAACAGGTTGCATACTCAGCATGCATATAGAAGTAGCACATCATTGCACAACACTTGCGATATATAAATTGAAACGAACAACACAACCTAGACCCATAACATGTAACTGGAGTATAACAAGTTGCATACTCTTGCTGTCTTGCATAAGTGTGCATAAAAAGTACAAATCATACAACTGGTTCATAATAGAGGTAACACAGTAGGCACCATAAAGGATCACAACAAGGACCCATATGTTTGCTTGCTATCTAGGTTAACAGCTGATCACATTGTTTGTATTAGGCATTACAAACTAAGATCAGTAGATCTACAAAATATGCCACCAACTTCTTCAGCTTCTTGGTGTTCCATGGCTTGTTATATATATTGGCCTAATATGTACTTAGTCTCCATGCACCCACATCACTCCTTCAGGATGGACTTGATCTTCTGAAGCTTCTCCTTGCTACCATGCCCACTTTTAAGCAATTCAAAAATCACACTCTCAAGGTTCTTCTTCTCTTCTTGAAGAACATCCCTGTCCTCCTTGACCTCCTTCATGACCTTCGTAGTGTTCCTGATGATAGCTGCCTGAGAAGTCAGGATGCACCTTTGCTCCTTGGCCAGCCCCATCTTCTCCATCTTCAACTCCAGCTTGCACTGCTCCTCTAACTTTGCAAACTTTGTCTTGACATCTTCAACATGCTATGTTGCATTCTCATGTTCCATATGCTGCACCTTTCCATCCTACCAATAAAAAATCTGGCCAACTTCCTCAATCATGTCACTAATTTTTCTGGCCAGGAATTCATTCTCCTTCTCCAGTTTGGCTATTTGTTTGTCGTAAGCCTGTCTATCCATAATCCTACCATAGTTCTGGTCATGAAACATTTCTCACAGTTTTGTCAGGCACCTCTGAAGTATGACAGGCCAGGGACCATCGACCCACCGGATCACTCCACAGTCAATACCTCCCTGCAAACTCAGTTGACAACAGTAATTGTAATTCAGTTAAAACTATCAAATTCAGTTTAAACTATGATACAATTGATAGTAGCAATTCAGTTAACAATAGCGAATCACTGCTAACACTATCAAATTAAGTTAACAGTAGAAATTCAATTAACAATAGCAAATCACTGCTAACACTATCAAATTAAGTTTACAATAGCAATTCAGTTAACAATATCAGATTCATTAGACACAAACATATTCAGTAAACACCAGCACATTCAGTAAGCACCTACACATTCAACCCAAGCAAATTCAGTTAACAGTAGTGTATTCAGTTAACATTGACAGATTCAGTTTAATAGTACCACATTCAGTTAACACAAGCAAATTCGGTTAACATAGTACCACAGTCAATTAACACAAGCACATTCAGTTGACAGTAGCAGATTCGGTTTAACAGTACCACATATTCCATAAACACCAGCACATTCAGTTAACACAAGCAAATTCAGTTAACAATACCACATTCAGTTAACACTAATGCTTCAATAAACAATAAGCTCATCAATTATTACCTGCTTAGCACACCATAGATTCTTCTACCTGTGTTTATGCCATCGAACGCAACATATTTCTTGCCCCTAAACTGGTGAAGCTTGCATTTGATCCCTGGATCAGTCACTATGCCACAGAAGGAATAATCAATAGTAGTATCAGGATTCTCCTGCACTGAAAAGATCTAACAAACGAGAGGCGGAGAAGGGAGGATCTAAAAATGGCACACTCTGCAAGTTATACTTGCCAAACCCTAACCCTAACCGAAAGCAGTGTATACGTACCCACACATACATGTTCATGCCGGTGTAGGTCTGCTCCTCCTCGTCGCAGCTGTCTTCCAGATCTCTCCAAGAGGCCATTGCAACGGCGGCGGCGCAAAGGGGAACAAGGCAGAGTGGAGCGAGAGTGAGCGAGAGGAGAGGATGGGAACGACACTGTTTCCCTTTAGGGAACGGGCCGACTGGCTCGGTCCCTACGGCCGTTAGTGCGCCGCAATCACCGCTGTCGGCCAGCGCGTGATTGGCCATGTCAAAACGGGTTCATTATTCAGTTCAGTGTTTTTTGCCACTGGCAAAATTTCGTTGCAGTGTAAAGTGTCATGTTTTGTAACGCTAAAGTGGTGGTTCTGTGCATTTTACTCGAAGCAAGCTAATAAATCGGTCGAAAGGTACCTGCATGGTGGTCATGTCGTCATGGAGGTGATACTCGCTCATGGCCAAGTTGGTGATCTCGCTGTCGGGCGCGCAGCCGAGATGCGAGCTAGCCGCCTTTGCGCCTGTCCTTGCCCGTAGGCTGACAATCATGATTTCATGGAATTTTTTTTTTCCCGAAGCACATATTTTCACTCATTGTGATGGAGCTACACTAGTGTTGCAGCTAATCTCACCTAGAAGCAATCTTTGTGCGTTTCTGATTAAGGAGAAACGCAACATTTCTTGGTAATCATGCATATATCTAATCTTTTGCTTAGTTGTCTTCACTTTAATGAAACATCAACCTCCTCTCAAAAGTCTTATCAACCTTTTCCCCATCAGGTCGATTATAGATAGATCCAAGTAGCTTCTCCAACCGAAGTGATCTTTTCTAGAGTGGTAAATTTTTATTTGTCTCCAATTCTGAAGACAAAACCAATCATGTATACAGAGCTTTCGCTAATGTTGGCACTCAGCGTCAAATTGTAACACCTAGTAACCTGTCATCCAGGACGGACATGTGCAACCCTTCATGACAATCTGGGATCATACAGAACGCAAAACTATGATGCAGGACCGCATCAAAAGCAGAGTAGAGATGCCATCCAGTTGAGATTACTTTTTAATCATCTACTTGTTTCCCATCGGGCAGGACGAACCATCCAATGCATTGTAGGTGCACCCAGTCATGATTTTGGAGAGGTTTACAAGGATCAGATCAACAGTATGCTATCATGGGGCGAGCTAATAGATCGCTCACTGATGCGAAAGAAACCTGCATGGCAGACATATCGTCCGGAGGCGTTACTCGTTCATAGCCCAGTCGGTGCCCTCACCGTCGGACGGACAAGTGAAGACATTGTCCAACTTCCATATTACAGATATAGCTCAAGTAGCTTCTTCAACCAAAGTGATCTTTTACAATGGTAAAAGCAGCCTTACAAATTGTAGAGTGTTAAATTTTTTATTTCGATGGATTACTTCGACAGGGTTTTGAAGTAATGGTATCGGCTCTAATGTTCATTGAGAACTTAGTTGGCTCAATGTAAGTTAAAATAAGAAGATTGTTTGTTTTGTACCTTCTTATATTTTATTTACATACTATATACTGATTAATATACATCATATAAATATTTCTATTACACTAAAAAAATTGATGCAGAGACCACCACAACCATATGGACAAGGAAATCTCACAAAATAACAAATATATCAGTTAAGCATCATCAAACAACGTCAGAGAATTCTCCAAGACATCACTATCAACCGATTATCCAACAACTTCACAGCCAAGATTCAACACCTCCATCAGTCCATTGACAATCTTGAGTCCTTCAGCTTTAGCAGACAACTACTTCTTCCCCCTGATCGATGCAATTCTTCTTCCTCAGCTCGTCTCCTCCCTGTTGAACAGCACCCAAGTTCTTTCCCCATTCGTTGTCGGCTAACTCACGTCGGCGCTGAGCAGCGGATTTGCTAATGCCCCCCGCTTTGTAGATATTCCAGATTGCGTAGGCGCTTACACCAGGGCTGAAGCACATCCAGAGAATATAGAAGCTATGCACATTCCGAAGGTAACGCCTAAATATCATCCAGGTGAGATGCAACAAACATTTATTCATCTATTTACTAATAAAAAAAATTAAAGATGAATTAATAAAAAAGGGAGTATATTCGAAGAAAATACGTACCACGCGATGCTTTCGGGCCTAGGTTTGATGTGCGCGGAGAGATGATGCATGAGCTGGACGTTTGAGTAGCACATAGAGCCGTCGTTGCGCTTATAGCCGTGGCGCAGGATGAGGTCGTAGAGCTTCTCCTTCTTCTCCTGGATCTGCTCCAGGACCTCCCTCCCGGCTTCTTCTTTCCCGTGCGATGAGAAGGCCTGCGGCATTTGTGTAGTTAGCTAAAGCATCTTGAAGGCAGACCCGTAAACCTCACATAACCATTTGAATCGTGCTGTCCGGACTACGGAAGCCATTCAACGTCAATCTATATTAGTTCATGGAGCGATCTGGACGTGATTTCTTTTGCAAACCGGAGACAAACGTGGGGGAATGTTGCGGGAGTCCGGACCGATCCCAAACCCGTTTTTTGACCGCCCTGGCCCACTAAAAACTCCACCCAACTCCCGCGCGCGCTCTCGCCCGACGCCAGCTGCCCGCATTCACGCCGCTGTAGAAATCGCCGCTCAACATTAAAGACGGCTCAGGGCGGACGCGGCCTCTCACTGCCTCCGCCATTGAAGTGGCACGCCGGCCGACGGCGCGGCGCCGCCAGCGACAAGTCTCCGATGTCTACACCTATTCAATGCCGTAGACGCGTGACTGGACGGGATGGATACCTACCGCGCCCATTCAATGCCGCTGTCCGTCCGTCTGCCGCCATTAAGCAGGCTCGCTGGCCGAGAAACCCACTCCGACGCCGGGCATTGATGTATCCGGACGCCTGTCCTCACCGGAATTCGCTATTTAAAGGCGGCCACACCCAACTAACTCCACACCACAACACCAGCCCCTCCACATCCTCCTCCCTTGCACTGGATCCGCCATGACCGCCAATGTGAAAGAACCGTGGGACACTCTGTCGCTGGAGATGAAGCACACGGTGGCCGCCCTTGCCGCCTCCTGGCTCGTCCGGCTTGCCGGCCAACTCGCCCGAGGTCTTCGACGACTCCGTCCCGGCCCCCGCGCCTCCTGTGCATGCCGGCTTCACCATGGAGCAGGCGCAGTTCAACAACGTCATGGCGGAGGTGCAGCCTGCGCGAGCGCCTTTGTCGATGTCTCCTTTTACCGCTATTGGCCAGATCTACAGCAAGCGCGCAAGCGAGTAGGCTGTGACGGCCATGGCCGCGGCGAACCAAAATTTCGTCGCGGAACAGCATGCCATCTACGACGTCGTCCACGCTGGAACCGCCGCTTGGCAGGAAGCAGCAGCCGCGGTGGCGCACCTGCAAGCGATCGTGAGGGAGAACATAGCGAGTTGCGCCTCCTACGCGCCGCTGATGAACCATCAGCAGCCCAGTGGGACGATGACAGCAAGGCACCATAGTTTTCCTCGTGGACCTCACGTCCACCGGCGACAGACAAGGCGCGGACTCCTTCGAAGATGAGTAGACCACGGGAGGCGGCGGGCCTGGTGTCCTATGTGGGCCGTTCCATCACCCGTGTTCTACTTTTCCTCGTCGGAGACTGCACCTTCACTTCATTGGTCTTATTGCCGGTGTTCATGGAGACGGCAGAAGAATGACAACACACGCTTGGACGCCGTCCACCGCCGTCGTATGTAGGTTTAGGGGCGAGTCTTTTTTTCTTCTAAAGTAGCTAAATCTGCCGTGTTTGTATGAAATCCATCATGTTTATATGAAACTTGGGCGTGTTTGCATGGATTTCAACCAGTTTGTTGAAAAATAGTTTGAAATATATACGGCTAGCGTTGGATGTTGACCTCCCGTATCCATGTTCATGGACTCATTCCCTGTCCACGAACAGATGCAGGAGGCTTTTTCGTGGGTTGCCGCTGGAGACGCCCTTAGGCACATATGTGTATTATATATTAGAAAAAGAAAACGGGATAACTAGGGATTTCGAGATCGAATTACCACCTGGGTGAGATTCGGGCGGCCCAAGCCGGGAGCGGCGGGGCTAGGCCGGCTGAGCACCGGCTGTAGAAGGCGGCCGCCACCGGCGAGCCTCCTTCCGGCGGCGCATCGGAGAGCCGCCATCGCCATCTTCGGTCAACAGCAACTACGGATCTTGTCTTGTGAATTGTGATTGTTGGTGCGGCTAGGGTTCTGATCCTCACGGCGGAAGCGACGGCCTGCGCCGTATTAAATATCACAATCCGCCCGGGTTCTACCAGGCCCGACCCAAACTCATCTTTCCTGGGGAGGAGGTAGTACAGTTTATCACGATTATTAATAAAAGCGGTTCCGCTGATGGGCCGGCACGGTAAGCTGCGACTGTTTTCTCTCTTTTTTTCATGCTTCTTGTTTTCCTTTTTTTTTCTGTTTAGATTTAGACTTTTTGCCATTTTCTTCCTTTGCCTTGTGATGACTGATTCATATAAATAAGTCATTTACTTTTTTCAAGTCGGTTGCACAGTGGATATTATTCCAGGGTGACATGCATAGCGCCGGCGACGCATGCATAACTTCCATTGACATCATCATGTCCTTCTTTTAATTTCGGGGAGTGCACATACCCACGCTATTAGAGCATCTAGAGCTGGACGTTCCAAACCCGTCTTATACATCAGGGCAGGCCATCCGGTCACTGATCTGTCATAATCTTTCGACCCAGAAGGCCCCCTTAAACGCCTGGACTGATCGGCACCCCTCATATCCAGCTCAAATATGGGGCGGATATGGGGGCGTCCGGGCGCGCCCGGCACGTAGGACAGACGAAGGGGTCCCATGCGGACTCGCCCGGAAACCCGACGGTCCGATGGATGCCTCCTCCGTACCTGCGGTGTGAACGCCGTGTAGCGCCGGTCCAGCTCGCTGCCCGAGACCAAATCCGCCTATTTAAATCTGACGGCGTCCCGCAACCCTAGCCCATCCACCTTCCCCCTCTTCACGCCGCCAGTGCACGTCCATCCACCTCCCTCTCCCGCTCAGGCGCTCTGCCCACGCTCAGCCATGGTCCGGAGAAAGATCACGTCCTACGCAATGCTCATGCCGGAGCGCCGATACAAGATCCTGCAGGAGATCCGGGCGAGACAAGCCGCGCGCGCCGCCGCATCACTGCCGGGCTGCCTCCGGACTCACCGGAGCTGGAGGGGGAGGTGGAGTAGCCGGGGGAAGAGGAGGGAGAGGAGCTGGCTCCGATGAAGGTGGAGGAGGCGGAGCAGCCGGAGCAGGAGCTGCCTTGCTTCAACATGGAGCAGGCGGAGGCGGAGTTTGTCGTCGCCCAATCGAAGGAGATGGTGGAGCAACAGGCCATCCTGGAGTCCTTCCAGGATGAGGCCTATGTGAAGGCCAACCGGGCATTCCTCCGGCAGGAGCAGGCGGCGTCCGACGCGCTCTTCGCCGAACTTAACGCGGAGATAGAGGAGGAGGAGGAGGCCGGAGCTGCAGCTGCCGCCCATGTTGCCGGAGCCGGGCACGGAGATCGGCAACATCTCCGACGAGTTGTAACTAGGTGATCAACATAGTACGTATGCTTATTTCGTTTGCTTGTCTTTGTATGGATTTAAGAATCTAGTATGGGATGTTCGGATGCAACTCGTGAAATTTGAGGCGTGCCACGTCACATGCCCGCGAACGCGTCCGGCCACGTCCGCAGGCGTTTGAGGGGCCATATTTGAAATATCGGGTTGTAAATGCTCTTACTTGCATCTGCTCTTTTTCCTAACCATCATTTTGTATTCCATGCCATGCATACCCACGCATGCGAGCCTCGATCTACTGCCGTCGCCGCCACTACCCAACGCTGAATCCCTCCTCCGCTGCCACCTCCTGCCGGTGCATCTTCCTCCCCGGCCACACCTTCTTCTCCCCGCGGCCGCTCGAGGCACCCTCCGACTAAGTCCGGATGGCTCCGAGAAAGGCGGTGGCGCTGCTATAGCGGCCGTGATCCATAGATCCGGGGCAGTGGCCCCATGGAGAGGCGGTGGCGTCCTCATTGGGACGGTGACGTGGTGGGGGCGGCCTGTTGTACGCTAGGTGCGTGCCCGCGGCGGCGGCAGGTCAGATCATATCCGGCCTCAACTGCGATGACGGCACGCTGGGCCTGGTCTATGGTCAGATCTGATCCGGCCGATGCGGCTCGCTCCATGCACGGCGGCGGTGACCGATGGCGGTCCCCTGCACACGATGCTGGATGGAGGGTCCTCGAGCGGATCAGGGTGAAAACCCTACTCTCTTGGCACATTGCCAAGGTCGGCGATGGCGTCATTTTTTTTCGTCAGCCCCTTCTTGAAGGCATTGTCGTGGAGAAGCTCTAGACCCCTATGTGCTACCTCCGAGGGAAACCCTAGATTAGTCTATCAGATGATGGCGGCGCTCATGTGTCGTGCCCCACTTGAGGGTGTCATTCTTGTAGGTTTGCATAGGCTTGAGGGACCAGTGGAAGGCATCTGCGGTGGAGCGGCCTTCCCTATGAGGTTGTGATGAATCAACGTCGTGGAGTCTCGGCGGCGAGGCGCAACAAAGTCTCGGCAACGGATGCGTGATGATGAACCCGCGCGTAGGGAGGGGGCGTTGACTGGCGTCGTGGGGGCGTCAACGGCAAACCTGGCAAGGTCGATGTGTCAGTACCTGCTCTGAAGATCGATTGATGAAAGACCACGGAGACGACCTATGAGTGCGTCGGACCGGTTTTTGTCCCAGACCTGGTATGTGCCTTCGCCGGGGCCTCCAGCTTTAGATGTTAGGCTAGGTAGAACTCTGGGCATTCGGCTTACACTTTCTGCACCCCTCACCAATAGATAGGAGCAGCGACAGATATTACCAAGATAGCGGATTCAGACATGTTGATGTATTACTTACATGTGAATAATTAATAAAGTTACTATATGTATCTCCCATATGCAAAAGCCGGGGCTCATCCTCTTTTTCTAAAAAGGAAAAAAAAACCATGCCATGCATGCTTTTTCTAACGTCAGCTTCTGTTAGCTTTTATCCGATCGGGTTGCATGTGTTAAAAATATGGGTATCGGGGGCAGTCGATTGAAATTTCATTTTGGGTCGGACGAATCAACATGAAGCGTTAGATCAAAAACCAACGCACCGGATAATCTCTTCTACCTCGAATTGTTTCTTCCTGAAAACAATAGTTCACCCTGGCATTCTTCTTACTTCCGCCGCCCTGCTACCGCCGCCCGCGTGATAATGGGGTGATGACGGCGGGCCCCTTCCTTCTCTCCGGCGAGGCCCTTCCTCCTCCTTCCTTCATTCAAAATCGACTGGGCCAAATTCAAAATTCAGCTGACTAACATGTAGCTAAACTATAAAAATATATAACCCTTGCGGTTATAGGGGATAATCCCGGCTCCTTTTTCCTCACGTGTGCGGCTCCAGGATTATAGCAACTGTCACGACAGTTACCTAGAACGATTCCCTGGAAGGACGCCTCTACAAACCGCCGCCTCTCTCAGAGACGACCATTCCGACCGTGACCGTATATAAGTGTACAAAATCATCATCGAGTTGGTTCAATCATTTGTTCTATTGTCTACACTAAAATTTGCACTGGACCATTTGTTCTATTGTCTCGTCTACACGTTATCACCATGCTAGTCTCTAAGCAAGAGCAAGAAGGCCACAAACAGAGAAGAGCGCGGCCGATGGCTCGTTGGAAAAGAAGAGAGAAAACAGAGAACTCAGCAGCGGGGCCATGTCCGCCGGCACTAAAGGTCATCACGCACATCCCTGTCCCGAGTGATGGGTTTGTTCCTAAACACAGGCTATCTATCGAATGGCATCAGGAGACAATGAAGAGTCAAGCTACGCTTGGGCACGGCCGCAGCGTCCTACACACCGGCTACGAAAGACGATGCATCAATCAGGGGAAGGACACACGACTTCCTTCAATAGTCTAATTAATTATTGATTGTGTTTCCAGGACCATCCATGACATATTCCTTGTTGAGCAGTCATTGCACATATATTAAGACGCGTCTAGCTGGCGGCCCGGAGCTCGCTAGGGGCGGACGAAATAAAGTAAGCGTCTGTCCCCTGGTCTCAGGAAAGGCAGGACACTGCTAATTAATCACGCTATGTGGTCTCTTTTTATGTGATGGATATCTGTTGCATTAATGTTCCTAATGTTCATTCTTTATGCATTAGTTTTTGATTTTCAAAATTATAAAAGACATACCTTCTAAACGTCGCGTCGAAATTCAGATCCGTTTTCACCTTGAAACCCTCACGACTTGCTTTTCAAAAGTAGATCTCGCATGGGGATGTTTCGACGAATTAGTCTTCCTGCCAACTAAACATCAATGTGTGGGCAACTAACTACATTGCCGCGCCAACTGAGCATATGTGTGTGCCAATAGTCCTGTCAACTAAACATCAATATGTGTACAACTAGACTACATTACCGCGCCAACTGAGCATATGTGTGTGCAACTAGTGTCCTGCCAACTAAACATCAATATGTGTGCAACTAGACTAAATTATAAGCCAACTGAGCATATGCGTGTGCAACTAGTCTTCCTGTCAACTAAACATCAATGTGTGTGCAACCAGACTACATTATAAGCCAACTAAATATCAATGGCTGTGCAACTAGACTACATTACAAGAGGAGGTTGCACATCGACTTTCGTCGGGGCAATAGACTAGTTGCACATAAAAGTTATCGTGGTTGCTAGGTTGCAACCTCATACAAAGGTGCAGCTCCAAACATTAGTTTTGGAAACAGTTGCACGATGTAGTACTAAAGTTGCACAATACAGTACTAAAGTTGCACAATATATCATAAAAGTTGGCATCAACAAAATTTCGTTGAAACATACCCATATGGGATCTAATTTCAAAGATCTAGTCACGAAGAACCCAACGGTGAAGACGGATCTGAATTCCGACACGTGGTTTGAAAGATATTGTTGGAAATATGCCCTAGAGGCAATAATAAATTGGTTATTATTATATTTCCTTGTTCATGATAATCGTTTATTATCCATGCTAGAATTGTATTGATAGGAAACTTAGATACATGTGTGGATACATAGACAACACCATGTCCCTAGTAAGCCTCTAGTTGACTAGCTCGTTGATCAATAGATGGTTACGGTTTCCTGACCATGGACATTGGATGTCGTTGATAACGGGATCACATCATTAGGAGAATGATGTGATGGACAAGACCCAATCCTAAGCATAGCATAAAAGATCGTGTAGTTTCGTTTGCTAGAGCTTTTCCAATGTCAAGTATCTTTTCCTTAGACCATGAGATCGTGCAACTCCCGGATGCCGTAGGAGTGCTTTGGGTGTGCCAAACGTCACAACGTAACTGGGTGACTATAAAGGTGCACTACGGGTATCTCCGAAAGTGTCTGTTGGGTTGGCACGGATCGAGACTGGGATTTGTCACTCCGTGTGACGGAGAGGTATCTCTGGGCCCACTCGGTAATGCATCATCATAATGAGCACAATGTGACTAAGGCGTTAGTCACGGGATCATGCATTGCGGTACGAGTAAAGAGACTTGCCGGTAACGAGATTGAACAAGGTATTGGGATACCGACGATCGAATCTCGGGCAAGTAACATACCGTTTGACAAAGGGAATTGCATACGGGATTGATTGAATCCTCGACATCGTGGTTCATCCGATGAGATCATCGTGAAACATGTGGGAGCCAACATGGGTATCCAGATCCCGCTGTTGGTTATTGACCGGAGAGGCGTCTCGGTCATGTCTGCATGTCTCCCGAACCCGTAGGGTCTACACACTTAAGGTTCGGTGACGCTAGGGTTGTAGAGATATATGTATGCGGAAACCCGAAAGTTGTTCGGAGTCCCGGATGAGATCCCGGACGTCACGAGAGGTTCCGGAATGGTCCGGAGGTGAAGAATTATATATAGGAAGGGTCCCGGGGGTCCACCGGGTGGGGCCACCTATCCTGGAGGGCCCCATGGGCTGAAAGTGGAAGGGAACCAGCCCCTAGTGGGCTGGGCGCCCCCCATGGGCCTCCCCCCATGCGCCTAGGGTTAGGAACCCTAGGGTGGGGGGACTTCCCCCTTGCCTTGGGGGGCAAGGCACCCCTTTCCACCCCTTGGCCGCCGCCCCCCCAACCTTAGATGGGGTTTGGCCGGCCCCCCCTCCCAAGCGGGCCTATATAAAGGGGGGGGAGGGAGGGCAGCAACCTACAGCCTTGGGCGCCTCCCTCCTCCCCTGCAACACCTCTCTCTCTCTCGCAGAAGCTTGGCGAAGCCCTGCCGGAGACCCGCTACATCCACCACCACGCCGTCGTGCTGCTGGATCTCCATCAACCTCTCCTTCCCCCTTGCTGGATCAAGAAGGAGGAGACGTCGCTGCACCGTACGTGTGTTGAACGCGGAGGTGCCGTCCGTTCGGCACTCGGTCATCGGTGATTTGGATCACGGCGAGTACGACTCCGTCATCCACGTTCATTGGAACGCTTCCGCTCGCGATCTACAAGGGTATGTAGATGCACTCCTTTCCCTTCGTTGCTAGTAGACTCCATAGATGCATCTTGGTGAGCGTAGGAAAATTTTAAAATTATGCTACGATTCCCAACAGATATGACTTTTTAAAAATTGAAGATCCGGAAATACACGTGAATCTGTTTTGTTGTCTATCGGATATAATATGTCTGACTGCATTTAATAATCAATCACATGCACTAGCAGACAAATTCTTTGCATGCATGTGTGTGACAGAGCACGACCGCTCGTTTTCTCCAAAAGGTGCGCGTGCACTTTAATGATTTTAAGCATATATTATGGCATGATTAAAATTGCACTAAAGTGGTCTGTACAAGGATCATAAACTAATTTACTAGTGTTAGTATATTTGCAAAGCCCATCATACTACGCTTTTCCTTGGGGCAAGCTTTTTTCTTTTTTCTTTTTTCTTTTTTGCGGGGAGGGGCAAGCTAAAGTTTTTGTTTTCGTTTTTTCCTCAACTTGTTGTCTCAATCTTAGTGGTATGTTGACTTGGGGTATGTTGACACTGGCCTTAATCCAGTCAGGGCCGTCTCTAGAAATTTGGGGCCCCGGTGCGAAATAGAAAAGGTTTGTCTTACCATGGACTAATTTTCATGTCATCCAAGATGATATCACTGTATGATCGGCGCTTGCATGCACTTCTGAGCAACCAATCACGGGAATCACATCGCACTGGAGTACTTAAGGCTACACATTTGTGCGATACAAACAATGAATATAAAATAGGGCTCCAATATTTTTAAAGTCAAACTTCCTTTTATTTATTTTATTTTATTAGGTGCATTAATTTTTTTATGGAATTTCAAAACAGTAAGTGTATATTTTTGTAGGGTAAAATAGGAAGTGTATTTGGTTTATTCTTTGTGATTCCCTAAGTTGCTACTAGTGGGTTGTTTCCACTTGAAATCTGCATGAAAAAAAAGTCCCCACGGATGGAGGGATCTCCTCTCCTCCCTGATGATTTCCTTTCCTCCCTAATCTTCACAAAAAAAAACATGCAAGCCAACAAATCCGGAAATAAATGATGAATGGATTAAGCAGTTGCTCCCTGAAAAACCGCTGGCGTGAGATGAAAAAGGAACCCCGTGCATGCACACGGGAGATAATCAAGCAGACTGCGGGATCGTGCGCAGAGAAGGAAAAAAACTCCCTCCGTCCTATAATATAAGAGCGTTTTTTAGTGTCAAAAACGCTCTTATATTATGGGACGTGGGGAGTAGATTATTTTCTTTAAAATACAAGGTGTTTTTAACCAAAAAAATCTTGATTTTCTATGAACATTAAAACGAATTTTGAAATTTTAAAAAATTCACTAGTATTTTTAAAACCCACATATTCTTTAAGAAGTACAAAACATTTTTCACAATTCAAGAACATTATTTAAAATTCATGTAACTACAAAATGACTACAAACAGGTCAGGAAATCCTATAGCTATAATAGCCCTGCTATCCCATCCCGGGAAAACCCAAAGGAATCGCAAAAACCAGTAAATGGATAGGTGCACGATGCACTGGGTGAATCAAACATATTAGGCCAAATGGAAAAAAAATGATTATTTATAGGTGTTGGCTAAATTACCGTTTTAGGGGTTGTTGGCTAAACTACTGAAAGACAAAACATTTCTACAAAAACTGGTAACTAAAAGTTTATTTTTACAAAATGAGCATACGGATTATCATTTTATAACCACATGCCAACATATGCTTGGGAATCTTAGAAACAGAGGCCTAAAATCAGAGAAATTTTGGAAGATCACACATGTTCATAAGTTAAATTAGTGTGCACCAACCTTGGAGCATTATTTTTTTACTCTTTATTTTAAATTTTAAGCTGATGATTTTTTTTCAAATTAGTGTGCATTTTAAAATTCAGGAACATTTTCTCAAATCTTTGATTATTTTTTGCAAACATTTTTAAGAATTGAATTTTTTTGGTACATTTTTTAAATTCACGAACTTTTTCAAATTTTTGAATATTTTTGAATTCATTAGAATATTTAAATCTATGATATCTTAAACATTAGATTTTTTCTTCAAGATATATGGTTTTTTAATCAAAAAATCTTGATTTTCTATGAACATTAAAACGAATCTTGAACATTTTTAAAAATCCACTAGTAGTTTTAAAATCTGCATATTTTTTAAGAAGTACTCCCTCAGTCCCAAAATAAGTGTCTTGACCTTTGTACAATTTTGTACTAAAGTTAGTATAAAATTGAGACACTTATTTTGAAACGGAGGGAGTACAAAACATTTTTCACAATTCTAGAACATTATTTAAAATTCATGTAACTATAAAAATGACAACAAACAGGTCAGAAAATCCTATAGCTATAGTAGCCCTGCTATCCCATCCCGGGAAAAACCGAAGGAATCGCAAAAACCAGTAAACGGATGGGCGGACGATGCACTGAGTGAATCAAACATATTAGGCCAAATGAAAAAAAAAAACATGATCATTTATAGGTGTTGCTAAATTACCTTTTTAGGGGTTGCTGGCTAAACTACTGAAAGACAAAACATTTCTACAAAAACTGGTAACTATTTTTTTTTACATAAAGCTGGTAGCTAAAAGCTAAAAACAATTAAAAAATAAACAATAAAAAAACAATAGAAGGCCTACAAAAGGAGCCCGAGTGAAGCCATCGTCTTGTTTCCTCTCCTCTCTCTCGACTCGAGTCTCGATTTGCGCCGGCGACGGAAGCAATTATCTCCATGGCGGCGACCGCGCTCCGGATCGGCGGCCGCGCCGTCCGGCCATCGCTGGCCGCGGCGGCGGCGGCGGCGCATCAGAACCAGCCCACCACCTCTCGCCTCTTTCACAACACGGTATTTTCGCCTTTTGTTTGCTCCCATCGTAGGAACCCTAACCCTAACCCTAGTAAGGCGGATTCTCCCCTGCTGGCCTGTGAATGCTGGTGACGCTGTTGTATTCTGGAAGGATGCTTGGGAACAAGATGGCTTGCTGATGGACCAATATGAGCACCTCTTCTCTTTTGCTCTTCAGTCCAGCAATTCATGGATCCTCTGCACAACTTTCACCTGCCTCCAATTCAAATTGAACAGTGTGTTTGCTTGCACATTCAGTGCTGCTTGTTGGAATACCATTCATATTACCTGGGACCCCACATAAATTGTTGAGGCTGAGCTATGCTGCTACTGCCTGGCCGCATAAATTGTTCAAACAAATTGTGTACCTGGCTGTCTGGAATATCTGGAGGCAAAGAAACTGGAAATCCTTTGATGGTGTGACTCCTACATTAGAAGGGTGGGGTGGGCTGCTATGCTTAAGGAGGATTTAAATCAACTTAAGTTCAGGGTCTCCCCTGATCTATCTGACTTCCTAACCTCTTTTGTAAATTCCATTGTACTCTGCATGTTTAATTAGCAACCTAGCGCTTCCTTCTCGTTTACCAAATGCTACAATCTGAATCTGAAAGAAGGGCATAATAGTCCGGGGTCAGAATTCGCTTGATATGCTGCTGGTCTTAATTTACTTGCATGCTTGACTGAATTTAGCTGGGTGCTAGTGCATGCTGTCAGACTCAAGTGCTGAATGACATAAGCATTGCATTGTTTGCCAATTGATTGATTAATTGCATGTCTCTTGGAATCTTCTTTGAGTGCTACTGCTGTCATAAAGCATATATACCTGCTCTACTTCTGAGATAAACTTCGATATCGATCTGTTCCTGATTTGGGTTAATGCGGTTTCTCCCTGTCTTGCTCTGTCAATAACAATGCAGACCAAGATGCAGAAGGCGGCCGCAACTCCTTCGGCTGAGATCCAGCAGGTCAAAGAAGAGCTCTACCGCATGATGTCCGAAAACAGGGACAAGATAGGAAACCAGAAGGGCCTGATCAAGCACCTCTCATCCCATGTGGAGCCTAAACCCGAGGACCCCGTCTGGTATGATCTTGAGCCCGGTATTGTTCTATATGCCTGTTACAGTCTTGGTTTACAAGGACTCTAATCTCTCTTGTACTGCCCTGCAGGCGCTTCTATCGTAGGGCAAAGTGGTACCATTTAGTCATGATGTATAGCCCAACATTCCTTTACACTAGTAGATAAAGGGTCTTCAGTCCCGGTTCATAAAGGCCTTTAGTCCCGGTTCTGGAACCGGGACTAAAGGATCGTTACTAGTGCCCTAACCCTTTAGTCCCGGTTCTTACACGAACCGGGACTAAAGGCCGTCCACGTGGCCGGTGCGGGGAGCCCAGGCAGGAGAGCCTTTGGTCCCGGTTGGTGGCACCAACCGGGACCAATAGGCATCCACTTGTCAGCATTTCAGTGGTTGGGGTTTTTGTTTTTTTTTTCTGAAAGGGGGGTGGATTTGAGGGTTTTGTATGGTTAATTAAGATGTTTCATATATTGTGTTAGTTAGCTAATTAATTAATAAAGAGAAAAGTGTCCTCTCTTATCTCCGTGCTTGGTCGACGCTACGTACTATACGTATAGAGAGGCCCTCGACACGCTAGCTAGTAAGAAAATGAAGGAAACCATTAAGTACAGAAGTTCGTCGTGCATACCGAGAGAAGTGATCGACCTCTCCTTCTTCGAGAGATTGGTCGAACAACAAGTTTTCGTATTATCTATCCGACTACTGGCTACATACATATACAATATGTAAGATCTATACAATCCCCTAGCATTTGAAGTCAACTTTCACATGGTATTCTCCGGCTTTATTGATGACGTGGTCAAGAAAGAATCCCGCCAATTCCTCTTGAATTGCTTTAATGCGATCTTGTGATAGGAGTTCATTCCGCATCTCCCACGTCTAATTTGAAGAAGGGGGTTAATACATATATATGAATGAAACTCAACGGAAATGATGGTATAATAAAATGAAATTGTGAATATTATTGCTTACGCACTTCATATTGTCTTTTAGAGTAGCCCCGCTTATCTTTGCAAGTCGCGTTGTAGATGAACTCGCACACGTAGAATCCACAGTAAGCATTCCCTTGTTCCTGCCACAAGCACTTTACGAGAAATAGAGGTCAATCAAACTGATAATGAAGCATTATACATGGCATTGATGAAACTAGCTAGAATCAACGGGAGATGCGCGCAACTAGCTAGCTAGTAGTACTTACTTTCGGGTATGTATATCGCAGCTCCTTCGGCAGTCCCGGAGCTTGTGCGGTGAACTGTTTCCAAACCCTGCAAGACAAAGAAAATAATTATTACTTGAGATATCAGGAAATGAACAAAAAGTTGCCGATATGGTGCGATAATGATCGATTGAACTTACTTGTTGAGAATTTTAGTCATGTCCGCATAGGTCTCGGGATCTTTTCGTCTCGAGTCTAAGACGGTTACTAATCCCCGCTCAAGCTTAATCTCCAGGAGAATATAGTGGAAGCTGTGCACGCATGCATAACTCATCAATTACATTACTATAACCTCGCTCGAGTAATAAGGGAAACCGAATATGCACACGACAGTAACACTCACCTGGAGTTGTAAGGAAAGAGTATTAAATCTTTGTTTTGATTTATTACTAATGATTTGAGCAAGTTGGCCTCGGCCTCGGCGGCGTCCTTTTTAATCTGAAAATGATCTATGAGATTGGTGTTAATGAACCCAATATCATACATTTTTGCTTTTCTGCACTCGACGATCTTCAATCTGCATAATATAGTGAGGATAATTATAAATACATGCAATGAAAGAGCTAAGCTATATATAGAGACTTAATGACAAAAGTAGTACTTACAGACAGTAGCAAATGACCGTTAATTTATCGAGGGCCTTCTGATTGAAAAACGCGAAGAACTCCTCAAATGGAACAAACAACAGATCACCAGAGATGAGGTCGTGCTCCTCTTTAATTCTCAGATACAAAGTATTCGTCCCCCCAGACTCTCTGCAGGTTTTCACGTACCAATTATGGAATCTTCGGATCATCGTTGTTAGAGATTTTTCATATTTGACGAGAGGCTTCCCGTACTCGTATCTGTGTTCCTCCACCTCCAACAAATCATAATGTACATCGTCGGGCAGGTAATCTACAGGATTGCTATAACCGAGCACCATCCCCGGAGCATTAGCGACGATGTCGCTAGACACATTGAGCGGGGGGAACGATTGGTTCGCTTGTTCTCCGAGCTGAGCAATTTCTTTCCCAGCTCGTCGGTCTTTTAACCTTTGATCACTGACAGTACTTTCCGACCGCTCCGCTTCGAGATATGCCTTTTCAGTAATGCGCTCATAGTTGGTTTTCGGCGGAGACTTTGGTGGTTTCCTCAGGGCATCGATAGTGCGCTTTGCTTTCACCGGATCTACCTTCTCCTCCGGAGGTGGATTTCTCTGTGCTTTCAGCCCTTGAAAGAAGTCCTTCACCTCGGTCCGCACGATCTTCGCGGTTTCCTCCGGGGTCCTCTCGTACGGTAACTTCTCTAGAGGCTTGAGAGGTGGACCGTATATGTATTGCCTCCTGCCTCTGCCTGTACTGCTAGACGCCGGAGCAGACGGGGCGGCTGCGGCTGTCTTCTTTCGTGCTTGCTTACGAGGCGGAGGAGAAGGAGTATGACGCGCCGGAGCAGCCGTGGTGGCGGCGGGTCTCTTCCGCCCTTGCTGGCGAGGCGGAGAAGGAGGAGGCTGGTGGCTTAATGGGCTAGCCGGCGCAGGCGGAGAAGGAGGCGGAGTGCCGCCACGCGCCGGAGAAGGAGGCTGAGTGCCCTGATCATCACTCGCCAGAGGAGGAGGCGGTGGAGGAGGCGGAGTGCCCTTACTCGGCGGCGGAGGAGGAGGAGGCGGAGGCATCCAGTTCAGAAGGTTAATGAGCTCCTTCCACCATAGGCATGGAGTCCTCAGACAAGAACCCGGCCGAGTCTCCCCTTCACCCGTAGGGTGGTCAAGCTGGAGGTCCTGAAATCCTTCTGTGATTTCATCCACCATCACCCTAGCATATCCTTCTGGAATCGGCCGGCAGTGAAAAGTTGCGCCAGGTTCAGGAGGTGTAACAGAGCCAACAGCCGCCTTGACTTTCAAGTGCATCCACTGCGTCATAAGGTGGCAATGCTGACACTCCGTGATTGCATCTACGGGGTAGCTAGCAGGAGCAGTGAAGACAGGCTGAACCAGCTCGGTGGAAGCCTGGCTCTTCTCCGCTGAGATGGCGGGGTAGCTTCGGGGGTAGTTTCAGCAGGTCGCTTGCTGCGATTTGCTTCTCGCTCCTCTATCGCTTGCACCCTTGCGTGCAGCGCCTGCAGTTGGTCATGCTCCACTTTCTTCCTCCTCTCCTGGCATTTGTAACCGCCTGCGTCCAGAAAACCAGCCTTCCACGAAACGGAGCCTGGCGTGCCTCATGTCCGTCCAGGGTGCTCAGGATTTCCGAGGGCCATTGTGAGCTCGTCGTTCTCTCTGTCTGGAACGAACGTCCCTTCCTGCGCTGCATCGATATAGTACTTAAGCTTCTTGACGGGTATTGCAAGTTGCTCGTCCGTCCAACGGCACTTCCCTGTTACAGGGTCCAAGGTTCCGCCACCCCCGAAGAACCAAGTCCGGCAACGGTCTGGCCAGTTCATTGTCTCTGGTTCGATCCCTTTATCAAGCAGATCCCTCTCAGCCTTGGCCCACTTAGGCCGGGCTTTGAGGTAGCCACCTGACCCCGTACGATGGTGAAGCTTCTTCTTCGCATCATTTTGCTTGTTTGTCGCCGACATCTTCTTACTCTTTTCCGATGTCTTGTGGGCCACAAATGCGGGCCATTGATCCCTAATCTTCTCATATTTGCCGATGAATTCTGGTGTCTCTTCTTTGTCGACAAACCTTTTCAGCTCATTCTTCCACCTCCTGAATAGGTCTGCCATCTTCTTAAGAGCATGAGACTTGATTAATTGCTCTATAACTGGCTTCTCCGGATCCTCCTCTGGCGGTAGGGTGAAATTTGCCTTCAGCTCAGTCCAAAGATCATCTTTCTGCATATCATTCACATAAGACACCTCAGGGTCTTCTTTCTTAGGCTTATACTATTGGTGGATGCTGATCGGGATCTTGTCCCTAACAAGAACCCCGCACTGAGCAGAAAAGGCTTCCTTTGTCCGGATGGGTTCAATCGGTTGGCCGTCGCGCGCGATTGATGTGATCTCAAACCATTCATCCGCGCGCAACTTTTTCTTCGGGCCTCGTCTCTTTACCGAAGTTGTGCTCGATCCGGAGGGCTAGAAAAAAGAAGAAAGACGAGAGTTAATTAATATGTGTACATACCAAAACAATGAATGCATCAATTAGCTAGTCAGCACAGGCTTAACTAATATATTTACCTGGACGGACTCTGTTCGGTCACCGGAGCCGTCAACACGGGCTCCTTCTTGCACCAGCATTGGGTCACCGGAGCCATCATCATCATGTGTTTCCTCCTCCATTCTTCGATCATCGTAAGCTGCTTCTTCACCCTGTTCTTCCAGACCATCATTGTCGTTAAGATACGACATGACATCATCTCCGGTTAAGATTATGTCCCCCAACACCTCTTCTGCTTCCTCGTCTCGTCCGTGCTCCATTGTTTCTGCAAATATTACAACATGGAAATTATTACACAAACATGACAGCATGTGGATATATTAGTGGCAAACGTAGACCTAGCGAGAGGGTCGGGGGGTGCTCCCGTGGTATAAGTTATCACAGTCGAGAGGGGGTATATATATCAACCGCCCTCATGTCGAAGTTATCCGGGATGGGGTAATATCAACAACGACGACATACACACATGGGAAAATAATGTTATCGGGGAGGGGGTATATCGACCCCCCCACGTGTTGAAGTTATCGGGAGGGGGTTATATCGACAATGACGACATACATACACGGGAAAATAATGTTATCGGGGAGGGGTTATATCGACCCCCCTCGTGTTGAAGTTATCCCCCCTCGTGTTGAAGTTATCGGGAGGGGTATATCGACGATGACAGACCCGATAAAACATAAGAAAAAAAAGAAGAAAAAAAAAGAGGAGAAGAAGAAAGGAATAGAGGAGAAGAAGAAAAAATAGAATATTTTCTAATTTTTTTCTTCTCCTCTATTCCTTTCTTCTCCTCTTCTTTTTCTTCTTTTTTCCTCTTCTTATTTATTGGGTCTGTCGATGATAGGCGACAAACCGAGGCCGTAATCGGCAATATTGGTATAACGCTTTTTTCTAGGGTTTGGGTGGCCTCGAGAGTTTGTCGCCCGGTATATCGAGAGGGGGGTGAACATTTTACCTTAGTAACTTAGAAAAAATATGTTATCGGGGAGGGGGTAATATCGACCCCCCCTCATGTCGAAGTTATTGGGGACATACATACATTTTCTTTGCATATGAACATACATTTTCTTTGCATATGCATATGAACATACATACATACATACATTTTTCTTTCATATGAACATACATACATACATTTTCTTTGCATATGACCATACATACATTTTTCTTTGCATATGACCATTCATACATTTTCTTTGCATATAAACATAGATACATACATACATATAAACATAACATACATACACAAAAAATTCTAAAAATCTGCCTAAAAAATTCTATGCATATAATCAACAACATATATATACATCACATATGAAAAAAAAATTAAATAATAAAGAAAAATAAAACTAGCAGGGGGCTTGGGGCGCCGGGGCAGGGGCGGCGTGCGGCGGCAGGGCAGGGGCGGCGCGCGGCGGCCGCGCAGGGCAGGGGCGGCGCGCGGCGGCAGCGAAGGCCAGGGGCGGCAGCGCGGTGGCAGCGCGCGGCGGCGACGGCGGCCATTACAGGGGGAGGAGCAGGGGAACGGGGCAGTGCTCACAGCGAGGTGGCGTCGGGGGCGAGGGCAGGGGCGCGCGGGCTCGGGGACGACGGGGCAGCTGGTAGATGAAACTGAAATTTTCTAAGTGTTTGCTATATATACATGAAGCATTGGTCCCGGTTCGTGGCACCAACCGGGACCAATGCCCCCCTTTAGTCCCGGTTGGTGCCACCAACCGGGACCAAAGAACCCTTTTCAGCAGCCCAAAGGGCGGGAAGCGGCGGCCTTTGGTCCCGGTTGGTGGCACCAACCGGGACTAAAGGGTGGGCATTGGTACCGGTTGGTGCCACGAACCGGTACCAATGCCACCTTTAGTCCCGGTTGGTGCCACCAACCGGGACCAAAGGCCTTGCGCTGCCGAACCAAAAGTTTAGTCCCACCTCGCTAGTTGAGAGGGGCTCGGAGTGGTTTATAAGCCCCGGTGCGGCTGCCCACTCGAGCTCCTCTCAAATGCAGGCTTACGGGCCTAAACTAGCATTGTGCTGTCTGTGGGCCTATTGGGCCTTCTGCGGGCCTGAATCCTGGCCCAGGTTGGGTTTCTAGTCGTATTCAGGCCGTGGTGGCCCAATAGGTGGCAGCTTTTTTATTTTATTTTTTCCAGTTTTGTTCTCTGCATTATTTATTTTCTTTTGTTTTTTGCTTTATTTTTTAATTGTTTTTGCTTTTAGGTCATAAAAATTATAAACTTTCTGTTAGTGCCATTAGTTTTCAAATTTGAATTCTATGAAATTTGTGTGAATCATAAGTTTGTGATTAACTTTACTATAAAAATATATTTTTAGTTTTTTTGTTTGTTTTTTTGCATTATTTATTTTCTTTTGTTTTTTGCTTTATTTTTTAATTCTTATTGCTTTTAGGTCAGAAAAATTATAAACTTTCTGTTAGTGCCATTAGTTTTCAAATTTGAATTCTATGAAATTTGTGTGAATCATAAGTTTGTGATTAACTTTACTATAAAAATAGTTTTTTTTCAGTTTTTTTCTTTTGTTTTTTGCATTATTTATTTTCTTTTGTTTTTTGCTTTATTTTTTAATTCTTTTTGCTTTTAGGTCAGAAAAATTATAAACTTTCTGTTAGTGCCATTAGTTTTCAAATTTGAATTCTTTGAATTTTGTGTGAATCAGAAGTTTGTGATTAACTTTACTATAAAAATAGTTTTTTTTAGTTTTTTAGTTTTTTGCATTATTTATTTTCTTTTGTTTTTTACTTTATTTTTTAATTCTTTTTGCTTTTAGGCTAACAAAATTATAAACTTTCTGTTAGTGCCATTAGTTTTAGAAAAAATATAAACTTTCTATTAGTGCCATTAGTTTTCAAATTTGAATAGTTAAAATTTGAATTCTTTGAAATTTGTGTGAACCACAAGTTTGTGATTAACTTTACTAAAAAAAATGAGCATAGATGCGCCTATAGAGAAAATTCAACCTGAATTCATAATAAATTTCTATGAATTTCAGAGAAATTCACTATGAATTTAGGTCAAATTCCCTCTACAAGGGCATCTATTCTCACTTTGAGAGGAGCTCAACAAGGCAGAGAGGGACGGACTTATAAACCGGTGTGAGCGCCCTTCGGTTGGCGAGGTGGGACTAAACACTGACCGCAATGAGGACCAACCCTTTAGTCCCGATTCGTGGCACCAACCGGTACCAATGCCCATCCTTTAGTCCCGGTTGGTGCCACCAACCGGGACCAAAGGCCGCCGCTTCCCGCCCTTTGGGCTGCTGAAAAGGGACCTTTAGTCCCGGTTGGTGGCACGAACCGGGACTAAAGGGGGGCATTGGTCCCGGTTGGTGCCACGAACCATGCATAAGACATTAAAGCATTTCAAGTGAACTCTGAAAAAGTTGAAAGTTTGCATGATATCATAATTTCACCCACATACCATGTGCATGTACAAAACGGACAATGGTATCATACTCGTCTGTTACAAAGTTGGCATGGTATCATCATAATAGTTGCGGGAGAAAGTCTTCACTTTTTCATCGCTTGTGTCATTTGCTTATTGCGCCGTAACCATGGATAATCTTCATCGTTTATCAGGATGCTTGGGTCAGCCTTGACTTTGAAGGGAGGAATTTCATGAAACTTTTCATAATCTTCAGACATGTCTGTCTTGCCCTCCACTCCCACGATGTCCCATTTTCCTGAAAGAACTATGTGGCGCTTTGGCTCATCGTATAATGTATTCGCTTCCTTATCTTTTCTTTTTCTCGGTTTGGTAGACATGTCCTTCACATAGATAACCTGTGCCACACCATTGGCTAGGACGAACGGTTCGTCGGTGTACCCAAGATTTTTCAGATCCACTGTTGTCATTCCGTACTATGGGTCTACCTATACCCCGCCTCCTGACAGATTGACCCATTTGCACTTAAACAAAGGGACCTCAAAATCATGTCCGTAGTCAAGTTCCCATATGTCCACTATGTAACCATAATATATGTCCTTTCCCCTCTCGGTTGCTGCATCAAAGCGGACACCGCTGTTTTGGTTGGTGCTCTTTTGATCTTGGGCGATCGTGTAAAATGTATTCCCATTTATCTCGTATCCTTTGTAAGTCAATACAGTCAAAGATGGTCCCCTGGACAACGAGTACAGCTCATCACAAACAGTGTTGTCACCTCTGAGGCGTGTTTCCAAACAACTGCCAAAAGTCCTGATGTGTTCACATGTAATCCAGTCGTCACACTGCTCCGGGTGTTTGGAGCGCAGACTGTTCTTGTGTTCATCGACATATGGGGTCACCAAGGCAGAGTTCTATAGAACTGTGTAGTGTGCTTGAGACCAAGAATGTCCGTCCCTGCATATTATTGAGTCCGCTCCTAGCGTGCCTTTTCCAGTCAGTCTCCCCTCATACCGCGATTTAGGGAGACCTATCTTCTTAAGGCCAGGAATGAAGTCAACACAAAACCCAGTGACATCCTCTGTTTGATGGCCCATGGAGATGCTTCCTTCTGGCCTAGCGCGGTTACGGACATATTTCTTTAGGACTCCCATGAACCTCTCAAAGGGGAACATATTGTGTAGAAATACGGGGCCCAGAATGACAATCTCGTCGACTAGATGAACTAGGACGTGCGTCATGATATTGAAGAAGGATGGTGGGAACACCAGCTCGAAACTGACAAGACATTGCGCCACATCACTCCTTGGCCTTGGTATGATTTCTGGATCGATCACCTTCTGAGAGATTGCATTGAGGAATGCACATAGCTTCACAATGGCTAATCGGACGTTTTCCGGTAGAAGCCCCCTCAATGCAACCGGAAGCAGTTGCGTCATAATCACGTGGCAGTCATGAGACTTTAAGTTCTGGAACTTTTTCTCTGGAATATTTATTATTCCCTTTATATTCGACGAGAAGCCAGTCGGGACCTTCATACTGAGCAGGCATTCAAAAAAGATTTCCTTCTCTTCTTTGGTAAGAGCGTAGCTGGCAGGACCTTCATACTGCTTCGGAGGCATGCCATCTTTTTCGTGCCAACGTTGCAGGTCCTCCCGTGCCTCAGGTGTATCTTTTGTCTTCCCATACACGCCCAAGAAGACTAGCAGGTTCACGCAAAGGTTCTTCGTCACGTGCATCACGTCGATTGAAGAGCGGACCTCTAGGTCTTTCCAGTAGGGTAGGTCGAAGAATATAGATTTCTTCTTCCACATGGGTGCGCGTCCCTCAGCGTCATTCGGAACAGCTAATCCGCCGGGACCCTTTCCAAAGATTACGTGTAAATCATTGACCATAGCAAGTACGTGATCACCGGTACGCATGGCGGGCTTCTTCCGGTGATCTGCCTCGCCTTTGAAATGCTTGCCTTTCTTTCGACATTGATGGTTGATCGGGAGAAATCGACGATGGCCCAGGTACACATTCTTCCTGCATCTGTCCAGGTATATACTTTCGGTGTCATCTAAACAGTGCGTGCATGCGTGGTATCCCTTGTTTGTCTGTCCTGAAAGGTTACTGAGAGCGGGCCAATCGTTGATGGTTACAAACAGCAACGCGTGCAGGTTAAATTCCTCCTGTTTGTGCTCATCCCACGCACGTACACCGTTTCCATTCCACAGCTGTAAAAGTTCTTCAACTAATGGCCTTAGGTACACATCAATGTCGTTGCCGGGTTGCTTAGGGCCTTGGATGAGAATTGACATCATAATGAACTTCCGCTTCATGCACATCCAAGGAGGAAGGTTATACATACATAGAGTCACGGGCCAGGTGTTGTGATTGCTGCTCTGCTCCCCGAAAGGATTAATGCCATCCGCGCTTAAAGCAAAACACACATTTCTTGGGTCACTTGCAAACTCAGCCCAGTACTTTCTTTCGATTTTTCTCCACTGCGACCCGTCAGCGGGTGCTCTCAACTTCCCGTCTTTCTTACGGTCCTCACTGTGCCATCGCATCAACTTGGCATGCTCTTTGTTTCTGAACAGTCGTTTCAACCGTGGTATTATAGGAGCATACCACATCACCTTAGCAGGAACCCTCTTCCTGGGGGGCTCGCCGTCAACATCACCAGGGTCATCTCGTCTGATCTTATACCGCAATGCACCGCATACCGGGCATGCGTTCAGATCCTTGTATGCACCGTGGTAGAGGATGCAGTCATTAGGGCATGCATGTATCTTCTGCGCCTCAAATCCTAGAGGGCATACGACCTTCTTTGCTGCATATGTACTGTCGGGCAATTCGTTATCCTTTGGAAGCTTCTTCTTCAATATTTTCAGTAGCTTCTCAAATCCTTTGTCAGGCACAACATTCTCTGCCTTCCACTGCAGCAATTCCAATACGGTACCGAGCTTTGTGTTGCCATCTTCGCAATTGGGGTACAACCCTTTTTTGTGATCCTCTAACATGCGATCGAACTTCAGCTTCTCCTTTTGACTTTCGCATTGCGTCCTTGCATCGACAATGACCCGGCGGAGATCATCATCATCTTGATCTTCAGCAGCTTCACCCGTTGCAGTTGCAGCATCATTGGGCACATCGTCTGGTTCCTCTTGATCTTCACCAGCTCCCCCCGTTGCAGCATCACCGTATTCAGGGGGCACATAGTTGTCATCATACTCTTCTTCTTCGCCGTCTTCCATCATAACCCCTATTTCTCCGTGCCTCGTCCAAACATTATAATGTGGCATGAAACCCTTGTAAAGCAGGTGGGTGTGAAGGATTTTTCGGTCAGAGTAAGACTTCGTATTCCCACAATTAGTGCATGGACAACACATAAAACCATTCTGCTTGTTTGCCTCAGCCGCTTCGAGAAACTCATGCACGCCCTTAATGTACTCGGAGGTGTGTCTGTCACCGTACATCCATTGCCGGTTCATCTGCGTGCATTATATATAATTAAGTGTGTCAAAGACCATTACAGAACATCATGAATAGATAATTAAGTGACCAAATTAATAGAAGTTCATCATCACATTAAAACCAAAGTACATACATAGTTCTAATCTAACAACATATAGCTCTCCAGAGCATCTAATTAATTAAACCATACATTGAAACTATGTAAAACATTTCAATGCGAAAACAAATGCGATCATAATCGCAACCAAGGTAACAATTGATCCAACGGCATAATGATACCAAGCCTCGGTATGAATGGCATATTTTCTAATCTTTCTAATCTTCAAGCGCATTGCATCCATCTTGATTTTGTGATCATCGACGACATCCGCAACATGCAACTCCAATATCATCTTCTCCTCCTCAATTTTTTTTATTTTTTCCTTCAAGAAATTGTTTTCTTCTTCAACTAAATTTAACCTCTCGACAATAGGGTCGGTTGGAGTTTCCGGTTCACATACCTCCTAGATAAATAAAATCTATGTCACGTTGGTCGGCATAATGTTCACAAACAATAAATGAACCAATAGTTATAAAGATAATATATACCACATCCGAATCATAGACAGGACGAGGGCCGACGGGGGAGGATACCAAAACCATCGCACTATATAAGATGCAATAATAAAAGTAAGAAAATAATACAAGTATCTAACTAAACATATAAGTAAGAATATTTTTCCTTTCAGAAAGAAGATAAGAACAAGAGGCTCACCACGGTGGTGCCGGCGATGAGATCGGCGCGGGTGATCGACGGCGATGAAGACGGGGACGGGGCGTGACAGACCGCTAAATGTAGACAAATATTGAGGAAAATGGAGCTTGGAGGTCGAGCTTGGAGAGGAGAAAGCTTTAGTGTGGCTCGGGCATTCCATCGAACAACTTGTGTGCATAGGAGGTGAGCTAGAGCACCACCAAGCCCTCTCCCCCTCGGCGGCCAGAAAAACAGAGCAGTGTGCTCTGCTCTTACGTGAGGGGGTATATATAGGCACCTCATTGGTCCCGGTTGGTGGCATGAACCGAGACTAAAGGGGAGCCTTTGGTCCCAGTTCAAGCCACCAACCGGGACCAATGGTAGTGGGCCAGGAGCCAGGGCCATTGGTCCCGGTTCGTCCCACCAACCGGGACCAAAAGGTCCAGACGAACCGGATCCAATGGCCCACGTGGCCCGGCCGGTCCCCTGGGCTCACGAACCGGGACCAATGCCCCCATGGGTCCCGGTTCTGGACTGAACCGGGACTAATGGGCTGAGCTGGCCCGAACCAAAGCCCTGTTTTCTACTAGTGTTATGGCTACATGTCGATGTGTGATGTGCCTGATGGCAAGAAGGAGATGACGCCAGCTGAGAAGAATGATTTTAACAAGAGGATGGCTGCATTGATGCCCAACGTAGAACTTTGAGGACAGCTAGTTGCATAGCGACTAACACCCCAGCACTTTATGTAGTTGCCAACTTGCAATTGCTCTGTTGGATACTGCGGCTTTTGTTAGACTAAATTATCTGTCATGTTCAGTGCGGTTGTATTATGGTAAGCCTGAACTAACTGTGATGCTTGGTGAAAAGTGCTATCTTATATGTTAAGACTGAGTTATCAGTGAGAATGTTGGCTCAAGTGGTATAGTACTATCTTGATGTCATTTGGGTGTCTCTTGGCAAGTAGTTTGTTCGTTTAAGGATGTGGGAGCTATTTGCTCACACTGTATTTCATTTGTCTTATGCATAGCTGAAAACGTGCTTGTGTGGAAAGGGTTTAGCATCCTTTCAATGTAACCTGTGATGACTATTTGGCTACTCTGCTGTGTTCTGTAACAGTATGACATGATTGCTCTCTAACTGCTCCAGTGTGTCAAGATAATTCGGTTTTCGTGACTTAGCAGTACAGTTTGATGTACTCCCTTCGTAAAAAAATATAAGAGCATTTAGATCACTACTTTAGTGATCTAAACGTTCTTATTTTTCTTTACAAAGGGAGTACCATTAATCTTTTGAGGGAATGAAGATCAGGAGTGTCACAAGATGCCTGCATGTAACTTTGAATCCAGTCACAACCATGTATGAACCAATTTTGATTGAATGATGACACTCTTTTCTGACCTCTTGTATGATCATCCTAGTCTAGCAAGCCAACATTGATTTGGTACAGCCATCAAAAGGAATCATTACTTACACCCACCAGGTTATTCAAATGCTCATCTTAGCCTGCTATGCTTGTAATTGTATTTAGTGCCATCTCCAATGGTATTGCATATCTATGCTCTACTGTGGAAGCTGATGAGTATCTTCAGGAGTACAATGACAAGCAAAACTGGGAGAGCGTCACTGTGGAAGCTAATGAGTATCTTCAGGAGTACAATGACAAGCAAAACTGGGAGTTCGTTTAGTCTTGATATCTTCACAATAACACTCTTAATCTTCTAGTACTACTACATTTTTCAGGCCTTGGATATTTTAGCTGTCAGCTGGGACATAGCGAATGTATGATACTGAATCTCAAATATCCTTCACGTTTCAAATTTGCATAGCCCTCTGTAAATTTGGCTTGCAGTGATAGAGAATGGAGAGAACTGGAGTGTGGATATCGCGACAGACAACTTCGTGCAGAAAACCCCATGGGGGAACTTTTCGGAGGCGACGGTCATCAGCATTGGTCTTAATTTCTTTTAACAATAGTATTAGTGTATGAAGAAAAGTACTATGCTGAAAATAAAATTTACTGAATCCTGGTAGTCACTATCCTTATAATGTGTAATACCTCGATAAATAATTTGTTATACTGTTTGATGCCTTGATAAATAAACGAAGTGGGTCACTGCAGTTTAGCAGTATGTTAAGAGGGCAAGAATGAACTAGAAAAAGAAGCAAAATTCTCACAAACCACCGGTCCAAATCGGTTGGACCTTCCCCAGATCTTTACTGGGCACATATGCAATTTTCTAGATATTTTTTAAAATGTTGAAGTTTGAAGAAAAAAAATTAAAATTGCCAACTAAAAAAGGCACTTTCTAGCAACTCGCTGGTCCAAACTGGCTGAAACATTTCAGATTCATTAATAATTACACTTAAGATCACTAGCACCCAAACTCGCAGTGGCCACTGTTGAAATATTATGGTGGGTCTTGGGCCCATCTAACAATTTCAGAAAAATCTCTAAGGGCCCATGTGGCTTATATGGCACTAGGTGGAGAGGAGTTGGACCTCGGATTCTCTTCCACATGCTATTGGGGCTTGAGAAGAGAAGTGGTTCCCACGCGCTCCTCCTCCTCCGCCTTGCCTCGCCGATCTGAGACGTCGAATCGTGAGCTGTTATCAACTTGGGCGTGGGTTCAGCTCACGCGTAATAGATCGCACCCTTGATTCCTTGTAGCAAAACCATTCCAGTTGCACGATTCCTAGAGCTCGATATAACAGAGTCCTTAATTTTAGGTCTTTACATGCATTTACAAGGTTGCATGTTTGTCTATGTTGGGGTGTTGTTCGAAATGCCAACCGTTGCCTTTCTCTTGAGCGAACTATATAATGCTGGGAGCATGTTCACCGCAACAAAAAGACAAACAACTGACCATCCATCTTTATACAAAGAGCATGGCGTTGTACATAAACTATGTGACCGTTTCTCAGCACTACCTGCTCATTGCTATCTACTAGTTAGTACAACTCATTGGCCCGACAGGGGGAGGCCTTGGGATGCATTTGTCACTAGCAGATATGATTCTGGGGTATTGTGAAACAGCACAACAAAAATATCGTACGCCTTTCATTCATACATGCAATCTACTCGGATAGATAGAGATACGATAACACATCATGTCACACAATATCACAACCATATCGTAGTGCCAGCAAGCCAAATTGTAAGTCATCATAATTTAACTGAAAACAAACTGGAGCCATCTTTGGTTCTCAATCTTCAATCTTGACTTCCCTGGTTTTCCTCATTAACAGTTTGGGCTTTTACCCCATTGCCGACCCTACCACTAACCACAAAAGCAATAACCAAAGCGAAGATTGTCGCGTGGGCAGCTGCCTCCAGCAAAGCGTCAGCCCTTGTAGCGAACCGCATCCAGGTCCTACAGGTCAAAAGAAAAAAAATACCAATTCTTGTCAAACAAATAGGAAATTAAGGAAGAATAGACAAAGTGATTTTACATCTGCATGCATCTAGTTTGATTCTCTGATATTGTACGTACCTAAGGGTGGCATGTGGTTTTGGAACGACTTTCCCCCGAGAACGATATTGGAGTGCTAGTGGAAGCGTGTCATGCTTACCAAGAGTCTCACAATTCTTATCTGCCTTACCTAACACATCATACACCTCCACTTTGTTCCGCATCGCCTTAGATACCAAGCTCCGTAGCTCGTCTTTCTTCTGTTGGATCTCGCGCGCAAGGTCTGTAGGAGCATGCTGGATTGACACACATAGATAATGATCAATGTACTTTGTATCATGGAGTATTAATTACTTAAGCGCTGATTGCGATCGATAAATAATTTAAGAAGAATAACAAAAAAACCATACTTGCTGTATATAGATGGAGCCAATATATAATATAGGTTTGGTTTGGTTGCTAATTAAACAAGAGCCCTGTTCAGTGGATTACTGTAAATCAGTTCAAGGTTAAACAAGTACTCCCTCAGTCCCATAATTCTCGTCTTAGATTTGTCTAAATACGGATGTATCTAGTCAGATGTACATCCGTATTTATACATAAACCTAAGACAAGAATTTTGCGACCTGTGTATGATGCTAGGTAATCTTGCTTTATCAAACATTCAAACTTGTCTCCAAATAGAAACGAGAAGCGAAGTCATCTTAATACATGCAAGTTGCTGTTTCCATTGGAAAGAATTGGATTGTCGCTCCATGACGTGATCTTTGATGACGTGGGAAAAATCGCTGAGGTAAAAGATGTCAGTTTTGGTTGAGATACCTCACGGGTGTGCACGAGCCTGCTTCTGCTTGGCGAGAAGAGCCCCTCCGCCCCCGTTCGCTGGAGCAGGGAGCCACGGCCGAGCATCCTCGCCGCGGATCGAAGCGCTGCCGACATGGATCTTGGCCGTCCTGCAAGCAATTACTCGCTCCGTCCTATATAATATAAGAACGTTTCTCAAGCTAGTTATGGATTTGGTCACCACCGCCGGCCGCTCCTCACCACCTATACTATCGATCGGGTTTCAGTCTGTGGAAATTTCGTAGATTTTGGTGAGGATTCTTCCTCCTTGCAGGATTCTTATTGGTCTCCTTCGCCGAGATCGTGAGCGACGCGGACAAGTTTTCTTTCCCTTAGCCCTTGGATGAATCCTATCCGATCCGATACAAAAGAGGGGATTCTCCTTGATCCTTCATAGGATTTTATAAAAAGGGCCGGCCCAAGTTCTATCTACATATACTAAATCTCGGTACGTTTCTTTACTGAGGTTTTTCTTGAGTTTTTTTACTGCCTAAAACTGGTCAAGTCAATGGGTGCTCGGCACGTGTATAAGGCTATAAAGGCTCCTCTCACCCGAGGGTTTCTTTCTCACCTCCTACCCACCCCCGCTGCACCACTGATCTCCCGTTCCCCTCTCAGCGTTGCCTTCACCTTCCATCTCTTCTTCGTGAAGCTCTCGGTCCGTGATTAGATCCATGATGCTCAACCAGACCGATCAAACCGGTGTGCCGCGCGCGGCACTGTGTTTGTGGCCTCGGCCGCCATCACCGTACGTCATGGCGCCGATGTAGAGCCTGAGGTTGCAGGCGCAGGCGTCGAAGATTAACGCGAAGCTGCAGACGATGGCGCCGGACCACCAGGACGTGTAGCACTCGGACATGGCCGACAAACGGTGTTCGTGATGATGCTACTAGACACGGTGCGCAAGGACGAGACCGCACTGGTGCATGTATCCCTAGCGGGGCTGTAGACCGCCGGCGTGGCGGGCATTATGGTGGACGTGTGGTGGGGCATCGCCAAAGGCCAGGTCTAGCCACGACAATGGCAACATCGAAGAAGTCAAGAACCTCGGGCCCGAGTGGTGCGCCGTCAATCGGATGATCCTGTGGGAGGCGCTGTACTCCATTGCCGTCCTGGTGGACTGGGGCTTCGGCGGTGGTGAGCAGGTGAGCCCCGAGTAGGTCGCGCACGGCGTGTGCATAGTCTACCTCGATCTCGCCGGGAGGATAGCCGAGCACCAGACGTGCAAGTCACCGTGGCGCGCTTCCAGAATGGGAAGGCCGGCAGCGAGGAGCACGCGGAGGTCATGCCGCATCAGTTCGATGAAGGAGCCGACGCTTGCACGTGAAGCTTGACGAAAGATGGTGTATGGAAAACCCTACTCAGGAGGAAATATGTGGGCTCCAAGGCGATATCCCAAGTATACTGAAAGCCTGGGGATTCTCACTTTTGGCCAATTCTAATGGCCACGAAAATATATTTCTTCTGCTATATGGATCCTTCTCGATTAAGAACGGCTAGCTCATTAGGTTCTGGGAGGAAAGTGTCTAGGAAATGCCACTATCCGGGAACATATCCGGCTCTATGCAATATTGTGCGTCATAGGGGTGATATCATCGCCACGGTAATGGAATCATTTTCGTTAAATGTGATGTTCAAAAGGGACTTAATTAGACTCAGACTCCAATCATGGAACATCCTACTCATGCGGTTGTCCACGATGCAATTGTCACATGGATTCGATGTTTTTCGATGGAACCTACATGGAAATGGATAGTTCTCAGTGGAGTCTATGTATAGAGCATTAATCCAGTCTGATGTGCCAGTTGATAATAATAAGAAGATCTGAAAGATGAAGATACCGCTTTATAATAAAATATTTGCATGTTATCTTCGTCGTGGAGTCATTCTTACTAAAGATAACCTTATTAAGAGGAATTGGCACCGAGTCCGCAATGTGTTTTTCGTCATCATGATGAGACAATAAAACATGTATTCTTCCAATGCAAATTGACTCGTTCTATATGGCCAATCTTCCAAATAGCTACTGACTTGTATCCTCCTTGTAGTGTTGCTATCGTCATGATTATTTGCTTTTCTATCAATTACCCAACAATAATTTGTTTAGCCACCGTACGCTATCTTTAAGACAGAAGCCTCTGGTGAAAATTAGGGCCTCCGGGTCTATTTTTATCATATCATTTTCAGATCTATTAAACCAATAACTCAAAAATACATTGTTGCACTTTTTCTTTATTTTATTTTGTGTTTTTGCATCTATCTATCTATCAAACGCGCGGGTAATCCCCATTGCCAGCCTGAAAAGGGAGTAGCATAGGTCATGTATACTTTCACGCAAAATAAAACTTTAATTGTCCTAGGAGTATATTTGTATAACATTTATCGCCATCAGTTGGGATGCAGATGCATACCGACCAGGTTTGATGAACCGCCTCTGTTGTGCGTTTTTTCACCGATTTGTATAAGTAGTGAGGGAACACAAACGAAATGAGAGCAATGAACTAAGTATAAGTATCTTGCATATAAAAAAAGATTATAAGTATCTTGCACATGCAAAGAAACTCCACGACTAACAGAGAAAGATAATGGAACACACAAATAATTTTTGCTATTATGTATCCAAAAGTAAACTAACTTCATCGCTAATATGTATAATTGATTTAATCCATGTATACCGAAAAAAAACTCCACAACAAAAAGGAAAATAAAAATTCGAGACCGAAATAGCTTGTGCCTATTATATCCAGTATAAAGTAGTAGTACGCTAATATAGTCGACTAGTCCTTCTGCTAGTAGTATATATCTATACGAGTAAAATATATAGGCGGGGCCATATATAGTTGCATAGCATAGCTTAGCTTAGCTTCTCCTCATGTCAGTCCACCACCTGAACATGGCACGTTCATCCCTCGAAATATCGTCCGGCGATGGGTTGGTGTCCTGGTCGAGGCCCTCGTCCATGCGGCGGAGGTACTGGTGCTTGAACACCGCGGGATTGACGGCGAAGCACTCCCGCGGCGCCGCCGTGGCCTTGACGCACGCCTCCATGTCCACCACACGCTTGGCGACGCCTCGGATCAGGTCGAGTTGTGACGTGTCGGGACCGTAGCGGCCGCGGCACTCTTCCATCGCCTTGTTGAAGTCGTCGAAGCACCCGCCGTTGGTCACGTGATGTATGACGAGCCTCTCGTCGCATTGATGCTTCCCGCGATGCACGGCACGCTTGCCCGTATGCAAGGTGGCTCGTCATGGCGTTACCAGCTTGGGTCAAAATTGATCGGTCGATCGCTGCGTGATGCTAGCTTGTGGTAGATGATCGATTTCGGTCCTTAGCCGGCGGAAACTGTCGCCTATGTAAACTTGCAATAGGAAAACACGGATCGAAATTGATTTTTGGTGGCGCGTGTGACCTTTCCGTTGGTCTTGCCTGGCTGCTATATAAAGGGGCACAAACCCACACATCACCGAATCGGAGACGAACACGACGCTATCCCAGGCCGTTTACAACTTGACATCGTTCTGGTTTACACACAGATGATGTAAACTCCTACGACTTGTACTAGCTAGGACTTGTTTGATCTCTACTAAACCTAAGGGCATCTTCAACGCGCTGACGCTCAAATCATTCACGAACGTTCGGATCATGCGTCCTCACATGTTTTGCCATTCTACGTGGGTCTGTATCGGCCCATCGACCGTGACGGACGTAATTTTCCCGCAAAACAGAGGTAAAATAGGAGGCTTTGCTCGTGTCTGGACTGCTGCCACGTCCGTCCTAACCACCATTGCCCACACGAAACACCCCCCTTCTTTCTTGTGCTTTCCATCCAACGCCATGCCACTTGCCACACCACATTTAAGCTGGCCCATATCATGCATGAAGGCGGCGCTGACGGACATGACCTCTCAGGCATCACCGTATCAACGAGGAATCCGTTTCCCCCAGCGGAACCGCGGTGGCGTCCAGATTGGACGTCGTGTAAAGGACGAGACCATATCGCCCCCGCGCAACCACGGCGTCCAGATTAGACTCCACATCAAGGACGAGCCAATCTCGCCCCGCCGCAGTTAGTACGCCCGCATTGATAGGCCTGCATCGCCGCCTCATAAAGGAGGAGCTCCCGCCCGCGATCACGAAGGTACGGGGCCACATTCTCCACTACCTCGGAGGTGGCGACCCCTCGGGCTTGAGGGTCATCGTCTCCGTGGAGGAGCACGCAGCGCGGTATGACTGGAGCAATGCCGCCCATCGCTATGCTTTCACCAAGACCGACGTGTCGCCGGAATGGGTCTGCAATGACCCAGACCCCCGCCATCGAGTGGAGCCCCGAATGCTCCGTCACCACCGTGGAGACGACCGCAGGCGCCGGCGCCGCCTTGACGGCGAGCTTGCCAAGATCAGCGAGGAGTGGTCACTTAGCGACTGCTCCGCCAATGCTGCCAGGGGCATTGGCCGCCGTGGCCCTCTGCAGCGTGTAGCAAGAGGCGGGGCGGCTCGTCCGCGAGCAGTAGGCAGCCACCGGACAAGGCTGTTGCGGCCCTGCAATGCCCTTCCGCTGTTGAAGGGACCACCCTGACAACGACGACACGAACGATGATAGCCGTGCAGCAGGACAAACCGGCCACGCCTACAAGGTGGTTGTCCAGTATAGGGTTTTAGTTAAAGGATCATTATATCGACCTTTTATGGATATTATGTGTGAACTTTTATGAAATCGGCCAAGTTTCATGAATTTCGCCCGGTTTAGTTGAAATGCGGTTTGAAATGTATGCGGGTAGCGTTGGATGGCCGACTCCCACATCAATGTCCACAGACTCCCCCCTCCCCTCTACTCGGACCGATGCGGGAGCAAATTTGTGGGTCAACGTTGGTGATGCCCTTACCTGTATACTACAGGTTAACTTCTACATACAACTAAATGATTCCGTGCGCAATAAGATTTGGTTATATGAACTTTGTAATAAAAAAATTAAAACTAAAAAAACATGTGATTATTTTGAAATTATATCTTTTTTGGTTGGAATATAGATAACATATATCTATACATACTCCCTGGCGTAATAAGTACCTATTTTAGGGAATATATCTATATATGCCGTATATAGACTAATAAAGGGGTTAATGTTTCTCCCGGAGTCATTATTAATCGTTAAAAACGTTTCATTTTTAGGTTAAAAAAGAAGGGACGTCGATGTCTGCCGAACATGCAGGCTGTAGGAGGGTTGTGCCGCATGATTCGTTTGGCAACGAACATGGCCAGCACGCACACTCCCAGTTCGGGCTGCGGCGTCCAACTCCCGCACATTCGGGCTGTCTATAGACAAACCGCATGTTTGGTCTAATAGCAAATATGCCCATATGTCCTGCCGCAACTATGTTAGTTATCCTCCGGGATGACGCTTTAGTTACCCCAGAGGATGGCAAATGTAATTGTAAAAGCATGACAACTTTTTCTGTTTTGGTTAATTATAGTTGCGATATCTAATTTATGGTAGTTGCGGCGTGTAATCAAATCATAGTTGCCGTGTGTGATTAACTACTTGTCACATGTGGTCAAACAGTAGTTGTCATGTGCGTTTACCTAGTTGTCACGTGTGGTCCAACCATAGTTGCCATGAATGGTTAATCATAGTTGTCATGTGTGTTTACCTGGTTGCCACATATGCGCAACTGCAGTTGTCACGTGTGGTCCATCCATAGTTGCCATGTATGGTTAATCATAGTTGGCATGTATGTTTACCTGGTAGCCACGTACGCGCAACTACAGTTGCCACGTGTGATCCAACAATAGTTGCCATGTATGGTTAATTATACTTGCCATGTGTGTTTACTTGGTTGTCACGTACGCGCAACTACAGTTGCATCTAGTAACGTACGAGTGTCGTGTGGGCGAAGAGAAGTTCACCCACATGCGGGCGGACTAGATCGAACGGCTGGGGCCGACCGGCCGAGGATTGGGCCAGACGGCCAGTGCCTAGCACTGCCCAAAAGAGCATTTAACGTGATTGCAAACGAAATTACTTGAGTAGGACTCCTTTCAAAGATCATTTCCACCTTCCCATGTTGCAGCAAGTGGCGCGCTGCATGTGCGCCACTTGTTGTAACTTGGGAGTTTTTTATTTTTCCGTAGATCCGTTTATTAAAAACGATTTATCTCTTAAACCGTGCGTCCAAATATCGAACCATTTTCACCGTTGGATTCTCGCGTCGAGATCTTCAAAAGTATATCAAATGTTGATAGGTTTTGATGATTTTTTTTTCAAAAAAGGACAAAATAACGGATGATGAGCACGGCTTTTTCCTTTCCGAAATACGTTTCCGAGAGGCACGATCATGCCTCTAGCGGAAGCAAAATCGTGCCTCTCACGAAAAAAACACATTTTTTCCGTTTCCGAGATGCACGGCCGTGCCTCTCGTGAAAGTAAAACCATGCCTCTCATGAAAGAAAAAAAAACTCATTTTTTTCCGTTTCCGAGAGGCACGGCCGTGCCCCTCGCGGAAACAAAACCATGCCTCTCGCGAAAAAAAAGAGAAAACGTGTTTTTTCCCATTTCCAAGAGGCACAACCATGCCTCTAGCGGAAGGAAAATCGTGCTTCTCGCGGACGAAAAAAAAGAGAAAACATGTTTTTTCGTTTCTGAGAGGCACAGCCGTGCCTCTCGTGAAAGCAAAATCGTGTCTTGAGAAAAGGAAAAATATGTAAAAGTGTTTTTCCGCGTAAATTTTTTTTTTTGTCCAAAAGCTAAGAAAGACCGGTGAAAAACCGAAAAGCCAAAAAAAATCCAGGGAAAACCATCTAAAAAGACGAAAACACTTGCAGAAAAATAAAATAAAATTCAAAGAAAGTGCCCAGAGCACGACATGTGACGACCGCTGAGAGCGCGCCGTGCCAAGTGGCGCACTCCCAGCCCATCCCAAGAGACCCTTGGAAGGGTGGGAACGAGCGCTCCTCGGTTAGTTGCTCCCATTGTAAAGGAATTATTGTGACAGATATGAGCTCACTTGAATTTGTTGTTTTGGGGGGTGCTCGCTTGAATTAGTGCTGGTTCCCGGCAAAAAGAAAAGAAAAGAAGAATTAGTATTTAGGGGTAGAAGAAGAATAATTAGTGTTGATTAATCCATAGTAGCCCATCTTCTAGCCTTTAACTTCCTTATTAAGCGGTTCCTGCAAAAAAAAAACTTCCTTATTAAGCGTGTTCGTAAAAAAAGACTTCCTTATTAATCTGCCAGTAGATTTTTTTTGAAGCTATAATCTGCCAGTAGATAGCCTTGGCACAAGTAACGGGATGGATAGAAACACAGTTGCAACGCATCGTACTACCGTGCATGTATATGTTATTTATTTATTTTTGATTGAGAATCAGATACGTATTTTTTAGGATGATCGGATACGTTATTAACTTTTTTTTTGAAAGTGGATACGTTATTAACTTGGTTGATTGATTGACGGTGCAATCGAGACCGAGCGTGATACGAACTGTGGCGGGTGTTCGGAGTGTCAGCAAAGAAACACTATGTATTTGCACGCCGCATGTTTAAATCGAGTCCGCCTTGGAATACAAGTTGTGTCCGTGTAGTTCTAGGATAGGACCAAGGGTCGGCTGCTGATGTATATTTATATGCATCACGGCTGCGCGAGATAGCACCGGCGAGGAGAAAGAGAAAAGAGATAAGAAGTAAAAGAAAGGGCACGACAAGGATCCCGGCTACGAGTTTCTTGTGTCTCGTGTTTGTCGGACAAGCGATTGATTTCGTTGTTAACCCTAGCTAACGCCATGGGGTTCCTTACACACATGGAAGCGTTCAATGCAGCATGCGAAGCAAAAAAGGCTGGGGCCAGGTGCGACGAGAGGCTCGTCATTCATCGTGTGACCAACGGCGGGTGCTTTGACGACTTCAAGAAGGCGATGGACGAGTGCCGCGGCCATTACAGTCCCGAAACGTCCAAACGCGATATTGAGCGAGGCATCGGCGAGCTCGTGGTGGACGTGGAGGCGTGCGTCAAGGCCACGGCGGCCCTGCGCGAGTGCTTTGCTGGCAACCCCGCAAAGTTCAAGCACCAGTACCTTCGCCGCATGGACGAGGGCCTCGACCAGGACACGAAGCCGTCGTGGGAGCAGATTCGGAAAGAGAAAGATGTAATGTTCAGGTGGTGGACTCACATGAGGAGACGTTAAGCTATGCTTGCATCCGCATCGAGCCTATATGTACTCGCATTGATAAATGGGTTAGATCGATTATATTAGCCTATACTAGTAGTGGATATTGGTAGGCACAAGCTATTTCGGTGTTGAATTATCCTTTTCCTTTTATTAGTTGTGAAGCTTTTCGGTATAAGACGGATTAGATCGCGATTAGAATTCTTGATGTAATAGAAAAAGTTATGTCTATGTTGAATTATCTTTATTTTTAGTTGCGTAGTTTCTCGGTATGTGCACGATACTTATATCTACTCCCTCCGTTTCTAAATATACTAAGTCTTTTTAAAAATTTCATTATAGTGACTACATTCGGATGTATATAAACGTTTTTTAGAGTATAGGTTCATTCAGTTTGCTCTGTATGTAGTCTATAGTATGAAATCTCTCAAAAGACTCATATTTACAAACGAAAGGAGTAGTTCATTGTTCGCACTTGGTTGGTGGTAGTATAGTTAACAAAAAAATTACCACGTGACATATGTGATAAGCAATTCAAACTAATCCAAATTAAAGGATTGATGGCCATTCCTTGGTCGGAAAGTCTACCCTACCACCTGTACTAGAAATACGTACATAAACGTCTCATCGGCGGCACACGTCTTTAGCAGAACGTTGGGTCGACCGCTTGCTACGTACGCACGTTAACCAGAAGAAGGCTTCAACGAGCCATCGCCGGAGCAGAAGGCATGAGGATTGAGGGAGTAAATTGCATAAAAGTATTATAATTGGGGCATTGGAAGCAGATTGGTACCAAGATTGGTAATTTTTACGTGTCAGTACCAACTTTTGGGCGAGGCGTTGCAAAAGAGGCTAAAACAGCTGTTTATACGTATTGACACGGAAACTGACCAGTTGGGCCCGCCTGTCGGGTGCTGACATGGCATGTTTTTTCGCAAAAAACTCCCTGGAATCTCCTCTCTCTCCCCCGAACGCTCTCCCCCTCCTCTGTCTCGATCTCCTCAGATCGGTTAAGGCAGAGGTGACGCCGAGGACGACGGCTTCTACGACGCCGCCGCCGGCTCCTCCTCCTCCCCGCTTCACCCAGAGCCGCCCCCGCCCCCCGCCGTCCACCCAAAACCCTAGCCCCCCGCCGCCGCAACCGCACGCGGACGAGCGCCACGACCGCAAGGTCAAGCTCGCCGCCGCCTCTGCAAGCTCTCCTCCTCCCCCGACGCCAAGGACGAGGACAGCATCCGCGACATCCTCGACGACCTCACCACCCGCCTCGACTCCCTCTCCGTTGACAGGCCCAAGGCCCGCCCCCGGACCACGCAGGCTCGGGCCCCGCTCCCCTGCGCCGTCAACGCCGAGGACGACGCCGGCTTCTACGATGCCGCCGCCGGCTCCTCCTCCTCCCCGCTTCCTCACGAATTTGGTGAGGACGACGGCTTCTTCGACGCCGCCGACGGCTCCTCCTCCTCCCCGCCGCCTCCCAAGGGGCCGGAATCGGGTGAGGGCCGGGCCCCCTCCCCAGTCGATGTCTCCAGCTCCGACGAGTCTGAGGATGAGGCGCCGCTGGTGGTCTGGAGGCAAGTCAAGGTGGAGAAACCACCGCAACTCCCAGATCCATCATTCGCCTCCTCTGCCTCCACCGATCTGACTACTCCGCCGCTGGTGGTCCGCCGACAAGGGGAACAGCAAAGGCCGGAGTACACACCGTTCCGAGGAGATCGAGACAGAGGAGGGGGAGAGCGTTCGGGGGAGAGAGAGGAGATTCCAGGGAGTTTTTTGCAAAAAACATGCCATGTCAGCACCCGACAGGCGGGCCCAACCGGTCAGTTTCCGTGTCAATACGTATAAACAGCTGTTTTAGCCTCTTTTGCAACGCCTCGCCCCAAAGTTGGTACTGACACGTAAAAATTACCAATCTTGGTACCAATCTGCTTCCAATGCCCCAATTGTGGTACTTCTATACAATTTACTCGGATTGAGGAGAAGCTAGCCGCGCTTGAATCCTAATATAATTGTCCTAGCTATGCATGCTTGACATATGCGGTTTTTTTATTTTAAAAATAATGAGGTTAGCACTATTGCTGCTCCACCCGGGGAAGTTTTGATCTATTGATTGATGAATTACGCAGCTTCTTCTCCTGCAAAAAAAAATGTATGTCTTGTCTCACAAAATATGCAACTTTTAGTGCGGATTTATTCCTAATTTGGCTCCAAATGATCTTGAGCATTGATTCCTCGTATCAGTTTTCTATAAAAAGACATCTAGATGCATGTGCTTTAGCAAAACTGCTAACCCATCCGTCCTACCCTGCACAGCACAAGCAGGACCAAATTCAACCAATATCACTAGTAAAGTCTAGTAAATACTCCCTCTGTTTCTAAATATAAGTCTTTTTTAGAGATTTTAATACGGACTACATACAGATGTATACATACAAATTTTAGAGTGTAGATTCACTCATTTTGCTTTGTATATAGTCCATGCTAAAATGATAACAAAAAACTGAATATGAAGCTCCTTGCAGTGGTTTACCAGAAGAAAAAACCGCATTAGAAATTAGCAAGCTGGCCATGGAGAAACATCGGGTTCATTTGATGATTCTGACACTGATTTACACTACATGAGAAAATGGAATTTACAAAGCCAACTGCAAGTAAACAACAAGCAGAATCAGGTTATAGAACCACTTCTTTCTGTTCTGGAAAATCTATGCATTATGTACTAAAAAACAAAAATAATAACTACTATTACATAATTTGTCCAATTGGACAGTAGTTTGATTGATGATGCACTTGCTCTTGGAGTAACCTGCAACCAAAACAGCCATTCATGTCCTTCTCTCAAGCTTGAGGGAGCAGTTGATATACCGCACCTACTACTACAGTTCAAGGGCCGCACTTCTTTCTTTCTTTCTTGTCTACAAACGCAAAGAAATAACAAATTTTTTATCTTGATCAAGGCTGTTGCTGCAACTCCTCCAACAAATCTATGTCAAGACCTAGCTAGCTAATATAACATGCAAACTAACGGCAATGTTTCCATGCCACCATCAAAGAGGAAGATAATTTAGGAACGTATAAACAATCATCTTACAAAACCTGTGACCATAATCCAATATATTTATGACACAACATGGAAACATCTTGTATGGCCAGTGGCTACATTATGACAACCAACCACTAATGTCACCTTGTTTCCCTCGAAAGAATAAAATTTTCACATCAAGTTATTTGTAAAACAAAAAAAAAAGAACTACAAGAAACAAATAGCAAGAAGTAGCTAGGGATTCATCTATCACTCGGCTTCAAATATGGCAAACCTGCAACAAACATCATCAATCAATATATATACAACCAATGCACTAGAGTGAGCCATGAAAATTCTAGCTTTGGCATTATATATGCATAGATATAACACCACAAAGACATGCCCTTGACTGCAGCAGTTAGTACAGTATAAAGGCCTAACACAAGTACTTTCAGGACGCCCTCACATAATTATTTTCAAGAAAATGAAGAACAAGATGGGGGGTTCCATTTAACAGCAACCACCACCAGCAACAACACATCAACCAGGATCAGCTTCTTATTTGATTTCTCCTTTTGAGTAAAAATTGCAAAACAGTAAGACAACCAAATGAAGTCGCTTTGCTTTTCGAGCTAGCTAGCACTAGGGATAATCTGGAATCAGTCCATAGTTACTCACAAAAGAATCAACATCAATAGAGAGAGCACCAAAGCAACACTAGCTGGTTACAAAAGATTTTCCTGTACAAAAGGGAATCCATTCATTCATCTGGAGAAGAAGAAGAATTATCGAGCACAACAAACAACAGTGTCAACTTATTAGCAATAGATCTCAAGAATGAACAGACGGGGTCAACTATTTATTCAGAGTTGAGAGTTGGCAAACTAGTTTGACCAAGAGGAAATGTTTATGAATGCAACAATTTGACCAAATTAAATCTCAGACCCATCAACATTACGAATTCATGCAACAATTTAACCCAAATTAAATCTCAGACCCGTCAACATTACAGATTCATCGACAGTTTGGCAGACCAGAAAATTCATTCTACTTGATTACAACATGTTCAACAATTAATTGCATAGGACATATGAGGTTCATTCCCAGTCATGGACAATAAAATCGTCCAACCTTCTGTCATACAGAGCATAGACATTTTCAAGAAGCAATTTTATTTCAGATTACAATAACAGGGGAGCAGCTGGGTGAGGTACAAACTGAAATATCTTCCTAGCCCATTCTTACAGGAGGGGATTTCAATTTTCTTTGATCTACAAATGAGAAAAGCCATGGTAGGTTTGATAATCATTGGCCTTTCCTTTTCAACGATGTCATTGATAGTCCAGATCTGCGAGAGGTTTCCATGGTTGGAAGACAATTCGCTTGGGCGAACGGTCTTCCGGAACCGACATATGAGAAACTAGATCATGTTTTAATGGATACTGGCTGGCAACATAAATTTCATATGGTGTCTGTTTGTTCTCTACCTCGTATCGAGGCCATATCATACCATTCACCCATTGACCTAACTACTTGTTTGCCACGACCACAACATAGATGCAAGTTCAATTTTGAACTTGGTTCGTTGCATCGGGATGGCTTCCATGACATGGTCAAGGAGGTATGGGAGAAACCGGTGGGTGGGCATATACTCCGATTCACAAATGAAATAACATAATATGTGCATTAAGTAAATTCCTTGGTGGTTGGGCTAGTCATAAGACGGGTACCTCAAAAAGGAGAAGCTTCGTCTTTCATCTATAATTGATGAATTGGAAGCTTTAGCAGAGGCTAGACCCTAATCTGAGAATGAAATCTGGATCAAGAATCAACCGAATGCACAGATAGATAGCATGTTGCGTGGAGTGGAAATCAAATGGTACCAACATTGTAACTCTCAATTTATCCTGAAAGGTGATTCGAATACTAGATTCTTCCATGGAGCCGCCAATGGCAGACATCGAAAGATACTTCACTACTAGGGAAAACCCTATACACAGAATCTTAGCAGCAACGCGGTTTAAAAACAAACGCTACTGCTACTTAGCAGTAGCGTGCTCCAGTAAACCTTGCTACTAATAACCATGTAGCAGTAGCGCTCTAGTTGGAACAAGCGCTACTACTATAATTGCCGACGCGTCGCCTTGAGGCTAGACATAGTAGTAGCGCCCTTCCCCAGACGCGCTACTGCTAAAGTACTTAGTAGCAGCGTTTTTCTTCAAAACTCGCTGCTGGTAAGTATTGCACCTAATTAAGTTTAGTCCCATACTGCTAAGCGAACAAGGTGTTTACCACCTTAAATATGTTACTTCTCAAACTATCTCGAGCACTTGGTCTTTGTTGAACTATATGTGTAGGATTTGTGGCTGCAATATGAATTTTCACCAGTGCTGTGAGGATTCATGTTGACTATTTAGATTCTACACAAAAAGATCAATGATGACCAATGTATATTTTATGATGCGTGCTTAGACTTAGCAGTAGCGTTTTTCTCTGAAACGTGCTATAGCTAAGTTAGCTATAGCGCGTTTCCTGAAGAGCGCTACTGCTAGTTCAACTTAACCATCCCGTGGGCTCAAAATTTTGCTAAGTCCTCTCATTTCCCCCCTGTTCCCCTACTCCTCTATCGCGCGCCGCCGCCCGAGCCTGCCCTCCGCCACCTCCCGAGCCCGAGCCTGCCCTCACCGCCGCCGCCCGAGCCCGAGCCTGCCCTCACCGCCGCCCTCGACCTCACCGCCGACGCCCGAGCCCGCCTAGGACCGCCGCCTCTAGATACTGAGCCCGCCCTCGCCGCCCCTACCTCCGTCGCCGAGCATCCCCACCACCGTCTCTCCCTCTCTGTAAGCCCCCCCCCCCTCCCCCACCCCCTCTCTCTCTGCTTAGTTAATAGATGTTTTTTAGTAGTAGTAGATGTTAATTTAGGGTTCATAGATAATGATTTTTAGTAGTACTAGATGTTAATTAGTAGTAGTGATGGTAAGTAAATTAATAAACTAGTTGAACTAGTTTGGTTTTAGTTGAACTAGTTTAGTAAGTAAATTAATAAACTAGTTGAACTAGTTCAATTAATATAACTAATGTATTTTTAGTAAACTAGTTGAACTAGTTTAGTTTTAGTTGAACTAGTTTAGTAAGTAAATTAATAAAATAGTTGAACTAGTTGAATTATAGAACTAATGTATTTTTAGTAAGAAAATTAATATAACTAGTTGAACTACTTTATTTTTAGAAAGAACTAGTTTTTTCTATTTATAGTAAGTTTATATTTAGTAAGAACTAGTTGAATTAATAGAACTAGTTGAACATGTATATTTGTTGTTATTTTTTTAGTTTAAGCAATTACTCAGGATGTATTAGTGATAACTTATAGGGTTTTTGTTTTTGCAGAAATCAAGGAGCCCCTCCATCATCCCCGCCGTCGTCCCCGTCACCGACCCCCTCCGATAGATAAGGTGAGACCAGCCAAATCTCCATGTCAATATGAGTCCTATAAGATATGATATAGATAAAAACATGTATATCTTGTGTTGCTCAAATAGGATATGTGGTTGCCCAAGTGGTGGGTCATGTTGAGGTTACACCTCCGAGTGGCCTATGTTTTGCCGGAGTGTTGATTAATTTCCGTTCCGGCAAATTTCAGGCGATCGATATGTCCTCTTTTAGCTATGGTCATGCCGGATTTTTCCGTGAATTTTGGCATGACTTGTGCTAGAATATGTAGGAAATATCGAGTGGCCTGGATTTTCTAGAAAGGTAATTAAACGATATTTCGGGTTGACTTTAAGTCTGTCGAGGCTCCACCATATATGAGAGGACGAAGAATCCCGACTGTTGTCATGGGGGTCGTTTCTCCTTCTTCTCCTTGTGCTAGACCTTTGTTATGCACTAGGGGAAGGAGGAGTAACGACCATCACCGACGGTCACAAATGTCAGAGAGGAATCAGTGAGGAGGAGTAATGCACTCGGGGACGAAAGGAGGAGCGACCATCACCAGCGGTCGAATGTATACACCACGTGAGCTGAGAGTTTCCAAGAAAAGACTCGACAGACCGATAGTCAACCCGTGATGAATAATAAAGTTCTAATTTAGTTTTTGTGTATATATATTTAATTGTACAAGTTTAATGTTTGAATTATGAACATAGGAAATGTCGTACTCGGACGACGAAAGTCTCCCGGGGGAGTGCGACTGGTGCCACGACGACCAAGGTATGTGCGACAGGTTCCTTGACCTGGACGAAGATCGGCGCTTCAGCATTAAGCTCGAGGAGACCTTCGATGTTAAAATGGTACGCAACGACGACAAGTGTTTTTTTCGTAATTAAGCATGACTTCAAGTATTTCAACATGTACTTTTCATCTTTTGCAATTCGACTAGCTTATCCCATGCTATGAAAGACGCTATGTCTTGGAGAGGATGGGTTTTGAAGACCATGAAAGTATGGAAACGAAGAAAATTCACCTAAGGACCCATCATGGTATGGATTTTGAAGTAAATCTGTACAATTCTGAGAGCGTAACCCATTTTGGTTGCAAGAATTGGGAAGCACTTTGCGAGATGTATGGTTTTTCATGAGGGTATGCTTCTCACCATGGATCTTGGTGATCGTGACACCGCCAAAGACGATTTGGACATTTGGGTCCTTGTTGATACGCTTCCAATTCTTCCCCTATGTGAGCTTCTCAAACATAGTTATTAAGTAATTTATATTGTTTATTTCAAAATAGTTGACAGCTTATTTCCATTGATAGATTACTTTCATTCTTCAAAGAATGTGCGGAAGATGATAGACAGAACCAACTACACCGAAGGCTCTGAGTTAACTTATCAGGAGAAAAGTCATTTGGTCGCATATTGTACTGACCTTGAGAATTACAATGTCTACTATCAAACTCCTCAACATTATGGTCAATACGTGCCACTAGTGCACGTGTTGAACCACGACAACTTCCATGGAGATATCCTGGTAAGATTTTTTACTATTACGACATCCGTGCATCTTTTGCATACTTCTAAAACTAGTACATCATTGCTAACTATGAAGTTATTACTATGTTTTTCAACAGAGAATCCCGACAGATTGTGTGCCTCATTTGATGTATGAGTATGGTAGCCTTCATGTTTTGAACATACAACCAGGTCATCCTACGAATCTCAACTGTCCATACCGGATTTCTAAAAAAAGTGGATACATGGTAATCAAAGAATGGAAAAAATGTATGGACAGTCGTAAGGAGGTTCTTGGAAGCAAGATTGTGCGGAAGGCAAGAATTGGAGACAGGATAATCTCCATTCTCCATAATGGAGAGTCAGGGGCTATCTTGTTTTATGCTATTTTACCTAGGAGAATGTAGTAGGTCCTAGCTAATACTCATGATCATGAGGTACAATATGTTTATGAGAGTTGGTGACGATGAGTAGTTGTGATTATGTCTAGTGACCAACTTGTATGTGATGTCTCATTGATGAAAACGATGATCATGAGGAGGTGTTATATGACAATGATGTATTATGATGATAAGTTGTTAATGATATGATGATGATGATGATATATTAGGTCATTGGGTGAAAGAACCGCGGATTAGTTTCAAGTGGATGTCCATCCACTTGAAACTAGTCCACGGTTCTTTCTCCCAGTGATGTAATAACTCATTATGATGTAAAATCATTCTCTAAATTGCTGCGGTATGAAAACTTGTATAAAGGTGTATGAATACAACATGAAATAAAAAAGAAATACAGAATAATAGTAGTAGCGCGTTCCAGGAGAAGCGCTACTACTAATTCGATATAGCAGTAGCACGGTCAGACCCACGCTACTGCTAACCTTTAGCTGTAGTGTCTTACTAGTAGCGCCCCATCCAGCGCTACTGATATGCTTAAAACACGCGCTACTGCTAGGGTTTTCCCTAGTAGTGCTTGTTCATTCCCTACAGCAGGATGAGGGCGCGATTGAGGGGCATGAGCAACTTAAATCGTATACAAGTAATTATTATAAAACTCGGTTCAGGGCCACAAAGGAAGGAAATTTCTCGTGGATGAGTCTCGAACAGATGACATCCCCCAGGTCTCTGATGAGGAAAACAACCTTCTAAAAGCCCCATACCACGAGGAGGAAGTTAGAAAGGCAGTTTTCCTAACGGAGAACAACAAAGCATCGGGTCCGGATGGTTTTCCCGTAGAGTTCTATCAGAACTTCTAGGAATTCATTAAACTAGATCTCCTACTTTTGTTTAGCTACCTACATGCTTGCTAACTAGATTTGTTTTGTTTGGCTAAATGGAGTGTGGTTTGCTGTCCCAAAGACTAAGGTAGGTTTGGCATTCATGACCTTGAGGTTAAGAATGGGACCCTCCTCGGCAAATGGTTGTTCAAATTACTGACGGAAGATGGTGTATGGAAAACCCTCCTCATAAGGAAGTATGTGGGTTCCAAGGCGGTATCCCAAGTATACTAGAGGCCAGAGGATTCTCACTTTTGGGTATGTCTAATGGCTATGAAGAAAGCTATGGATCCTTCTCGATTAAGGACGGCTTGGAAATTAGATTCTAGGAGGATAAGTGGCTAGGTAATGCCACACTCCGGGAACAATATCCGGCTTTGTACAACATCGTGCGTCACAAGGGTGATACTATCGCCACGGCAATGAATTCATTTCCGCCAAATGTGACGTTCAGAAGGGATTTAATTGGACCCAGACTCCAATCATGGAACATCCTGCTCCAGTGGTTGTCCATGGTGCAGTTGTCACATGGGTCCGATGTATTTTGATGGACCCTACATGGGAATGGACAGTTCTCAATGGAGTCTATGTACAGAGCGTTAATCCAACCAGATGTGCCAGTTAATAATAAAAAGAAGATCTGGAAGATTAAGATACCTATTAAGAATAAAATCTTTGCAGGGTATCTTCATCGTGGAGTCATTCTTACTAAAGATAACCTTATTACGAGGAATTGGCATGGAAGTCCGCAAGGTGTCCTTTGTCACCATGATGATGTTGGAAATATGCCCTAGATACAATAATAAAGTGGTTATTAGTATATTTCCTTGTTCATGATAATCATTTATTGTCCATGCTATAATTGTATTGATCGGAAACTCAAATGTATGCGTGGATACATAGACAACAACATGTCCCTAGTGAGCCTCTACTGGACTAGCTTGTTGATCAAAGATGGCCATGGTTTCCTAGCCATAGACATGAGTTGTCATTTGATAACGGGGTCACATCATTCTCCTAATGATGTGATGGACTAGACCCAAACTATAAACGTAGCATATGATCGTGTCAAGCTTATTGCTATAGTTTTCTACATGTCAAGTATATGTTCTGATGACCATAAGATCATGCAACTCACTAACACCGGAGGAGTACCTTGTGTGTACCAAACGTTGCAACGTAACTGGGTAACTATAAAGGTGCTCTACAGGTATCTCCAAGGGTGTCTATTGAGTTGGGCATGGATCAAGACTGGGATTTGTCACTCCGTATTATGGAAAGGTATCTCAGGGCCCTCTCGGTAATACAACATCACAAGAAGCTTGCAAGCAAGGTGACTAACACTAGTAGAAAGCGGGCCATTTGTCCCGGTTCCAGAGGCCCATTAGCCCTGGTTCTGGAACCGGGACTAAAGGGTCAGGACTAAAGCCCAAAACCTTTAGTCCCGGTTCGCTTACGAACCGGGACAGAAAGGGCTCCACGTGGCCGCTGCGGGGCACCCAGGCAGGAGCACCTTTAGTCCCGGTCGGTAACACCAACCGGGACCAAAAGGCATCCACGCGTCAACAGCTGGCAGGAGTAGGGGTTTTTGTTTTTTTAAGGGGGGGGGGGTAGGGTTTTTTGGAGGGTTAATTTAGGGGTTTCATATATTGTGTTAGCTAGCTAATAGAGAGAAGTGATCTCTCTTATCTCCGTGCTTCGTCGACGCTAGCTACTATACGTATAGAGAGAACTCGACACGCTAGCTAGTAAGAAAATGAAGGAACCATTAATTACACAAGATCGTCATGAACACATATAGAGAGGAGTGCACCTCTCTTTCTCCGAGAGATTTTTCGAACAACAAGTTTCTATATATCTATCCGATGCTACTAGCTACATATATACAATATAAGATCTCTTACAATCCCTAACATATCATGTCTATATCAATTTCCACATGGTATTCTCCGGCTTTATTGATGACGTGGTCAAGAAAGAATCCTGCCAATTCGTCTTGAATTGCTCGTATGCGATCTTATGGTAGGAGTTCATCCCGCATCTGCCAGATCTAAGTTGAAGAAGAGAGTCAATGCATGTATATGATTGAAACTCAACACAAATAATGGTAATAAAATAAAATTGTGAATATTTTTGCTTACGCACTTCAATTTTTTTTTCCAGAGTAACCCTGCTCACAGGTCGAGTAGCGGATGAACTCGCAAACATAGTATCCACAAAAATCATTCCCGCCTTCCTGCCACAAGCACTTTACGAGAAATAGAGGTCAATCAAACTTATAAGCAAGGATATTAAATGGTATTGATGAAACTAGCTAGAATCAATGGGAGATGCGCGGAACTAGGTAGTAGTACTTTTGGGTGTGTAAATCGCAGCTCGCTCGGCAGTCCCGGAGTAATTACGGTGAACTCTTTCCAAACCCTGCCAGACAAAGAAAATAATTACTTGATATGAGGAAATGAACAATTTTGCCGATATGGTGCGATAATGATCGATTGAACTTACTTCTGGAGCATTTGAGTCATGTCCGCATAGTCCTCAGGATCTTTTCGTCTCAAGTCTAAGACGGTTACTACTCCCCGCTCAAGCTTAATCTCTAGGAGAATAAAGTGGAACCTGCGCACGCATGCATAACTCATGACATTCTTTTGAACCGTCCATTCATGTATGATATTTGGGTTAATGAACCCAATGCCATAGATTTGTGCTTTTCTACATTCGACGATCTTCAATCTGCATAATATAATGAGGATAATTATATATACACATGCAATAAAAGAGCTGAGCTATATACAGAGACTTAATTACAGAAGTAGTACTTACAGACAGTAGCAAGTCACGAGTGTTTTGTCGAGGGACTTTTGATTGTATAACTGAAATAACTCGTCAAATTCAAGAGAGAACAGACCAGTTCCAAAAAGGTCGTGCTCCTCTTTAATTTTCATCGTCAAGACATCCTTCCCAGACTCGCTGCAGGTTTTCATGTACCATTGATGGAATCTTCGCATCATCGTTGTTAGAGGAGGACTTCCATCTTTGTCGAGATGCTTCTCGTACTAGTATCTGAATTCGTCCACCTCCATTGTTTCAAATTTTACATCATCGCCCAGGTAATCAGCAGGATTGGTACCGGGTGAGGGAGTCTTGTATTAAGGGGTCCTCGGGCGTCCGGGCTGTGTGACGTGGGCCGGACTAATGGGCCGTGAAGATACAAGACAGAAGACTCTCTCCCGTGTCCGTATGGGACTCTCCTTTGCGTGGATGGCAAGCTTGGTGTTCCGATATGAAGATTCCTGTCTCTGTAAACTGACTTTGTACAACCCTAGGTCCCTTCGGTGTCTATATAAACCGGAGGGTTTAGTCCGTAGGGGCAATGATAATCATCATACAAGCTAGACATCTAGGGTTTAGCCATTACGATCTCGAGGTAGATCAACTCTTGTAAACCTCATATTCATCCAAGATAATCAAGCAGGAAGTAGGGTATTACCTCCATCAAGAGGGCCCGAACCTAGGTAAACATTGTGTCCCTGCCTCCTGTTACCTTCGATCCTCAGACGCACAGTTCGGGATCCCCTACCTGAGATCCGCCGGTTTTGACACCGACATTGGTGCTTCCATCAATCATCTACAACAATGCTGCCCTGAGGGAGGATTTTCTCCCTGGCCAGATCTTTGTGTTCGGCGGCTTCGCACTACGGGCCAACTCGTTTGGCCATCTAGAGCAGATTGATAGCTATGCCTCTGGTCACCAGATGAGTTTCGGAAATCTGGATTACGTCGCTGAAATCTGAGGAGACATGATCTTCCAAGGGTTCGCGACTCCAACCTCCGCTCTGGCCTTAGAGCCGGAGCGCATCGCTAGGTCCAAAGACGGGATTCATGTGCCCGCCAGACTCTCTACGACCATAGAACCCAGTACGGGAGAACCGGAGAAAGTAGTGCCACCGGCTATTATCATAAAGCCGGACTCTTCTCCAAACAGTGGCTCCGTACACTTGGAGTCAGCATCGCATGAGCTCGGCCAAGGAGCTTCCTCCCCGCCATACTCCACGGACCCTCTTCTCCCCGGCCAAACCTCGCCTTTAAGAGAGGCTCTGGACTTAATACAGTCCCTCGTCATTACAGAGGGACAACATCCGGACATTATCTGGCCCATACTAGGGGCTGAGAATAGGGCATTTTACTTCCCACCCACCACCCACTTCATAGACACTACTGTCGTGGGATTGACACGGCAGATGTCCTAGCAGAAGGACTTAGTCGCAGGGTCATCGCAACCAGGAAGCAAGAAGGGGTTAATCGAGACAAAGGACACGAAGGTTTATACTGGTTCGGCCCCTTACGGTGAAGGTAAAAGCCTAGTCCAGTTGAGGTGTTACTAAGGTTTCGATGACCAGGGAGCGAATCCGCTTGACCTAGCCCTCGGTTTGTTGTTACTTGCCCTAAGCCGCCGCCGGGTCGTCCCCTTATATACAAGGGTTGACGCCCGGCGGCTCACAGAGTCCTGGCCGGCTCATAAACAGTGTCCGGCTCGGTGACTAGTTAACCTTTCCTTACAATACAAGTCATGCCTTCACGGCGGGTCATCTCTATGGGCCTTAAGTCGCCATTGGGCTTTGGCCCTTATCTGAACCGCCCTTTACAGAGTATAATCTGGGCTTCGTGTGACGATTGTCTGGTGTGACCCGGCCCCTCCTGGGCGGGTGACACCACTAGTTATATCCCCAACATTAGGCCCCAGATTGATTTGAACCAGTTCATGTCAATCATCAATGCTTCAGAGAATCTTCCGCTTTACCTGCATAAACATTTCTATAACCCGCCATGACATCATTCCTTGAATCTGCGGTAACCCGCCATGACGTCGTCTTCTCTTTTTTTAACCAATATCTCATCTCACCATATCTTAACGGATCCTTATCTTAAATGGCCATTCCGAGAATCGAGGCGCCTGGCTAGTGGATAATCATTTTGTCGCCTCCTTATTTCTCGCGCCCCCTTTAACTTCTTCCTTATAAATAGGCACGGCCGAGTCTCATTCCTTCCTCCTCGTCTTCTTCCTCTCGCGACTCTGCTGCCTCTCGAGCTCCGCCGCCGCCGCCGCTACAGAGCTTCCCGTCTCCGTCGTCTTCGGCCGCTGCGTCAACCAGAGCCCGACCAGAGATCGACGGCGAGTCATGGCAGCCAGTCTGCATCCGTAAGTCCTTTCCTTTCCCTACCTTAGATCCTCATTAGGGTTTCCCAGTTCTTCGGTGTTCTTCAGTAACCTTTCCAAAACGCCTCACTGTAGCCTCTTCTGATCTTATAGAGGTAGGAAAACTATGCGGTAGTTGTTTTGCATCTGTTCCAAACGCGAGTAGATCCCCTTCCTTTGCACAGAGGCCTCATTAGAACTTTATGAACTCGTCTGTACTAGTTTTTTAGGTCGCAAATGTTTCCTTTTTAGACCGCCGTTCGATCCAAAATCATAGCTGCAACCTGTGAAACCTGTTTATACAACACTTAGACGGAATTTTGTTAGATCCACTTTAACCGCGGCGGCTTATGTTACCAGATTTTAACCTCTAAATCTCGAAGAGATATTTCTGACCGCTCGTGGCGGCTCTTAATAACCTTCAATGCTTATGGCAGTTTAATCAACCCGCCATGATTACCTTTATACCATTAGCCCTCTTGTAAATCGCCGTTACGTCTTATGTCTTGTTCCGGCTTAGGCTTGACCCGGACTTTATTTTTGTCATAGGCTATCATCATGGCGCCAAAAACAGCCAAAGCTTCTGTTACCTGCAACTGGGTCCGATCCATCGTCACGGACACCATTCTTGACAATTTTGTTAAGCATGGCTATCTGCCAAAGAAGGATGTAATGTCTTATCGTGCTCCTGACCCAACCGAGGAAAAACCTCATCCTAAGGAAGGAGAGGTTATAGTTTTTACGGATCACATGACCCGGGGCTTTGCATCGCCCGGGTCAAAGTTCTTCAGAGACGTGTTGAACTGTTTTGACCTCCGCCCTCAAGATATTGGGCCCAATTCCGTGTCAAATATCTGCAACTTTCAAGTGTTTTGTGAAGTTTACTTAGGAGAAGAGCCCAACCTGCTGCTCTTCCGTGAATTGTTCTATTTAAAACGCCAGAATGAACGCGACAATGGGCCCAGCTTGGAACTTGGCGGCATTTCAACTCAACGGCGCAGGGACTATCTTTTCCCTTATGCTGAGCCGCCGAGCCACCCCAAGGATTGGAATCAAACATGGTTCTACTGCCAAGACACCTCTCCGGCTGATGAACATCCCTTGCCCGGCTTTCGCGCTCTGCGTCTGGAGTCAAACCATCCCTCGCCAGACAAGTTAACCGCCGCTGAACATCAACAGCTCGTTCCAACTCTAAAGAAGATCAGAGCTCTTTTGGGGAACGGCTTAACCGGCGTCGATCTGGCCCGGGTGTGGGTATCTTGGCGGGTCATCCCTTTGAGCCGCCGCCCCAAGCTGATGTGTGAATATACCGATCGGACTGACGACCCTCTGAGGCATAGTACTGACGACTTACCTCATGATATGGTGGATGAAATAACCAAGTCTTTACTGAACGAGAGCCTGATAGACTGCGGCACCGTTGGTTTGGCTCCATTCTGCGAGTCTAACCCGGCCCCTCCTGTAAGCCGCCTTTCTTGAATTTCTTTACTTTACCCTTGATAATCTTTGTTGTCTACTCAAAATCTGTTATTTGTCATTTACAGGCTACTGACGCCTTTTGGAAGGCTAAATATGATCATCAAGCCGCCAAGCAAGCCAGGAAAGCCAAGAAGACCGTCCGAAAAACCACCACCCGGAAGAAGGGAAACAAGTCCAGCACTTCGGACATGTTTCAACTTGATGACTCCTCTGAGTCGGAGGTAGTCCTTGACTCTCTTGGCTCGTTTTTTAACCATCTTATTGACACTGATTGTCAACAGGAGGATACTGGAAACAGCCAAGGCAAGATCGAAGAGGTAACTATCATTTCTTCCGACTCCGAGACCTTGCCAAGACCGAAAATCCGAAATGTAACCCGGAAAGTAAGCCTCTCACATCCTTTAGCGTATCTCGACCCTCAATTTATTTTGAAGCAGCAGATGTACGAAAGCCGGAGGCAGACCCGGACTAGGAAAGACGCCGAAATTTCCTCTGGCTTACCTGATGTGACAAGGAAGCGCCGGACCGAGGTTTCCTCCGATTTACATTTATCTTACCCTCTGGCGGGTCTCATTCGTCAACCGCTCAACTCTTCCGACTCCAATTACCAGGAAACTTCTCCTTCCTCTGGCGAGTCAATGCAGTCCAGCCTTCTGGCTTTCAAGACTGCTCCGGGGTACGAATAACTTACTTGAGCTTTGTATTTATTTCAGTTTAAACTTATACTAACCTTTATTTCACTTGAAGCGGACAAGCCAAGCTCAGTAAGAAAGCCAAGAAGAACCCGCCGTCCGGAGAGATCATCAGCACCCGCTACGTTGAGCCGGGGAGGCCGACTCCACTGGCTAAGTGTTCGGCCAAGGAAGAGCTGCTGGAACGCCGAAAGGCCAAGCTGAGTGTTACTGATTACACTCAGCTGAGCATTAACGAAGCTTTCTCCGGCTTAATAAGCCAAATGCACAGCAGCCGGGACACAGAAATTGACATTGTGAAGCATCTTTGTCAAAGATCTGAGGTATGAATCTCGTTCACATTCGTTCCCTCTTTACCTTGCCAGCCCCCAAGTCTATTGCTTATTTTCAATACGCTGTAGAATTTCAGAAACATTTTGGTAAGGTTAGTAACATAGCTAAAAAATAATGATAAGAACTCCGGCTTACTGCCTAGTCCCCAAGTGGCGGGTCAATCAATATGATTGAGCCGGCTCTTCATCTGGTTTGCAGAAAAAACTGAAAACACTTAAAACAGCAATATGCATTAGCCTCCAAGTGCCAAGCTGCTTTGCTTTGCAAAGTACTTGGGACTTAGAATGATTAGCTACCACTATAAACAATAAATTTCTTTAGCATACATTAGCCCCCAAGGGCTAAGTACCTTTGCTTGTAAAGTACTTGGACTTAATTCATACCTGAAAATCTTAACCCGGTTTTTTGCACAGGCCATCACGAGTTGACTTGAGTCGGAGATAGCCGACCTGAAGAACCGCCTAGAAGCACAGGAACTGGAGACCCAGAAAGCTAATTCTAAGTTCGAGTTTAGCATCGCCGAACAAGGAAAATTAACAAAAGGCTTTGCTGAGGAAAAGAAAGCATGGGCAGACGAAAAGGCTGCTTTAACCACGCGGGCCGAGGCAGCTGAGACGGCACTTGCAGAGGCGACAGCTGAGCTTACCGGTTTAAAAGGCCACATCTTGCAGATGGTCTTGGCAATCTTTGGTAAGCCGCCGAGATGATGCTAAATTGCTTACATTTGCCTTATAAACATAATGTTATCGTCAACTAACCTGAGCTTTATGATGCAGGCCCAAGGAGCTCCAACTTAAGTCAGAGCATGCTTATTAAGCTCAAGGCGGTTTACACCTTGACGGAGCAATTATATGCCGGCTCACAGCATGCTTTAGCCGCCGTGTCCCTTTCCAACCAAGTCCCCACGCACCTAGCTGATGTGTTGAAGCGGCTTGCTGTGCTTCCTGAGCGGGTGACTGAACTGAGAAGAGCGTCTGCTAGATCCAGAGCAATTGCCGCCTTGAGCCGGGCCAAGGCATGGTTACCAGAACTAGACCTGGCCGATATTGCCAAGGGCTATCCTCGTTTAAAGGAAGACGACACATCTTTTGAATAATCAGACTTTGCAACCTGCGTGAAGGAGGTGCGCCCTGTGGCCACGGTGCTAGGCAACGATGCTGATCTTACCAAGTACCAGCCGGGTTATGACGCCAACAACCAGCGCCTTCCAACTCCTCGCTATGCGGAGCGCAGTCTGATCCCTCCGACACGTAAGCATACCTTTGCCCCTGAAGTTAACCCGGCAGGGTTAATTGATGATGAGGCCACATTCCACGCTTTGAGTGGCATTGACTGGTCGTCTTCAACCTTCCAGGAGAGGGAACCAGACGCCGACATGGAGAAGGATAACCCGGAGGCAGCAGGCCAACCTACCAACTGATCCAGCCGGCGGCTTATAGCTTTGTTAGAAAAACAATGTTAAATCATTTGACTCGAAGAGTCATGTAATAGGATGGATGTACTTAACTCTTTTGTGGTCTGATGGCAATTTTTGCTAAGTCGCCATATATATATTATGCCTTGTTTTATCATATCTGCTCTGGATGCTTCCAAGAAGTCTTTCCTTGATTTGCCTGTATGCAGCAACAAAATAGTACAAATACCTCGGCGGCTTACTATAAGCCGGGTCATGAACATGTCATACCTTAATACTTGCTTTTACGGCTGTTTGGCACAATCCCAGATTAACTATGAACCAAATCAGGTTAGATGTAAATCGAACCGGGTCAACTGTGAACCGGTTGCATGTTTTTGATATTAAACCCTTAAGGTAAATACAACAAGTAATACTCATGAAAGCAAACTTTGAACACAAGATGAACATTTAAAAGGCTTTCCTAATTCAAATACGATCAGTGAACCGCTCCAAAGGGGTTAAGCTAAGATTCGAATACGATCATATAGCCCCCAGTGGCTTTGGCGTTGCGCCGATCAAGTGGGTACCGACAGCTGTGCTCTCTTTGGTTCGAATACGACCTATGTTTGAGCAGGAAGCCCCCAAATGACCTTAAGAGGTTTTTAACGACCCTGATTCGAATACGATCCAAGTCGTACCCAAAAGAGGTTAAGCTATGATTCGGATACGATCAGGAAGCCCTCTAGTGAGTTTGGCAGTGTGCCGATCAAAAGGGTTTCGACAGCTATGTTCTCTTTGGTTCGAATACGACCTATGTTTGAAAAGGAAGCCCCCAAGTGACCATAATTTTAACGGCTAGATTCGAATACGATCATAAGCCGGATCAAAGAGGTGAAGATTCAAATATGACCCGCCCCTCCTTTGATCATCTGCACAAAAGGGTAACATAACAGACTCATGATTTGTTGATAAGGACAGAGGTCCTGCCTTATTATTTATATATATTGATAACATATGTACATCACGAGAGACGGTGGCTCAAGTATAGTAGGGCCGGAGATGAGCTATATTCCACGGCCGGCGGGTCTCCTCCTCCGATTTACGTGAGTCTCTATGCTCTCGAACGTCAATGAGGTAATATGACCCGTTGTGCAAGTTCTTGCTGACCACAAAGGGCCCTTCCCAAGGTGGGGACAGCTTGTGTGCATCTGTTTGATCCTTGACAAGCCGGAGTACCAAGTCACCTTCTTGAAAGGTCCTGGATATAACCCGGCGGCTATGATAGTGGCGCAGGTCTTATTGATAAATCGCCGAACGAGCCGCTGCCAAGTCACGATTCTCATCCAACGGGTCAAGTGCCTCTTGACGAGCCTGCTCATTATTAGCTTCCATGTAAGCCGCCACACGGGGTGAGTCATGACGGATGTCACTTGGAAGCACTGCCTCAGCACCATAAACCATGAAGAAGGGCGTGTAACCCGTCGACCTGTTGGGTGTAGTATTGATACTCCATACCACAGAAGGCAACTCTTCTACCCAGCAACCGACGTCCTCTTCAAAGGAACCATGAGCCGGGGTTTGATGCCTTTCAATATCTCCTGATTGGCTCTTTCAGCTTGCCCATTGGATTGAGGATGAGCTACAGAAGAGACGTCAAGCCGGATGTGCTCACGTTGACAAAACTCCTCCATAGCACCCTTGGACAGATTTGTACCATTGTCAGTAATAATGCTATGTGGAAAACCAAAGCGAAAAAACACCTTTTTCATAAATTGAACCGCCATGGCTGCATCACACTTGCTGACCGGCTCTACCTCAACCCACTTGGTAAATTTATCAACCGCCACCAAGAGGTGAGTCTTTTTATCCGCCGACCTTTTGAAAGGTCCCACCATATCATGCCCCCAGACTGCAAATGGCCAAGTTATTGGGATCATCCGCAACTCCTGAGCCGGCACGTGAGCCCTTCGTGAGAACCTTTGACAACCATCACACTTACTAACCAGATCTGCTGCATCAGCATGAGCCGTCAACCAGTAAAAACCATGATGGAAGGCCTTGGCCACAAGAGATTTTGAGCCGGCATGGTGACCACAATCCCCTTCATGAATCTCACGGAGTATCGTCTGACCCTCCTCAGGAGAGACACAACGTTGAAACACCCCTGTGGTACTGCGATGGTGGAGCTCTCCATTAACAATCGTCATTGACTTAGACCGCCGGGTTATCTGTCTGGCAAAAGTTTCATCCTCTGGCATCTCTCCCCGGGTCATGTAAGCGAAACATGGTACTGTCCAATCTGGAGTAGCGTGAAGAGCCGCCACTAACTGCGTCTCCGGGTCGGGGATTGCCAAGTCTTCCTCTGTAGGTAACTTAACAGAAGGGCTATGCAAAACATCCAAGAAAGTGTCAGGCGGCACCGGCTTACGCTGAGAGCCCAGCCGGCTTAAGGCGTCAGCCGCCTCGTTCTTTCTGCGATCAATGTGCTCCACTATGTAACCCTTGAAGTGTCCAGCAATGGCATCAACCTCATGTCGATAAGCCGCCATGAGAGGATCTTTGGAATCCCACTTGCTTGATACTTGCTGAGCCACCAAATCAGAATCGCCGAGGCACCTTACCCGGCTCAGGTTCATCTCCTTGGCCATTCGGAGACCATGAAGTAAGGCCTCGTATTCAGCTGTAGACGACGCCTCATCAGAGTAGATGGCCGTTTCACCATCATCCACTGATGCCTCAGAAAGCTCCTCTCCATGAACGCACCCCACGAAAGCATGCTTTACGGCGGGCTGAGCTCGGGTGGGTCTCGCACGCTGAGCCGTCTCGATGGTGTTGGTCCAGATGTCCGGCTCAGGGCCCGGCTCACCGATCCGGCCGATGAAGACGTGGATACCACCAAAGGGGACCCGGTACCCGTACTCGATTGAGCCGGCGTCGGGGCCCCAGCCTTCGTCATCGATGTAGAGCTTGCCGCGACGACTCTTGGTCATCTGGCCCACAACGTATCCCTTGAGCCCTTCGAAATTGCCCTTCAAGAACTCGAATCCACCATGCGCTGGCCCCACGGTGGGCGCCAACTGTCATGGGATTGACACGGCAGATGTCCTAGCAGAAGGACTTAGTCGCAGGGCCATCGCAACCAGGAAGCAAGAACGGGTTAATCGGGACAAAGGACACGAAGGTTTATACTGGTTCGGCCCCTTACGGTGAAGGTAAAAGCCTAGTCCAGTTGAGGTGTTACTAAGGTTTCGATGACCAGGGAGCGAATCCGCTTGACCTAGCCCTCGGTTTGTTGTTACTTGCCCTAAGCCGCCGCCGGGTCGTCCCCTTATATACATGGGTTGATGCCCGGCGGCTCATAGAGTCCCGGCCGGCTCATAAATAGTGTCCGGCTCGGTGACTAGTTAACCTTTCCTTACAATACAAGTCATGCCTTCACGGCGGGTCATCTCTATGGGCCTTAAGTTGCCATTGGGCTTTGGCCCTTATCTAAACCGCCCTTTACAGAGTATAATCTGGGCTTCGCGTGACGATTGTCTGGTGTGACCCGGCCCCTCCTGGGCGGGTTACACCACTAGTTATATCCCCAACAACTACCGAAAATTTAACCGACATGCTCGACTACGGCTTCGAAGACATCGACGGTATGGACGACAATGCCGGAGAGAAGCAGGCCCAAAATCCGCCGTTTACCGGACGATGGACGGCCACTTCTTCGTATGAAGTGTACATGGTAGACACACCTAAAGAAGGCAACGGCGACAATGAGAAAGAGCCAGTCGAGGATGAACCTCCTGAGAGTCAACCAAAGCACCGACGTCAGTGGCGCCGCTCTAAACCGCGTCACGAAAAAGACAACAATACCGGCACCGGAGACAATAATACTCCGGAGAATGCCTAAGATAAAGAAGACCCCATCGAGCCAACCTCCGAACAAGACGACCGGGAAGAAGGGCAGTTCGGCCCTGATGAACAAGCAGTTAATGAAGACTCAGAGGATAGTAATTATCTACCACCTTCCGAGGATGAGGCGAGCCTCGGCGACGAAGATTTTATCGTGCCTGAGGAATCTCTCAAACAGGAGCGCTTCAAGCGCCAGCTAATAGCCACTGCAAGGAGCCTGAAAAAGAAGCAGCAGCAGCTTCAAGCTGACCAAGATCTGCTCAACGACAGATGGACTAATGCCCTGGCAACCAAGGAATACGGCCTCGGGCGCCCAACCAAGAGTTACCCGAAGCGTAAGCTGCTATCTCAATTCGATGATGAGGCGCTAGAGCCCGTACCAATAGCGCGTAACGCGTCTGACCGACCACCACGTGGCTGGGACAGAACGGCAGCTCAAGCCAAACTCCAGCCCGTACTACCTCACCGTAAAAGCAGAGACACAACAGCTCAGGGATACACGTATGACCTATGACAAGACTTAGAAAATAGAGCAGGACAAACCAGATCGATCTACGGATCACGGGGGGCGCGCCCCGACGCGCAAAGACGGCTACCTAGCCGGGCGCGACAGGCATAACCATGCCCGGGGAGAAAACCACATACGGACTCCATCCGAACAGCGTTGCGACTTGGCCCGATACAGAGGCGCCGCACACCCCCTCTGCTTCACTGACGAAGTAATGGAGCACGGATTCCCAGAAGGTTTTAAACCCGTGAACATCGAATCATATGATGGCACAACAGATCCCGCAGTATGGATTGAGGACTTTCTTCTCCATATTCATATGGCTCGCAGTGATGATCTTGACGCCATCAAATACCTCCCACTAAAGCTCAAGGGACCAGCTCGACATTGGTTAAACAGCCTGCCTGAAAACTCCATTGGCAGCTGGGAGGACTTGGAAGACGCCTTCCGCGACAACTTCCAAGGCACATACGTCCGACCTCCGCACGCCGATGACTTAAGTCACATAGTTCAACAACCCAGAGAATCAGCCAGGAAATTCTGGACTCGGTTCCTAGTTAAGAAGAACCAGATCATCGACTGTCCGGATGCCGAAGCCCTAGCGGCCTTTAAACATAGCATTCATGACGAATGGCTCGCCCGACACCTCGGCCAGGAAAAGCCGAAGTCCATGGCAGCCCTCACGGCACTTATGACCCGCTTTTGCGCAGGCGGAGATAGTTGGCTAGCCCGTAGCAGCAACAGTGCAAGCGAACTTGGCACCTCTGAAGCCAGAAATAGCAACGGCAAGCCCTGACGCAATAGGGACAAGCGTCGGAACAACGATGAAAACAAGGAAGACACGGCGGTCAACACCGGATTCAGTGGTGCTAAGTCCGGTCAGCGAAAGAAGCCATTTAAAAGAAACAATTCGGGCTCGTCTAGCTTGGACCGAATACTCGATCGACCATGTCAGATCCACGGCACCCCTGATAAGCCTGCCAATCATACCAACAAAACCTGTTGGGTCTTTAAACAGACCGGTAAGATAAACACCGAGAATAAGAAGAAGGGGTCGCCTAGTGAGGACGATGACGAGGAGCCCCGTCCAGCAAACACAGGGGGACGGAAGAAATCCCCCCCCCCACAAGTCAAATCGGTGAACATGATATACGTTACTCATATCCCCAAGAGGGAGCGCAAATGGGCGCTCAGGGACATCTACGCGATAGAGCCAGTCGCCCCAAAATTCAATCCATGGTCATCCTGCCCGATCACTTTTGATCGGAGGGATCATCCAACCAGTATTCGTCACGGCGGTTCGGCCGCTGGACCCAATCATTGATGGATTCCACCTTACGCGAGTCCTCATGGACGGTGGCAGCAGCCTTAACCTGCTTTATCAGGACACAGTCGGGAAGATGGGCATTGATCCATCAAGAATCAAGCCCACAAAAACTACCTTTAAAGAAGTAATACTAGGTGTAGAGGCTCGCTGCACTGGCTCAATCACATTGGAGGTCGTCTTCGGTTCGCCGGATAACTTTCGAAGCAAGGACTTGATCTTCGACATCGTCCCCTTCCGCAACGGCTATCACGCACTGTTGGGACGAACCGCATTTGCTCGCTTCAATGCGGTGCCACACTATGCCTATCTCAAACTCAAGATGCCCGGGCCACGTGGTGTTATAACAGTTAATGGAAACAAGAAATGCTCCCTCCGTACCGAGGTGCACACAGCGGCCTTGGCAGCGGAAGTATAGGGCGGCCTTATCAAGCAGAACATCAATTCAACGACCAAGCCCCCGAACACTATCAAACGAGTCCGGACTACTCCACATCACGACAGTCCAGCTCGTCAGGAGTTCGACTAGCAATTTGGCCTCCGTCTCAGTCCCGACTGAATTGCGGCGTATGCACCGCGCGTACATAATTACGCACTAAAAATACCATGGGCAAAGAAGGAGGCATAACTCGATCATGGTCCAAAATATGGCTTGACCATATCCGGACACTAATTCTTTCCCTTTTCCTTTTATCCTTTTCCAGTTTCTTTCTTCCTGGGCCCCTCACGAAGGCCTGATAGTCGGCCCTTTTGAAGAATAACATATCAAGGAGGAAAGTAGCATAGACGTATGGTAGAATATCTAGATGGCTTTCTCGAAGGTCGCTTTGCCTGTTTTAAGGACCCGTACGCAGCTTTCCCTGGGTTTCGACATGTTAAATGGCCCTGTTGCTTATCGCATTATTTGTACAAATATGCTTTCACGTATCAATCAGAATACAATGGAAACAGTTTGTGGCCCAACCTATGTGGTACTGGCTTACTCCTTAATCCATATTTTACTGTTTTGTCGATTGCCCCATACACTTTGGCACGACTTAACTCGCCAGGGGCTCTATTGAGCTCCCTACGTGTACGACAAGTCCGAATACTTTTTATAGTATAATTCGGCGCCCCAAATATAGCATTATATGCATCGACTCCGAATCATGTCTTTGGTCAATAGTTGGGTTGCCCGGCTCCTGTGCTTGCTACCTTATGTTCCGTCTTATCGGCTAGGGTAGTAAAGAGAGAACTACTGCGATTGTGCTTCTGGTTCATCCAGACAAGCACCTCAGTAGAGAAAGCCGAAAATTGTCTGTCATGATACGGCGAGAGCTGGTCAGCTATTCGGGGGCTACATATAAATCTCTTACGATTTTTCCGCTTTACGCGGAGGATCAGTTTTTACCTGATCAGGTGTCTACAACTCCCTAGTCTGGACAGATAACTAGGGGCTGCGCCTACACTCCTATTGTCAAACTCCTATGGCTAAGTGAGGGTGATAAAGCCATATAGTCCTATTGCCTGGTTCGCTGCACCAACACCTCCTTAAAGGACAAAAGTCTTGGGTAAAGTGTGTTTCGGTGCCAAACCGAACACCCCCGTACTACCTACGTGGGGGCTGAAGCCGACGACTGGCCAACTCTCAGATTTCATAAACAGCCGCACAGGAGGAAATATTTTTAAACAAAAGCAAGCAATATATTATACATAAGGCTTTGTTCCATAAGTACAGGACCGGATAACTTGGATACACTCATCCAAAGATAACATCCTTAGTACACTGGCCCTCTACAATGCGGGCCTCTTCCAGGACATTGTCAAAATACCGCTCGGGTGTGCGGTGCTCCTTGCCTGCGGGCGGACCCTCGGTCGCGAGCTTGACGACGTTCATCTTCGCCCACCGCACTTTGACATGGGCGAAGGCCATCCGCGCACCTTCGATGCAGACTGATCGCTTGATGGCATCGAGCCGAGGACAGGCGTCAACCAACCGCTTCATGAGTCCGAAGTAGCTGCTGGGCATGGCTTCGGCAGGCCACAGGCGGATAATCAAATCCTTCATGGCCAAACCGGCCATGCTATGCAGCTCGGTCAGCTGTTTCAGCTGATCGCTGAGGGGCACTGGATGCTCTGGCGCAAGGTATTGCAACCAGAATAGCTTCTCTGTTGAGCTCTCCTCTTCGGCTCGGAAGAACTCGGCAGCATCAGCAACACTGCGGGGCAGATCCGCAAACGCTCCTGGAGAACTCCAAATCCGGGTTAGTAAGAGATACCTTTTCTTCACAAATTTGCTCTGCATAATAAAGGCCTTACCCGCCGCAATTTTCTTTGCCTCTTGGATTTCCCGGAGGACGCCCTGGGCTTCATCCCGGGCATCTTGCGCTCTTTGGCAGGCCTTAGCAAGTTCGGACTCTTGGTCCGCAATATTGCGCTCCAAGGACTCGCACTTCTCTACGGCGTCCTTGAGCTCCTGCTGCACCTCCCCAACCCTGGACTCGTGTTTTTTGCGGGCGGCTTGTTCTTGCTCCGCCTTTGTCTGGGCCTTGGTTAGCGCATTCTTTAGGGACTCCACCTCGGCCACAGCCCCTATGAAACATCACAACAAACACGATCAGGACTACAACACAAACAACTCATATCATTTCGATTTGAATAGGCCATTGCATACCTTGCTTGTCCTTCAGTTGTTCTTTGACATGGCCGAGCTCTTCATCGGCCCGCTCAAGCTTCTGCTTCAGTTCAGAGACTTCAGCAGCGTGGGAGGTCGCCGCCAGCATCGACGCCTGCTTATTCACATAGGCATATATGTTAGTCTCCTATGAAAGTTATTCGATCCTCTGTCCGGCCTCTCTTTTTGCATGCCGGACAGAGTCTCAGGGGCTACTGTCTATACTCAGGCATTCCTTTTACATTCACATGCCTCAAAGCCTGTTAGAAGGCTGACGCGGGCTTCGGTCAGTCCGTTCTTAACGGACTGAACCCTCTCAACCACCGTACCCATAAGGATACTGTGTTCCTCCACAATGGAAGTGCCTTGAAGTGCTCCCAGAAGAGTATCCGGTGCCTCTAGTTCGACAGAGGTCACCGGCGGAATAGGTTCACCTCCTTCTTTTGAAGGAGGTTGCTTGCTTGATTCCGGAGCCGTACGGGCCTCCGGAATACTATTTGGCTTGGGGCCGAGTTGGATATGACCTCCATCGCCAGTCTCGGTGGGGGGGGGTTGCTCCCCCATGTCTCCGGTAGCCGAGGTTTCACTCTCTGGCGCCACCATGACGGCCTCCTGTGCCTCTCCCTAGACCGGGAGGGTCCTTCGGGACAACACTTCGGCGCCGTCCGTAGTCTTGGGGGAGGTGGCCGGTGGAGGCGATTCGCTGTCCATCACATTTGGATCCAGCGAATTCCCTGAAGATGAGGACCGCTGGGGGTGGACGCGAGCCGGATTGCAACGCGTAATTTAACATATTAAAACCTCAGAATAAGAAGTTGGATATATATATGTACATGAGCACCTTTGAGTACTCACGATCCGGTCGGAGGCTTCTGCATGGGATGCCACTCAGGGCTGCTGTTGGTGTCCGATGCGGAATCATCCGCAAGGGAGATCTTCCCTTTCTTGGACACCTCTGCCTCCGCCTCCAAATCCGTGGAGGCCGCCCTTTTCCTCCTTCCCCCCTCAAGGGGAGAATTGCTTTCCTCCTCCTCCTCCTCGTCGTTCTCGGCAGGGGAGGAGTGGGCTTCGGCGTCCTCGGATGCTGTCTCCAAAATGCCTTTACGGCAAAGGCCGGCTCTTGCCTCCTAGCCCTTCTTCTTGGCCTTCTTCTCCGGTGCCTTATAGGGCGCCGGAACCAGCATCTTTGTCAAAATTGGGATAGCTGGGTTTTCGGGCAGTGGAGCCGGACACTGGATCCGCTCTACCTTCTTTGTCCAGCCCTGAAAGGACAAATTAAGAAACTTAGATATCTTCCTTGTATGCACAGGTAGAGGATAAACCCTCAAATATGAAAAAACTTACCTCGCTGGCTGGATGAGTTAGGTCATAGTCGCAGTCCTTAGTTGTCTTTGGCCACGACTGATTGGCCTTGAAAAGCACCTTCCAGATGCCTTCGTGCGCAACGCTGAAGAACTGTTGCAAGGTCTGGTGCTTGTCCTGATCGAACTCCCACAGATAGCAAGTCTGGCTTTGGCAAGGAAGGATCCGGAAAAAAAGTATCACCTGGATCACATTGACGAGCTTGATGTTCTTGGCCACCATGCTTTTGATGCGCGTCTGCAACGCCGACACCTCCTCCGACGACGCCCAGTCCAGACCCTTGTTTAGCCAGGAGGAAAGCCGCGTCGGAGGCCCGAACTTGAATTCGGGAGCCGCGGCCCAGGTGGTGTCACGAGGCTCAGTGACGTAGAACCACTGTTGTTGCCACCCCTTGACGGTCTCCACAAAGGTGCGTGTGGGCCATGTGATGTTGGACAGTTTGCTCACCATGGCGCTTCCGCACTCTGCATGGTTGCCATCCACCACTTTCGGCTTCACATTGAAGATTTTTAGACATAATCCGAAGTGGGGTGGGACGCGGAGGAAGGCCTCGCACACGACAATGAATGCCAAGATGTTGAGGAAGGAATTTGGGGTTAGATCGTGGAAGTCTAGCCCGTAGTAGAACATGAGTCCCCAGACGAAGGGGTGGAGAGGAAACCCCAGTCCACGGACGAAGTGGGGAAGGAACACTACCATCTCGTTGGGCTCCGGGGTGGGGACAATCTGCCCCTTGGCCGGAATCCGGTGAGCGATTTCCTGGGCCAAGTACCCCGCTTCCCAGAGCTCCCCAATGTTCTCCTCTGTGACGGAGGAGGCCATCCACTTGCCCTGCGCTCCAGATCCGTAGATGGTCGAAGTGCTTGTTGGGGGCGGAAAGGATGGAAGCTTGGGCGCTGGAGCTCGAGGGCGGATGGGTAGAGAGGAAGAAGGCGTGGGTGAAAGAGTGGATCTTTATCCTCTTATAAAGGCAGCGAATATCAAGCACCTCCCCACTAGCCTTAAAACTCGCCTATTCCCAAAGGGTCGTGTAGACGACGCAGTTGGATTACCCACACCCGTATTGATGAACATCCCGCGATAAGGGGACACGATCTCTGCTTCGACAAGACGTGCCAATGAAAACCGCATCTCGAAACATGGAGCGGGAGGCTAAAAAACGGTTCGAAATAATGACCGGGCAGGGACGTAACGTCTCGCCACCGGAGCTGTCAGCTGATGGGACTTGTTAAATATTATATTCTTTACGATTGTATGTGGCACCTGTTTGACAGATCCGGACACGTTTTCTGTGTTCGAGGACTGCTTTGAAGTATTCGGAGGAGGAACCCGCCTTTCAATGCCGAAGACAATCTGTGCGCCGGACACATCGTCATTGAAGCCTGGTTCAGGGGCTACTGAGGGAGTCATGGATTAAGGGGTCCTCGGGCGTCCAGGCTATGTGACGTGGGCCGGACTAATGGGCCATGATGATCCAAGACAAAAGACTCTCTCCCGTGTCCGGATGAGATTCTCCTTTGCGTGGATGGCAACCTTCGCGTTCAGATATGAATATTCCTTTCTCTGTAAACTAACTTTGTACAACCCTAGGTCCCTCCGGTGTCTATATAAACCGGAGGGTTTAGTCCGTAGGGGCAATGATAATCATCATACAGGATAGACATCTAGGGTTTAGCCATTACGATCTCGAGGTAGATTAACTCTTGTAAACCTCATATTCATCCAAGATAATCAAGCAGGAAGTAGGGTATTACCTCCATCAAGAGGGCCTGAACCTGGGTAAACATTGTGTCCCTGCCTCCTGTTACCTTCGATCCTCAGACGCACAGTTCGGGACCCCCTACCCGAGATCTGCCGGTTTTGACACCAACACCGGGCACCATCCCCGGCAGATTAGCGACGATATCGCTAAACACCTTGAGCGGGGGGCACAATTGGTTCGCCTGTTCGCCGAGCTGGGGAATTTTTTCCCACTTCTTCGTTCTGCTAACCTTTTATCACTGGAAGTAGTTCACGACCACCGCGCATCTTGATATGTCCTTTTAAGAGCACGAAAATAGTTGGAATCCGGCGGAGGCGGTGGTGGTCGCTTCAGGGCATCGATAGTGAGCTTCGCTTTCACCGGATCTATCGTCTCCTTCAGGGGTGGAGCTTTCTTTGCAAAAAAGGCCCTCACTTCGGCTTCAGAGATCTCCACATTTTCCTTTTCAGTCCTCTCGTATGGTAACTTGTCCAGAGTCTTGAGAGATGGACCGTATCTGAATTGCCGGCTCCCGTCTCTGCTTGTACTGCTAGTCGCCGGAGTAGCGGTGTCTCTCTTCCGTTGTTGCTTATGAGGCGGAGAGGGAGGCGGAGAGGGAGGCGGAGAGCTTCGACGTGCCAAAGGAGCCGGAGCGGCGGCGACAGTCTTCCGCCGTTGCTGACGAGGCAGAGAAGGAGGCGGAGTGCTCTAACGCGCCAGAGCAGGCGAAGGAGGAGGCGGAGTGGCCTCACGCGCCGGAGGAGGCGGAGAAGGAGGCGGAGTGCCCTGACCACTCGTCGTCATCGTCGTCGGAGGAGGCGGAGTGCCCTGGCTCGTCGGAGGAGGAGGAGGAGGAGGAGGCGGAGGCGTCCAGTTTGGAAGCTTGATGTACTCCTTCCGCCATAGACATGGAGTCCTCAGAGCATGAACCAGATGATTGTCCCCTTCACCTGTAGGGTGGTCAAGCTCTGGCTCCTCAAATACCTCCATTACTCCATCCACCATCACAACAGCATAGCCATGTGGAATCAGACGGCAGTGAAAAGTTCCGTCGGGTTGAGGAGGTGCAACAGAGCCGACAGCCGCCTTCAAAGTGAGGTTCTGCCATTTCATCATAAGCTGGCAATGTTGAGCCTCCGTGATAGTATCCACGGGGTAGCTACGAGCCGTGAAGTCTGGCTGAATGAGCTCCGTGGAAGCCATGTTGCTTCTCCGCTGAGATGGCAGTAGGGTAGCTTCTGAGGTAGCTTCGTGCCGCTCAGATGGTTGGCCGGCAGCTTGCTGGCTCTCAACTTGTTCCTCTAGCTTTAGTACTGTCGTGGGATTGACACAGCAGATGTCCCAGCAGAAGGACTTAGTCGCAGGGCCATCGCAACTAGGAAGCAAGAAGGGGTTAATCGGGACAAAGGACACGAAGGTTTATACTGGTTCGGCCCCTTACGGTGAAGGTAAAAGCCTAGTCTAGTTGAGGTGTTACTAAGGTTTCGATGACCAGGGAGCGAATCTGCTTGACCTAGCCCTCAGTTTGATGTTACTTGCCCTAAGTCGCCGCCGGGTCATCCCCTTATGTACATGGGTTGACGCCTGGCGGCTCACAGAGTCCCGGCCGGCTCATAAACAGTGTCCGGCTCAGTGACTGGTTAACCTTTCCTTACAATACAAGTCATGCCTTCACAGCGGGTCATCACTATGGGCCTTAAGTCGCCATTGGGCTTTGGCCCTTACTTGAACCGCCATTACAAAGTGTAATCTGGGCTTCGCGTGACGATACGTCCGGTGTGACCCGGCCCCTCCTGGGTGGGTTACACCACTAGTTATATCCCCAACATTAGGACCCAGATTGATTTGAACCGGTTCATGTCAATCATCAATGCTTCAGAGAATCTTCCGCTTTACCTGCATAAACATTTCTATAACCCGCCGTGACATCACTCCTTGAATCTGTGGTAACCCGCCACGACGTCGTCTTCTTTTTTAACTAATATCTCATCTCACCGTATCTTAACGGATCCTTATCTTAAATGACCGTTCCGAGAATCGAGGCGCCTGGCTAGTGGATAATCATTTTGTCGCCTCCTTATTTCTCGCGCCCTCTTTAACTCCTCCCTTATAAATAGGCACGACCAGGTCTCATTCCTTCCTCCCCGTCTTCTTCTTCCTCTCGCGAATCCGCTGCCTCTCGAGCTCCGCCGCCGCCGCTACATAGCTTCCCGTCTCTGTCGTCCTTGGCCGCTGCGTCAACTAGAGCCTGACCAGAGATCGACGGCGAACCTCCGCAACAAGTCTGCATCCGTAAGTCCTTTCCTTTCCCTACCTTAGATCCCCATTAGGGTTTCCAGTTCTTCGGTGCTCTTCAGTGTTCTTCAGTGTTCTTCAGTAACCCTTTCGAAATGCCTCACCGTAGCCTCTTCTGATCTTGTAGAGGTAGGAAAACTATGCGGTAGTTGTTTTGCATCTGTTCCAAACGCGAGTAGATCCCTTTTCTTTGCACAAAGGACTCATTAGAACTTATGAACTCATCTGTACTGGTTTTCTGGTCGCAAATGTTTCCTTTTCAGACCGCCGTTTGATCCAAAACCATAGCTGCAACTTAAGAAACCTGTTTATGCCACACTGAGACGAAAATTGTTAGATCCACTTTGCCATGGCGGCTTATGTTACCAGATTTTCACCTGTAAATCTCAAATAGACACCTCTGATCGCTCGTGGCGGCTCTTAATAACCTTCACTGCTTACGGCGACTTAATCAATCCGCCATGATTACCTGTATGCCATTAGCCCTCTTTAAACCGCTGTTATGTCTTATGTCTTGTTACGGCTTAAGCTTGACCCGGACTTTTATTTTCTGTCATAGGCTATCATCATGCCGCCCAAAGCAGCTAATGCTTCTGTCACCTGCAACTGGGTCCGGTCTATCGTCACGGACGCCTTTCTTGACAATTTTGTTAAGCATGGCTATCTACCATAGAAGGATGTAATGTCTTATCGTGCTCCTGACCCAACCGAAGAGAAGCCTCATCCTAAGGAAGGAGAGGTTATAGTTTTTACGGATCACATGACCCGGGGCTTTGCACCACCCGGGTCAAAGTTCTTCAGAGATGTGTTGCACTGCTTCGACCTCCGCCCTCAAGATATTGGGCCCAACTCTATGTCGAATATCTGCAACTTCCAAGTATTTTGTGAAGTTTACTTAGGAGAACAGCCCAACTTGCTACTCTTCCGAGAATTGTTCTATTTAAACCGTCAGAACGAGCGTGCCAATGGGCCCAGCCTGGAACTTGGTGGCATCTCAATTCAACGGCATAGGGACTGTCTCTTCCCTTATGCTGAGCCGCCAAGCCACCCCAAGGACTGGAATCAAACATGGTTCTACTGCCAAGACACTTCTCCGGCTGATGAGCATCCCTTGCTCGGCTTTCGCGCTCTGCGTCTGGAGTCAAACCATCCTTTGCCAGACAAGTTAACCACTGCTGAACATCAACAGCTCGTTCCGGCTCTGAAGAAGATCAGAGCTCTTTTGGGGAACGGCCTGATTGGCATCGATCTGGCCCGGGTGTGGGTATCCTGGCGGGTTATCCCTTTGAGCCGCCTCCCCAAGTTGATGTGTGAATATACCGGTCGGACTGACGACCCTCTGAGGCACAGCTCTGACGACTTACCTGACGGCATGGTGGATGAAATAACCAAGTCTCTACTAAATGAAAGCTTGATAGACTGCGGCACCGTCGATTTAGCTCCCTTCTACGAGAATAACCCGACCCCTCCTGTAAGCCGCCCCTCTTAAGTTTCTTTACTTTTACCTTTGATAATTTTTGTCGTTTACTCAACATCTGTTATTGTCATTTACAGGCTACTGACGCCTTTTGGAAGGCTAAGTATGATCATGAAGCCGCCAAGCAGGCCAGGAAAACCAAGAAGACCGTCCGGAAAACCACCACCCGGAAGAATGGAAACAAGACTAGCACTTCAGACATGTTTAACTTGATGATTCCTCTGATTCGGAGGTACTCCTTGACTCTCTTGGCTCGTTTTTTAACCATCTTATTGACACTGATTGTCAACAGGAGGATACTGGAAACAGCCAAGGCAAAATTGACAAGGTAACTATTGATTCTTCCGACTCCGAGACCTTGCCAAGATAGAAAATCCGAAGTGTAACCCGGAAAGTAAGCCTCTCACATCCTTTAGCTTACCTCGACCCTCAATTTCTTTTTAAGCAACAGATGTACGAAAGCCGGAGGCAGACCCGGACCAGCAAAGACGCAAAAATCTCCTCCGGCTTGCCTGATGTGACAAGGAAGCGCCGGACCGAGGTTTCCTCCGATTTACATTTATCTTACCCTCTGGCGGGTCTCATTCGTCAACCGCTCAACTCTTCTGACTCCAATTACCAGGAAACTTCTCCTTCCTCTGGCGAGTCAATGCAGTCCAGCCTTCCGGCTTTCAAGACTGCTCCGGGGTACGAATAACTTACTTAACCTTTGTATTTATTTCAATTTAAACTTATACTAGCCGTTATTTTACTTGAAGCGGGCAAGCCAAGCTCAGCAAGAGGGCCAAGAAGAACCCGCCGTCCGAAGAACCGGACAAGACTGAGCCGGAGGTTGAGAGATCCGTTCCTGAGTCCTCTGCTCCCGAACCGCCGCCCCAATAGACTCCAGCTTCACCAACACCAACCACTGACCCGCCGTCCCAACCAACTCCGGCTTCACCAACACCAATCGCTGACCTACCGGCTCAGCAAACTCCAAACCCGGCAAATACAACTGTTCCACAAGATGTAGATGTAGAGATCATCAGGACCAGCTACATTGAGCCGGGGAGCCCGACTCCGCTGGCCAAGTGTTCAGCCAAAGAAGAGCTGCTGGAACGCCGAAAGGCCAAGCTGAGTGTTACTGATTACACTCAGCTTAGCATTAACGAAGCCTTCTCCGGCTTAATGAGCCAAATGCACAGCAGCCGGGACACAGAAATTGATATTGTGAAGCATCTTTGTCAAAGATCTGAGGTATGGATTTCGTTCACATTCGTTCCCTCTTATCTTGCTAGCCCCCAAGTCTATTGCTTATTTTCAATATGCTGTAGACTTTCAGAAATATTTTGGTAAAGTTAGTAACATAAAAAATAATGATAAGAACTTCGGCTTACTGCCTAGTCCCCAAGTGGCGGGTCAATCAATATGATTGAGCCGGCTCTTCATCTTGTTTACAGAAAAGACTGAAAACACTTAAAATAGCAATATGCATTAGCCCCCAAGTGCCAAGCTGCTTTGCTTTGCACAGTACTTGGGACTTAGAATGATAAACTGCTACTATAAACAATAAATTATGTTTAGCATACATTAGCCCCCAAGTTCTAAGTACCTTTACTTGTAAAGTGCTTGGAACTTAATTCATACCTTACAATCTTAACCCGCTTTTTGCACAGGCCATAACGAGTCAACTTGAGTCGGAGATAGCCGACCTGAAGAGCCGCCTGGAAGCACAAGAACTAGAAACCCAGAAGGCCAATTCTAAGTTCGAGTTTAGCATCGCCGAACAAGGAAAATTAATAAAGGGCTTTGCTGAGGAAAAGAAAGCATGGGCAAACGAGAAAGCCGCTTTAACCACGCGGGCCGAGGCAGCTGAAACGTCTCTTGCAGAGACGACAGCTGAGCTTACCGGTTTAAAAGGCCACATCTCGCAGATGGTCTCGGCAATCTTTGGTAAGCCGCCGAGATGATGCTAAATTGCTTAAATTTTCCTTATAAACATAATGTTATCGTCAACTAACCTGAGCTTTATGATGCAGGCCCAAGGAGCTCCAACTTAAGTCAGAGCATGGTTATTAAGCTCAAGGCGGTTTACACCTTGACGGAGCAATTATATGCCGGCTCACAGCGTGCCTTAGCCGCCGTGTCCCTTTCCAACCAAGTCCCCACACACCTAGCTGATGTGTTGAAGCGGCTTGCTGTGCTTCCTGAGCGGGTGACTGAACTGAGAAGAGCGTCTGCTAGATCCGGAGCAATCGCTTCCTTGAGCCGGGCCAAGGCGTGGTTACCAGAACTAGACCTGGCCGATATTGCCAAGGGCTATCCTAGCTTAAAGGAAGACGGCACAGCTTTTGAACAATCAGATTTTGCAGCCTGCATGAAGGAGGTGCGCCCTGTGGCCACGGTGCTAGGCAAGGATGCTGATCTTACCAAGTACCAACCGGGTTATGACGCCAATAAACAGCGCATTCCAACTCCTAGCTATGCAGAGCGCAGTCTGATCCCTCCGACGCGTAAGCATACCTTTGCCCCTGAAGTTAACCCGGCCGGGTTAATTGGTGACGAGGCCACATTTCAAGCTTTGAGTGGCATTGACTGGTCATCATCAACCTTCCAGGAGAGGGAACCAGACGTCGACATGGAGAAGGATGACCCGGAAGCAGCAGGCCAACCTACCGACTGATCCAGCCGGCGGCTTATAGCTTTGTTAGAAAACAATGTTAAATTATTTGACTCGGAGAGTCATGTAATAGGATAGATGTACTTAACTCTTGTGTGGTCTGATGGCAATTTTTGCTAAGTCGCCATATATATATTATGCCTTGTTTTATCATATCTGATCTGGATACTTCGAAGAAGTCTTTTTTGATTTGCCTGTATGCAGCGACAAAATAATACAAATACCTCGGCGGCTTACTGCCAGCAGGGTCATGAACATGACATACGTTAATATTGCTTCTGCGGCTGCTTGGCACAATCCCGGGTTAACGATGAACCAAATCAGGTTAGATGTAAATTGAACCGGGTCAACTGGCAACCGGTTGCATATTCTTGATAATAAACCCTTGAGGTAAATACAACAAGTAATACTTATGAAAGCAAACTTTAAACAAAAAGATGAACACTTAAAAGGCATCCTGATTCGAATATGATCAGTGAACCGCTCCAAAGGGGTTAAGCTAAGATTCGAATACGATCATATAGCCCCCAGTGGCTTTGGCGTTGCGCCGATGAAGTGGGTACCGACAGCTGTGCTCTCTTTGGTTCGAATATGACCTATGTGTGAGCAGGAAGCCCCCAAATGACCTTGAGAGGTTTTTAACGACCCTGATTCGAATACGATCCAAGTCGGACCCAAAAGAGGTTAAGCTATGATTCAGATACGACCAGGAAGCCCTCTAATGAGTTTGGCAGTGTGCCGATCAAAAGGGTTTCGACAGCTATGTTCTCTTTGGTTCGAATACGACCTATGTTTGAACAGGAAGCCCCCAAGTGACCATAGTTTTAACGGCTAGATTCGAATACGATCATAAGCCGGATCAAAGAGAAGAAGATTCAAATATGACCCGTCCCTCCTTTGATCATCTGCACAAAAGGGTAACATAATAGACTCATGATTTTTTGATAAGGATAGAGGTCCTGCCTTGTTATTTATATACATTGATAAAGTATGTACATCACGAGAGCCGGTGGCTCAAGTATAGTAGGGCCGGAGATGAGCGATATTTCACGGCCAGCAGGTCTCCTCCTCCGACTTACGTGAGTCTCTATGCTCTCGAACGTCAATGAGGTAATCTGACCCGCTGTGCAAGTTCTTGCTGACCACAAAGGGCCCTTCTCAAGGCGGGGACAGCTTGTGTGCATCTGTTTGATCCTGGACAAGTCGGAGTACCAAGTCGCCTTCTTGAAAGGTCCTGGATCTAACCCGGCGGCTGTGATAGCGGCGCAGGTCTTGTTGATAAATCGCCGAATGAGCTGCTGCCAAGTCACGATTCTCATCCAACAGGTCAAGTGCATCCTGACGAGCCTACTCATTATCAGCCTCTACGTAAGCCACCACACGGGGTGAGTCATGACGGATGTCACTTGAAAGCACTGCCTCAGCACCATAAACCATGAAGAAGGGCGTGTAACCCGTCGACCTGTTGGGTGTAGTATTAATGCCCCATACCACAGAAGGCAACTCTTCGACCCAGCAACCCGGCGTCCTCTTCAAAGGAACCATGAGTCGGGGTTTGATGCCTTTTAGTATTTCCTGATTGGCTCTTTCAGCTTGCCCATTGGATTGAGGATGAGCTACAGAAGAGACGTCCAGCTTGATGTGCTCGCGTTGACAAAACTCCTCCATGGCACCCTTGGACAGATTCGTACCATTGTCAGTAATGATGCTATGTGGAAAGCCAAAGCGAAAAATCACATTTTTCATAAACTGGACCGCTGTGGCTGCGTCACACTTGCTGACCGGCTCTACCTCAACCCATTTGGTAAATTTATCAACCGCCACCAAGAGGTGGGTCTTTTTATCCGCTGACCTTTTGAAAGGCCCGACCATATCAAGCCCCCAGACTGCAAATGGCCAAGTTATTGGAATCATCCTCAACTCTTGAGCCGGCACGTGAGCCCTTCGTGAGAACCTTTGACAACCATCACACTTGCTAACCAGATCTGCTGCATCAGCATGAGCCGTCAACCAGTAAAAACCATAACGGAAAGCCTTGGCCACAAGAGATTTTTAGCCGGCATGGTGACCACAATCCCCTTCATGAATCTCATGGAGTATCGTCTGACCCTCCTCAGGAGAGACACAACGTTGAAACACCCCTGTGGTACTGCGATGGTGGAGCTCTCCATTGACAATCGTCATTGACTTAGACCGCCGGGTTATCTGTCTGGCCAAAGTTTCATCCTCTGGCAACTCTCCCCGGGTCATGTAAGCCAAATATGGTACTGTCCAATCTGGAGTAGCGTGAAGAGCCACCACTAACTGCGCCTCCGGGTCTGGGACTGCCAAGTCTTCCTCTATAGGTAACTTAATAGAAGGGCTGTGCAAAATATCCAAGAAAGTGTCAGGCGGCACCGGCTTACGCTGAGAGCCCAGCCGGCTTAAGGCGTCAGCCGCCTCGTTCTTTCTGTGATCAATGTGCTCCACTATGTAACCCTTGAAATGTCCAGCAATGGCATCCACCTCACGTCGATAAGCCGCCATGAGGGGATCTTTGGAGTCCCACTTGCCTGATACTTGCTGAGCCACCAAATCTGAATCGCCGAAGCACCTTACCCGGCTCAAATTCGTCTCCTTTGCCATCCGGAGACCGTGAAGTAAGGCCTCATATTCAGCTGCATTCTTAGTACAGGAAAACATCAATCGTAGCACATAACGAAACTTGTCACCTCGAGGGGAGGTTAACACAACTCCAGCCCCCGAGCCCTCCAGTTGCTTGGATCCATCAAAGTGAACCGTCCATTTGAAGCTCTGTCCAATCATTGATAAAATCTACCAGTGCCTGAGACTTGATAGCCGTGTGTGGCACATATTTTAGACCATGAGGCCCAAGCTCAATGGACCACTTGGCGACTCGCCCTGTGGCTTCCCTGTTTTGAATGATATCTCCCAAAGGAGCAGAACTCACCACAGTAATAGGATGGCCTTGAAAGTATTGCTTAAGCTTCCGGCTTGCCATGAGCACCCCATACACAAGTTTCTACCAATGTGGATAACGCTGCTTAGACTCAATCAGTACCTCACTGATGTAATAAACCGGCCGTTGAACCGGACACTCCTTGCCAGTCTCCTTGCGCTCCACCACAATGGCCACACTGACGGCTCGCGCATTAGCCGCCACGTATAGTAACAAAGGCTCCTTATCAACCGGAGCAGCAAGGACTGGCGGCTCAGCGAGTTGCCTTTTCAAATCCTCAAAAGCAGCGTTAGCAGCGTCACTCCAGACGAAATCGTCTGTCTTCTTCATCATTTGATACAACGGTATAGCCTTCTCACCCAGCCGGCTTATGAACCGGCTCAAAGCAGCAATGCGACCCGCCAAGTGCTGAACATCATTGATACACTTTGGTTTGGCCAACGAAGTGATTGCCTTGATCTTCTCCGGATTAGCCTCAATACCTCTGTTAGAGACCAGAAAACCCAGAAGCTTGCCAGCTGGTACTCCAAAAACGCACTTCTCCGGGTTAAGCATCATCTTGTACACCCGGAGATTGTCAAAAGTTTCCTTTAGATCATCTATTAGGGTCTCCTTCTCTCGAGGCTTTACCATAATGCCATCCACATAAGCATGTACGTTGCGCCCAATCTGCTTGTGAAGGCAATTCTGTACACATCGCTGATAAGTCGCCTGGGCACTCTTAAGCCCAAAAGGCATAGATACATAACAAAAGGCTCCAAAGGGAGTAATGAAGGCTGTCTTCTCCTGGTCCTTAACTACCATTTTGATCTGATGATAGCCAGAGTAAGCATCCAAAAAACTTAAGCGCTCACAACCCGCCGTAGCATCAATAATTTGATCAATACGAGGGAGAGCGAAAGGATCAGCCGGACAAGCTTTGTTTAAGTCTGTGTAGTCCACACACATGCGCCAGGTGCCGTTCTTCTTTAGCACGAGCACCGGGTTAGCCAACCACTCCGGGTGAATAACCTCAACAATAAACCCGACAGCCAAGAGCCGGGCCACTTCCTGACCAATAGCCTCACGCCTTTCTTCATTAAATCGCCGGAGGAACAGCCTGACCGGCTTAAACTTCGGATCAATATTAAGAGAGTGCTCAGCAAGTTCTCTCGGTACACCCGGCATGTCAGAAGGTTTCCATGCAAAGATGTCCCGGTTCTCACGGATGAACTTGATGAGCTCGCCTTCCTATTTAGGATCCAGGGTCGCACTGATAGTAAACTGCTTGGATGAATCGCCAGGGACGAAATCGACAAGCTTGGTATCATTGGACGACTTAAACTTCCTCACCGGCTCATGCTCCGTAGTTGGCTTTTTCAGAGAAGTCATGTCCGCCGGGTCAACATTGTCCTTATAAAATTTCAACTCCTCTGCCGCACAAACAGACTCAACATACGCTGCATCGCCTTCTTCGCATTCCAGGGCTACCTTCCGGCTTCCATGCACGGTAATGGTTCCCTTATGACCCGGCATCTTGAGCTGCATATAAACATAACAAGGTCTGGCCATGAACTTAGCATAAGCCGGCCGCCCAAACAAAGCGTGATACGGGCTCCGGATCTTGACCACTTCAAACGTCAGCTTCTCGGCCCGAGAGTCATACTCATCTCCAAAGGCCACTTCCAGTTCAATCTTGCCTACTGGGTACGCCGACTTACCAGGCACCACTCCATGGAAAACCGTGTTGGCAGTTCTCAAATCCTTATCAGTTAACCCCATGCGACGAAAGGTATCATAGTAGAGGATGTTGATGCTGCTACCTCCATCCATTAAGACTTTGGTGAATTTGTATCCTCCAACTTGTGGTGCCACCACCAAGGCCAAGTGACCCGGATTATCCACCCTTGGGGGGTGATCTTCTCTTCTCCACACAATCAGCTGCTCTGACCACCTTAGATAACGCGAAACTGCCGGCTCAACAGCATTAACCGCCCTTTTGTGAAGCTTATGATCCCTTTTGCATAAGCTAGTGGTGAATACATGATACTGCCCACTATTCAATTGCTTCGGGTTACTCTGATACCCGGACTGCTGCTGCTGATTTCCTTGACCAGAATGTTGATTATAACCACCTTGGCCACCCGGGGGGCCTTGATAATTCGGATGTGAGCCGCCACCCGAGCCATGAAAGCCGCCTCCGCCTGAGCCGCTAGCGGGCCCAGGACCGCCATCATATATGTTGGAGTTCTTAAAAGCCTTCATGATCATGCAATCCTTCCATAGATGCGTGGCCGGCTTCTCCCGAGTGTCGTGTCTTGGGCAAGGCTCGTTTAACAGCTGCTTAAGAGTAGGACCTGACCCGCCGGACCGAGGAGGGGGCCTCCCTTGCGTCGCTGATTGTTACCCTGAGCGTTGGACACGAACTCCGAATTACCATCCGCCTTGCGCTTGTTACCACCTTGGCTCGCCGGGTTAGGCTGATTACCCTTGCCGTTGCCGCTCTTCTTTCCCTTTCGTGTCTTTTCCTCATCAGACACAGGGTCCTTGGTACTGTCAGAGTCGGCATACTTTACTAGAGACGCCATCAGCTGCGCCATATCATTACAATCACGCTTAAGCCGCCCCAGCTTCTGCTTTAAAGGCTCAAAACGGCAATTCTTTTCCAACATCAGAACCGCAGAGCCAGCATCCATCTTATCAGATGAATGTATTATCTCCTTAACCCGGTGCACCCAATGAGTTGTAGACTCGCCTTCCTCTTGCTTGCAATTGGTTAAATCCACAATCGACATGGGCTGCTTACATGTGTCCTTGAAGTTCTGGATGAACCGGGCCTTTAACTTGGCCCAAGACCCAATGGAGTTGGGTGGCAGTCCCTTCAACCAGGTTCGGGCCGTTCCGTCTCACATCATCGTAAAGTACTTAGCCATGGCCGCATCACTGACCTCCAACAGCTCCATCGCCATCTCATAGCTCTCAATCCAGGCCCTAGGCTGTAAGTCGGCTTTGTAATTCGACACCTTCCGGGGCCCTCTGAAATCCTTGGGCAAACGCTCATTACGAAGAGCCGGCACTAAACAAGGGACACAGCCGGTCCTTGTGGCCACACCTGTCTCAACTGAAACCGTGGGATAAACCGGAACAGGTTGGTAAGCCGCCTGCTCAACCGCCTGATGATTCAAATCGTGCACCGGGTTATGTCCACGCCGCTGAGCATTACTTGACATGGCTGCTGACTCCATCCGCCTGCTATAACTCGGGCTCCGGCTTGGGCGAGGCGTCGAATGAATCCTGTCTCGACTGTACGAGTAAGCCTCCTGCTGTGCCAAAGCTGTTTGAAGGAGCTCTCTAACCCTTCGTGTCTCGATCGCCGTCGGAGAGTCGCCCTCCGCTGGGAGAGCCGCCAAGCGTGTCGCCGCAGCGATCATGTTCTCCAACGGGTTAGAGTAATGACCCGGTGGTGTCAGTACATACTGAGGTGGTGTAAGATTCGCACGAAGGGGCTCCATCACGCGCGGCTGACCCACTGCAACCAGGTTCACGTCCGGCGGGTTACTGGGACCATCGCCGGGTGTACAGAAGAGATTCTTAGGATCATACACAGGTGGTAGACGGGACTGAGACTTCTGGTGCCTCCTCCTCATCACCTCATTAGACGCGTTTAAGTCCATCGTGAGCCGGAATGCCTCTGACTGCAACTGCTGGGCCCGAGCGTCCAAAGCCGCCCGTTCTGCGGCCAATCTGGTGTCCTCGGCTGCCAAGTCTCCCTTGGCTCGTACTATCTCCTCACGCACCCGGGTTACTGCTGCATCGTGTTCCGCCTGGTCCGCCGGGTTAACGGTAGTGGTTAACAAGGCCATCAGTTTGTCCGTGAGATCTATCAGAACCTGAGCCGGCGGGCGCGCAGGAACTCCTGCCCCGGCTGCCGCTGACCCGGAGATTATCGTTGCTGCAGCTGTAGAACTTTGACCGGGTTGTGTACCAGCCATGAAGATCCCTACCCTGCTAGGCGGCTCAAAAGGGTCCGGAATGCTGGTGCCATCGGAACAGCCCCCCAGCCCGCCATCCTGCACTTGATATAACGAATCTGTCTCACCTGTAGACGACGCCTCATCAGAGTAGATAGCCGTTTCACCACCATCCACTAATGCCTCAGAAAGTTCCTCTCCATGAACGCACCCCACGAAAACATGCCTTACGGCGGGCTGAGCTCGGGCAGTTCTCACACGCTGAGCCGTCTCGATGGTGTCGGTGCAGATGTCCGGCTCAGGGCCCAGCTCGCCGATCCGGCCGTTGAAGACGTGGATGCCACCAAAGGGGACCCGGTACCCGTACTCGATTGAGCCGGCGTCGGAGCCCCAGCCTTCATCATCGATGTAGAGCTTGCCGCGACGACTCTTGGTCATCTGGCCCACAACGTGTCCCTTGAGACCTTCGAAGCTGCCCTTCAAGAACTCAAATCCACCGTGTGCTGGCCCCACGGTGGGTGCCAACTGTCGTGGGATTAACACGGCAGATGTCCTAGCAGAAGGACTTAGTCGCAGGGCCATCGCAACTAGGAAGCAAGAAGGGGTTAATCGGGACAAAGGACACGAAGGTTTATACTGGTTCGGCCCCTTACGGTGAAGGTAAAAGCCTAGTCCAGTTGAGGTGTTACTAAGGTTTCGATGACCAGGGAGCGAATCCGCTTGACCTAGCCCTCGGTTTGATGTTACTTGCCCTAAGTCGCCGCCGGGTCGTCCCCTTATATACATGGGTTGACTCCTAGCGGCTCACAGAGTCCCGGCCGGCTCATAAACAGTGTCCGGCTCAGTGACTGGTTAACCTTTCCTTACAATACAAGTCATGCCTTCACGGCGGGTCATCACTATGGGCCTTAAGTCGCCATTGGGCTTTGGCCCTTACTTGAACCGCCATTACAGTGTGTAATCTGGGCTTCGCGTGATGATACGTCCGGTGTGACCCGGCCCCTCCTGGGCGGGTTACATCACTAGTTATATCCCCAACAAGTACTCTTGCATTGAGCTTCTGCATTGAGCTCAGCTCCTGTTTCCTCTTCCTCTCCCGGGTTCTGTAACCGCCTGCGCCGGGAAACCCAACCTTCCACGAAACGGAGACTGGCGTGCCTCTTGTTCGTCCAGGGTGCTCAGGATTCCCGAGGGCCACAGTCAGCTCATCCTTTTCTCTGTCGGGAATGAACATCCGTTCCTGCGCTGCCTTGATATACTTCTCAAGGTTCTTGACGGGTATTGCAAGTTGCTCGTCTGTCCAATGACACTTCCTCGTTTCAGGGTCCAAAGTTCCTCCAACCCCGAAGAACCAAGTCCTTGAACGGTCTATAACTGGCTTATTTGGATCCTCCTCTGGCGGTAGGGTGAAATTTGCCTTCAGGGAGGTCCAAAGATCGTCTTTCTGTCTATCGGTGACATAAGAAACTTGAGGGACTTCGTTCTTAGGCTTATTCCATAGCTGGATGCTGATCGGGCTGTTGTCCCTAACAACAGCTCCGCACTGAGCAGAAAATACTTCCTTGGTCCTCCTGGGTTTAATCGGTTGGCCATCGCCCGCGAGTGCTGTGATCGTGAACCTTTCATCTTGGCGCAACCTTTTCTTCGGGTCTCGTCTCATTACCAAAGTTTGGCTCGATCCAGAGGGCTATAAAAGAAGAAAGAAGAGTTAATACACATATACCAAAACAATTAATGCAACAATTAGTCAGCAGAGGCTTAGTTAATATATATACCTCGCCGGACTTTGCAACAGCTCCCTCCTCTGTTCGGTCACCGGAGCCGTCATCATGGTCTCCTTCCTCCGCCATTCGGTCAGCGGAGCCATCATGATCATGTCCTTCTGCCTCCATTGTTCGATCACCGGAGCGGTCATCCTCTCCTTCATGACCATCGGTGTCATTGAGAAACGACAAGATATCACCTCCGTCGAAGATTAGATCCCCCAACAACTGTTCTTTTTCCAAGTCTCTTTGTTAATCCATAGTTTCTGCAAATATTACAACATGGCAACTAATATACAAACATGAGAGATGGATATATTAGTGGCAAACATAGACCAGGAATCATATTAGTGGCCTCGACGCTTCTACGGTTTGGGGTGGCCTCGACAATGCTTCTAGAGTTTGGGGTAGCCTCGACAACGCTCTTTTAACTTGGTAAATTTGGGTGGCCTCGACGCTTCTAGGGTTATGTCGGCGAGAGGGGTTTCATCGACATCCCCCCTCATGTTGAAGAGTTACCGGAGTTTTCTATGAACAAAAAATACTACCTATCACATGACATTTCCGGCGAGCGGACCGGACCGCCTCTCTCATGAATGTTCGATGTCCGGATCTCCTCTCTCATGAATTTCAAACAAGGGATTCTCTTAACCTTTAAGGGATTTAACAAAATGGCGCCATTTTGGATGTGCAGAAAATGGTCCATATTTTTCCTGATCTCATCTACCCTTCTACATGTCACGTTGTCTAGTGTCAAAGGATTCAAGAAAACCATGGCTTCATCATTAGACGGAAGTAACATGCGCATAATGGTACGAAGCTCTCCAAATTTTTTTGGAACGAAGTCCCGGATAGGATAATTAGTTTTTGGTACGAAGTTCAGCAAGAGCCTTCCGAATATCGCTATTTGGAAGGCCTTTGCTGAAATTCATACAAAAAGCGAATTATTCTATCTGGAACTCCCTTCCAAAATAACTTTGAAGAGCTTCACAGCATCATACGCTTGTTACTTTCGGCTAATGATGGAGCCATGGATTTCGTCAATACTTTGACAGACAACGTGACATATAGAAGAATATATATTTAGATGAGATCAGGAAAAAAATTGGATCAACTTGTGCACATCCATAATGGGGGCATTCTTGATAAATCTATATATGTCAAAATTCAAACTTTCACATATGATCAAATGTTGCATATGTCAAAATTCAAACTTTGACATATGATCAAACTTTGATATATTATCAAATGTTGCATATGTCAAAATTCAAACTTTGACATATGATCAAACTTTGATATATGTCCACCGCGATATAAAATGATACATAGACTTGTTCGGGCGAGAGGGGGTTGATCGACGTCCCCCCTCATGTCGAAGTTACCGGAGTTTTCTTCTAGTGGTCTGGGTGGCCTCGAGAGTTTGTCGGGTAGGGGTGGGAGGGGGTAGGAGATTGGCAACACTTTTTTTGTAGGGTTTGGGTGGCCTCAAGAGTTGGTCGCCCGGTATATCGAGAGGGGGGTGAACATTTTACCTTAGTAACTTTGAAAAAAATATATCGGGGAGGGGGTATATCGACCCCCCTCATGTCGAAGTTATCGGGGAGGGGCTATATCGACAACGACATGCATACATGAAAAAAATGTTATCGGGGAGGGGTATATCGACCCCCCTCATGTCTATGAATAAAAAAACATCAGATTCGATGAACAAAAAAACATCATATTCCATCCACATCCATGCATGCATATGAACAAAAAAATATCATATATATATATATATATATATATATATATATATATATATATATGATCATCTATGAACAAAAAAACATCATATATTCTATGAAAATAATCATCATATATATGAACAAAAAATTATGAAAAAAGGACATATCATCATATATACACACATACATATCATCATACACTACATATCATCTCTGAAAAAAAGTATCATATATATATATATATTAAAAAAGGACAGAGAGGAGGATGTGAGGCCAGCCGAACCGAACAGGGAGAGGTGCGGCGTGGTCGGGGCAGGCCGGGGGCGCGGGGCGGCGTCGGGGCGGGGGCACGGGGCGGCCGGCATCGGGGCAGGGGCCGGGGCACGGGGCGACATTGAGGCAGGGGCAGGGGCACGGGGCGGCGCGTCAGGGCAAGGCAGGGCGCGGGGCGACAAGGACGAGGAGTGGGCAACGACGGTGACGAGGAGCGGGTGGCGACGACGACCTCGGGGCTGCGACGGCGACGTCGGGGCAGGTGTGCGGTGTCGGTGAGCAGCAGCAGCCTGGCGGCGTTCGAGAGAAGAATGGCAGATGGGGGGAAATTTCCTAAGTGTCGGGTTATATAGCAACCACCTTTGGTCCCGGTTGGTGGCACCAACCGGGACCAATGCCCCCCTTTAGTCCCGGTTAGTGGCACGAACCAGGACCAATGCCCCCCTTTAGTCCCGGTTGGTGCCACCAACCGGAAACAAAGGTCAGTTTTCAGCACCCCAAAGGCGGGAAACAGAGACCTTTGTGAAGGAAATATGCCCTAGAGGCAATAATAAAGTTATTAATTATTTCCTTATATCATGATAAATGTTTATTATTCATGCTAGAATTGTATTAACCGGAAACATAATACTTGTGTGAATACATAGACAAACAGGGTGTCACTAGTATGCCTCTACTTGACTAGCTTGTTGATCAAAGATGGTTATGTTTCCTAGCCATAGACATGAGTTGTCATTTGACTAACGGGATCACATCATTAGGAGAATGATGTGATTGACTTGACCCATTCCGTTAGCTTAGCACACGATCGTTTAGTATTCTGCTATTGCTTTCTACATGACTTATACATGTTCCTATGACTATGAGATTATGCAACTCCCGTTTACCGGAGGAACACTTTGTGTGCTACCAAACGTCACAACGTAAATGGGTGATTATAAAGGTGCTCTACAGGTGTCTCCAAAGGTACTTGTTGGGTTGGCGTATTTCGAGATTAGGATTTGTCACTCTGATTGTCGAAGAGGTATCTCTGGGCCCATTCGGTAATGCACATCACTATACGCCTTGCAAGCATTGCAACTAATGAGTTAGTTGCGGGATGATGTATTACGGAACGAGTAAAGAGACTTGCCGGTAACGAGATTGAACTAGGTATTTAGATACCGACGATCGAATCTCGGGCAAGTAACATACCGATGACAAAGGGAACAACGTATGTTGTTATGCGGTTTGACCGATAAAGATCTTCGTAGAATATGTAGGAGCCAATATGAGCATCCAGGTTCCGCTATTGGTTATTGACCGGAGACGAGTCTCGGTCATGTCTACATAGTTCTCGAACCCGTAGGGTCCGCACGCTTAACGTTTCGATGACGGTTATATTATGAGTTTATATGTTTTGATGTACTGAAGGTTGTTCGGAGTCCCGGATGTGATCACGGACATGACGAGGAGTCTCGAAATGGTCGAGACATGAAGATTGATATATTGGAAGCCTATGTTTGGATGTCGGAAGTGTTCCGGGTGAAATCGGGATTTTACCGGAGTACCGGGAGGTTACCGGAACCCCCCGGGGACTTAATGGGCCTTAGTGGGCCTTGTGGAGAAGAGGAGAGGCGACCAGGGTAAGGGCCGTGCGCCCCTCCCCCCTAGTCCGAATAGGACAAGGAGAGGGGGGCGACGGCCCCCCCTTCCTTCTTCTCCTCCACTCTTTCCCCCTCCCAAGTTCTAATCCAACTAGGAAAGGGGGGGAGTCCTACTCCCGGTGGGAGTAGGACTCCTCCTGGCGCGCCCCCCCTTGCTCCTTTATATATGGGGGCAGGGGGCACCCTAGACACACAATTGATAATTGATCTTTTTAGCCGTGTGCGGTGCCCCCCTCCACCATAATCCACCTCGATAATACTATAGCGGTGCTTAGGCGAAGCCCTGCGTCGGTAGAACATCATCATCGTCACCACGCCGTCGTGCTGACGAAACTCTCCCTCAACACTCGGCTGGATCGGAGTTCGAGGGACGTCATCGAGCTGAACGTGTGCAGAACTCGGAGGTGCCGTACGTTCGGTGCTTGATCGGTCGGATCATGAAGACGTACGACTACATCAACCGCGTTGTGCTAACGCTTCCGCTTTCGGTCTACGAGGGTACGTGTACACACTCTCCCCTCTCGTTGCTATGCATCACCATGATCTTGCGTGTGCGTAGGATGTTTTTTGAAATTACTACGTTCCCCAATAGTGGCATCGGAGCCTGGTTTTATGCATTGATGTAATATGCACGAGTAGAACACAAGTGAGTTGTGGGCGATATAAGTCATACTGCTTACCAGCATGTCATACTTTGGTTCAGCGGTATTGTGAGATGAAGCGGCCCGGACCGACATTACGCGTACGCTTACGAGAGACTGGTTTCACCGTTGCGAGCACTCGCTGCTTAAAGGTGACCGGCGGGTGTCTGTCTCTCTCACTTTAGTTGAATCGAGTGTGGCTACGCCCGGTCCTTGCGAAGGTTAAAACATCACCAACTTGACAAACTATCATTGTGGTTTTGATGCACAGGTAAGAACGGTTCTTGCGCTCAGCCCGTAGCAGCCACGTAAAACTTGCAACAACAAAGTAGAGGACGTCTAACTTATTTTTGCAAGGCATGTTGTGATGTGATATGGTCAAGGCATGATGCTATATTTTATTGTATGAGATGATCATGTTTTGTAACCGAGTTATCGGCAACTGGCAGGAGCCATATGGTTGTCGCTTTATTGTATGCAATGCAATCGTGCTGTAATGCTTTACTTTATCACTAAGCGGTAGCGATAGTCGTGGAAGCATAAGTTGGCAAAACAACAACGATGCTACGATGGAGATCAAGGTGTCGCGCCGGTGATGATGGTGATCATGACGGTGCTTCGGAGATGGAGATCACAAGCACAAGATGATGATGGCCATATCATATCACTTATATTGATTGCATGTGATGTTTATCTTTTATGCATCTTATTCTTCTTAGAACGACGGTAGCATTATAAGATGATCTCTCACTAAATTATCAAAGTATAAGTGTTCTCCCTGAGTATGCACCATTGTGAAAGTTCTTCGTGCTGAGACACCACGTGATGATCGGGTGTGATAGGCTCTACGTTCAAATACAACGGGTGCAAAACAGTTGCACACGCAGAATACTCAGGTTAAACTTGATGAGCCTAGCATATAACAGATATGGCCTCGGAACACTGAGACAGAAAGGTCGAGCGTGAATCATATAGTAGATATGATCAACATAGTGATGCTCACCATTGAAACTACTCCATCTCACGTGATGATCGGACATGGTTTAGTTGATTTGGATCACGTGATCACTTAGAGGACTAGAGGGATGTCTATCTAAGTGGGAGTTCTTAAGTAATATGATTAAATTTAACTTAAATTTATCATGAACTTAGTACCTGATAGTATCTTGCTTATCTATGTTGTTGTACATAGATGGCCCGTGCTGTTGTTCCGTTAAATTTTAATGCATTCCTTGAGAAAGCAAAGTTGAAAGATGATGGTAGCAATTACACGGACTGGGTCCGTAACTTGAGGATTATCCTCATTGCTGCACAGAAGAATTACGTCCTGGAAGCACCACTGGGTGCCAGGCTTGCTGCAGGAGGAACACTAGTTGTTATGAACATCTGGCAGAGCAAAGCTGATGACTACTCGATAGTTCAATGTGCCATGCTTTACGGCTTAGAACCGGGTCTTCAACGACATTTTGAACGTCATGGAGCATATGAGATGTTTCAGGAGTTGAAGTTAATATTTCAAGCAAATACCCGGGTTGAGAGATATGAAGTCTCCAATAAGTTCTATAGCTGCAAGATGGAGGAGAATAGTTCTGTCAGTGAGCATATACTCAAAATGTCTGGGTATAATAATCACTTGATTCAGCTGGGAGTTAATCTTCCGGATGATAGCGTCATTGACAGAATTCTCCAATCACTGCCACCAAGCTACAAGAGCTTCGTGATGAACTATAATATGCAAGGGATGGAAAAGACTATTCCCGAGCTCTTCGCAATGCTAAAGGCTGCGGAGGTAGAAATCAAAAAGGAGCATCAAGTGTTGATGGTTAACAAAACCACCAGTTTCAAGAAAAAGGGCAAAGGGCAAAGGGAAGAAGAAGGGGAACTTCAAAAAGAACGGCAAAGAAGTTGCTGCTCAGGCGAAGAAACCCAAGTCTGGACCTAAGCCTGAGACTGAGTGCTTCTACTGCAAGCAAACTAGTCACTGGAAGCGGAACTGCCCCAAGTATTTGGCGGATAAGAAGGATGGCTAGGTGAACAAAGGTATATATGATATACATGTTATTGATGTGTACCTTACTAATGCTCGCAGTAGCACCTGGGTATTTGATACTGGTTCTGTTGCTAATATTTGCAACTCGAAACAGGGGCTACGGATTAAGCGAAGATTGGCTAAGGACGAGGTGACGATGCGCGTGGGAAATGGTTCCAAAGTCGATGTGATCGCGGTCGGCACGCTACCTCTACATCTACCTTCGGGATTAGTTTTAGACCTAAATAATTGTTATTTGGTGCCAGCGTTGAGCATGAACATTATATCTGGATCTTGTTTGATGCGAGACGGTTATTCATTTAAATCAAAGAATAATGGTTGTTCTATTTATATGAGTAATATCTTCTATGGTCATGCACCCTTGAAGAGTGGTCTATTTTTGTTGAATCTCGATAGTAGTGATACACATATTCATAATATTGAAACCAAAAGATGCAGAGTTGATAATGATAATGCAACCTATTTGTGGCACTGCCGTTTGGGTCATATCGGTGTAAAGCGCATGAAGAAACTCCATACTGATGGGCTTTTGGAACCTCTTGATTATGAATCACTTGGTACTTGCGAACCGTGCCTCATGGGCAAGATGACTAAAACGCCGTTCTCCGGAACTATGGAGCGAGCAACTGATTTGTTGGAAATCATACATACTGATGTATGTGGCCCAATGAATGTGGAGGCTCGCGGCGGGTATCGTTATTTTCTCACCTTCACAGATGATTTGAGCAGATATGGGTATATCTACTTAATGAAGCATAAGTCTGAAACATTTGAAAAGTTCAAAGAATTTCAGAGTGAAGTGGAAATTCATCGTAACAAGAAAATAAAGTTTCTATGATCTGATCGTGGAGGAGAATATTTGAGTTACGAGTTTGGTTTTTATTTGAAACAATGCGGAATAGTCTCGCAACTCACGCCACCCGGAACACCACAGCGTAATGGTGTGTCCGAACGTCATAATCGTACTTTACTAGATATGATGCGATCTATGATGTCTCTTACTGATTTACCGCTATCGTTTTGGGGTTATGCTCTAGAGACTGCTGCATTCACGTTAAATAGGGCACCATCTAAATCCATTGAGACGACGCCTTATGAACTATGGTTTGGCAAGAAACCAAAGTTCTCGTTTCTTAAAGTTTGGGCTGTGATGCTTATGTGAAAAAGCTTCAACCTGATAAGCTCAAACCCGAATCGGAGAAATGTGTCTTCATAGGATACCCAAAAGAGATTGTTGGGTACACCTTCTATCACAGATCCGAAGGCAAGACTTTTGTTGCTAAATTTGGATCCTTTCTAGAGAAGGAGTTTCTCTCGAAAGAAGTGAGTGGGAGGAAAGTAGAACTTGATGAGATAACTGTATCTACTCCCTTATTGGAAAGTAGTTCATCACAGAAATCTGTTCCTGTGACTCCTACACCAATTAGTGAGGAAGTTAATGATGATTATCATGAAACTTCAGATCAAGTTGATACTGAACCTCGTAGGTCAACCAGAGTAAGATCCACACCAGAGTGGTATGGTAATCCAGTTCTAGAAGTTATGTTACAAGACCATGACGAACCTACGAACTATGTAGAAGCGATGGTGAGCCCAGATTCCGAAAAATGGCTTGAAGCCATGAAATCTGAGATGGGATCCATGTATGAGAACAAATTATGGACTTTGTTTGACTTGCCCGATGATCGGCAAGCAATTGAGAATAAATGGATCTTCAAGAAGAAGACTGACGCTGACGGTAATGTTACTGTCTACAAAGCTCGACTTGTTGCAATTTTTTTTGACAAGTTCAAGGGATTGACTACGATGAGACTTTCTCACCCGTAGCGATGCTTAAGTCTGTCTGAATCATGTTAGAAATTGCCGCATTTTATGATTATGAAATCTGGCAAATGGATGTAAAAACTGCATTCCTGAATGGATTTCTGGAAGAAGAGTTGTATATGATGCAACCAGAAGGTTTTATCGATCCAAAGGGAGCTAACAAAGTGTGCAAGCTCCAGCGATCCATTTATGGACTAGTGCAAGCCTCTCGGAGTTGGAATAAACGTTTTGATAGTGTGATCAAAGCATATGGTTTTATACAGACTTTTGGAGAAGCCTGTATTTACAAGAAAGTGAGTGGGAGCTCCGTAGCATTTCTGATATTATATGTGGATGACATATTGTTGATCGGAAATGATATAGAATTTCTGGATAGCATAAAGGGATATTTGAACAAGAGTTTTTCAATGAAAGACCTCGGTGAAGCTGCTTATATATTGGGCATCAAGATCTATAGAGATAAATCAAGATGCTTAATTGGACTTTCACAAAGCACATACCTTGACAAAGTTTTGAAGAAGTTCAAAATGGATCAAGCAAAGAAAGGGTTCTTGCCTGTGTTACAAGGTGTGAAGTTGAGTAACACTCAATGCCCGACCACTGCAGAAGATAGATAAAAGATGAAAGATGTTCCCTATGCTTCAGCCATAGGCTCTATCATGTATGCAATGCTGTGTACCAGACCTGATGTGTGCCTTGCTATTAGTTTAGCAGGGAGGTACCAAAGTAATCCAGGAGTGGATCACTGGACAGCGGTCAAGAACATCCTGAAATACCTGAAAAGGACTGAGGATATGTTTCTCGTTTATGGAGGTGACAAAGAGCTCGTCGTAAACGGTTACGTTGATGCAAGCTTTGACACTAATCCGAATGATTCTAAATCACAAACCGGATACGTGTTTATATTGAACGGTGGAGCTGTCAGTTGGACGAGTTCTAAACAAAGCGTCGTGGCGGGATCTACGTGTGAAGCGGAGTACATAGCTGCTTCGGAAGCAACAAATGAAGGAGTCTGGATGAAGGAGTTCATATCCGATCTAGGTTTCATACCTAGTGCATCGGGTCCAATGAAAATCTTTTGTGACAATACTGGTGCAATTGCCTTGGCAAAGGAATCCAGATTTCACAAGAGAACCAAACACATCAAGAGACGCTTCAACTCCATCAGGGATCAAGTCCAGGTGGGAGACATAGGAATTTGCAAGATACATACGGATCTGAATATTGCAGACCCGTTGACTACGCCTCTTCCACGAGCAAAACATGATCAGCACCAAGGCTCCATGGGTGTTAGAATCATTACTGTGTAATCTAGATTATTGACTCTAGTGCAAGTGGGAGACTGAAGTAAATATGCCCTATAGCCAATAATCAATTTATTGTTTATTTCCTTATATCATGATAAATATTTATTATTCATGCTAGAATTGTATTAACCGGAAACATAATACTTGTGTGAATACATAGACAAACAGAGTGTCACTAGTATGCCTCTACTTGACTAGCTCGTTGATCAAAGATGGTTATGTTTCCTAGCCATAGACATGAGTTGTCATTTGATTAACGGGATCACATCATTAGGACAATGATGTGATTGACTTGACCCATTCCGTTAGCTTAGCACACGATCGTTTAGTATTCTGCTATTGCTTTCTACATGACTTATACATGTTCCTATGACTATGAGATTATGCAACTCCCGTTTACCGGAGGAACACTTTGTGTGCCACCAAACGTCACAACGTAAATGGGTGATTATAAATGTGCTCTACAGGTGTCTCCAAAGGTACTTGTTGGGTTGGCGTATTTCGAGATTAGGGTTTGTCACTCCGATTGTCGGAGAGGTATCTCTGGGCCCACTCGGTAAGGCACATCACTATGAGCCTTGCAAGAATTGCAACTAATGAGTTAGTTGCGGGATGATGTATTACGGAATGAGTAAAGAGACTTGCCGGTAACGAGATTGAACTAGGTATTGAGATACCGACGATCGAATCTCGGGCAAGTAACATACCGATGACAAAGGGAACAATGTATGTTGTTATGCGGTTTGACCGATAAAGATCTTCGTAGAATATGTAGGAGCCAATATGAGCATCCAGGTTCCGCTATTGGTTATTGACTGAAGACGTGACTTGGTCATGTCTACATAGTTCTCGAACCCGTAGGGTCCGCACGCTTAACGTTTCAATTTCGGTTATATTATGAGTTTATATGTTTTGATGTACCGAAGGTTGTTCGGAGTCCCGGATGTGATCACGGACATGACGAGGAGTCTCGAAATGGTAGAGACATGAAGATTGATATATTGGAAGCCTATGTTTGGATGTCGGAAGTGTTCCGGGTGAAATTGGGATTTTACCGGACTACCGGGATGTTACCGGAACCCCCCGGGGACTTAATGGGCCTTAGTGGGCCTTGTGGAGAAGAGGAGAGGCGGCCATGGCAAGGGCCGCGCGCCCCTCCCCCTAGTCCGAATAGGACAAGGAGAGGGGGGCGGCGCCCCCCCTTCCTTCTTCTCCTCCACTCTTTCCCCCTCCCAAGTCCTAATCCAACTAGGAAAGGGGGGGGAGTCCTACTCCCGGTGGGAGTAGGACTCCTCCTGGCGCGCCCTCTCTCCTGGCCGGCCGCGCCCACCCTTGCTCCTTTATATACGGGGGCAGGGGGGCACCCTAGACACACAACTGATAATTGATGTTTTTAGCCATGTGCGGTGCCCCCCTCCACCATAATCCACCTCAATAATACTGTAGCGGTGCTTAGGCGAAGCCCTACGTCGGTAGAACATCATCATCGTCACCACACCGTCGTGCTGACGAAACTCTCCCTCAACACTCGGCTGGATCGGAATTCGAGGGACGTCATCGAGCTGAACGTGTGCAGAACTCGGAGGTGTCGTACGTTCGGTGCTTGATCGGTCGGATCGTGAAGACGTATGACTACATCAACCGCGTTGTGCTAACGCTTCCGTTTTCGGTCTACGAGGGTACGTGGACACACTCTCCCCTCTCGTTGCTATGCATCACCATGATCTTGCGTGTGTGTAGGAATTTTTTTCAAATTACTATGTTCCCCAAAACTTTGGTCCCGGTTGGTGGCACTAACCGGGACTAAAGGGGGGCATTGGTCCCGGTTGGTGCCACCAACCGGGACCAAAGGTGGGTATCAGTCCAGGTTGGTGGCACCAACCGGGACGAAAGGGTGGTGCTGCCAGCGGCCAAAAGTTTAGTCCCACCTCGCTAGTTGAGAGGGGCTCGGAGTGGTGTATAAGCCCCAGTGGCGCTGCCCTCTCGAGCATCTTTCAAATGCAGGCTTACAGGCCTAAACACACTGTATCTGACTGTGGGCCTACTGGGCCTTCTGCGGGCCTGAATCCTGGCCCATGGTTGGGTTTCTAGTCCTATTCAGGCCGTGGAGGCCCAGTTGGTGGCATTTTTTATTTTTAACAGTTTTTTTTTGCTTTATTTATTTTCTTTTGTTTCTACTTACAGCTTTTGAGTGATTCTTTTTGCTGTTAGGTTACAAAAATTATAAACTTTCTGTTAGTGCCATTAGATTTCAAATTTGAATAGTTTAAATTGGATTTTTTTTGAAATTTGTGTGAATCACTAGTTTGTGAATAACTTTACTATAAAAATATATTTTTGGGTGATTCTTTTTCCTGCTATTTAATATTACTATGTTTTATCATTATATTCAGTTTGGTAAGTTTTTAGGTTATTTTGATTATCTATTTTAATCAAAAACATATTTTGTTATTTTAGTTTGCTATTAAAGTTTCTAACAAAAAGTTTCTTTATGAAAATTCTTTTTGCTATTAATGTTTTGAACAAAAAATACGTTGATAATTTTAGTTGCATAAATTTTATATAATTTTAGTTTCAAAAATACTAGAGGTTTATAAAAGCTTTTTAGTTGATTCCTTTTGCTATTAGAGTTTTATAAAAGCTTTTTAGTTGATTCTTTTTGCTATTGAAGTATATTATAGTTTTGTTTTAGTTGATCATAACAGAATATTTTAATTGATTATTTTAGTTCATTCTTTTTGCTATTAGTTCATTCTTTCAGCTAAATGGCCCTGAAATTGAAAAGCACTACAAATGAACTCTGAAAAGGTTGAAAGTTGGCATGGTATCAACATTCCACCCACATAGCATGTGCTAAAAAGTTGAGAGGGTTACGGCAAAAACTAGATGCACTTCGTTTGCAAAATGGACAATCACTTTCGAAGTATCAGGGTTTCGGACGTAAACTCATCTGTTACAAAGGGATTTCATTTTTTGAAGTTATTTGAACTCCAGACTTTTTGTGTGTTCAAAATGCACCATTCAAAGCCACATCATCAATATTCAATCCTTTTTGACTTCATTTGGTATTTTTCACGCATTTATTGTTTTTTTTGAGCTAAATGACCCTGAAATTGAAAAGCAGTACAAATGAACTCTGAAAAGGTCGAAAGTTGGCATGGTATGATCATTTCACCCACATACCATGTTATAAAAAGTTGAGAGGGTTATGGCAAAAACTGGATGCACTTCGTGTACAAAACGGACAATCTCTTTTGAAGTATGAGGGTTTCGGACGAAAACTCATCTGTTACAAATCGATTTCATTTTTTTGAACTTATTTGAACTCCAGACTTTTTGTGTGTTTAAAATGCACCATTCAAACCGATATCATGAATTTTCAACCCTTTCTGACTTCATTTGGTATTTTTCATGCATTCACTATTTTTTTTTGAGCTAAATGACCCTGAAATTGAAAAGCACTACAAATGAACTCTGAAAAGGTTGAAAGTTGGCATGGTATCATCATTTCACCCACATACCATCTGATAAAAAGTTGAGAGGGTTATGGCAAAAACTGGATGCACTTCGTGTACAAAACGGACAGTCTCTTTCGAAGTATCAGGGTTTCGGACGAAAACTCATCTGTTACAAAGGTATTTCATTTTTTTGAACTTATTTGAACTCCAAACTTTTCGTGTGTTCAAGATGAACCATTCAAAGCCACATCATCAATTTTCAACCCTTTTCTGACTTCATCTTGTATTTTTCATGCATTTACTATTTTTTTAACCTAAATGACCCTGAAATTGAAAAGCACTACAAATGAACTCTGAAAAGGTTGAAAGTTGGCATGCTATTATCATTTCACCCACATAGCATGTGCTAAAAAGTTGAGAGGGTTACAGCAAAAACTGGATGCACTTCTTGTACAAAACGGACAATATCTTTCTAAGTATCAGGGTTTCAGACAGAAACTCATCTGTTACAAAAGGCATTTCATTTCTTGACACGTAACTGTAGTGATATTCTAGATCAAAGGCATCATCATAATAGTTGTGGAGAGAAAGTCTTCACTTTTTCTTCGCATGTGTCCTTTGCTTATTGCGCCGTAACCATGGATAATCTTCATCGTTTAACAGGGTGCTTGGGTCAGCCTTGACTTTGAAGGGAGGAATTTCATGAAACTTTTCATATTCTTCAGACATGTCTGTCTTGCCCTCCCATCCCACGATGTCTCTTTTTCCTGAAAGAACTATGTGGCGCTTTGGCTCATCGTATGATGTATTCGCTTCCTTATCTTTTCTTTTTCTCGGTTTGGTAGACATGTCCTTCACATAGAAAACCTGTGCCACATCATTGGCTAGGACGAATGGTTCATCTGTGTACCCAAGATTGTTCAGATCCACTGTTGTCATTCCGTACTGTCGGTCTACCTGTACCCTGCCTCCTGACAGATTGACCCATTTGCACTGAAACAAAGGGACCTTAAAATCATGTCCATAGTCAAGTTCCCATATGTCCACTATGTAACCATAATATGTGTCCTTTCCCCTCTTGGTTGCTGCATCAAAGCGGACGCCGCTGTTTTGGTTGGTGCTCTTTTGATCTTGGGCGATCGTGTAAACTGTATTCCCATTTATCTCGTACCCTTTGTAAGTCAATACAGTCGAAGATGGTCCCCTGGCCAATGAGTATAGCTCATCAAAAACAGTGTTGTCACCCATGAGACGTGTTTGCAACCAACTGCCGAAAGTCCTGATGTGTTAACATGTAATCTAGTCGTCACACTGCTCCGGGTGTTTGGAGCGCAGAATATTCTTGTGTTTATCGACATACGAGGTCACCAAGGTAGAATTCTGTAGAACTGTGTAGTGTTCTTGAGACCAAGAATGCGTGTCCCTACATGTTATTGAGTCCCCTCCTAGCGTGCCTTTTCCAGTCAGTCTCGCCTCATACCGCGATTAAGGGAGACCAATCTTCTTAAGGTCAGGAATGAAGTCAACACAAAACCCAATGACCTCCTCTGTTTGATGGCCCATGGAGATGTTTCCTTCTGGCCTTGAACAGTTATGGACATATTTCTTTAGGACTCCCATGAACCTCTCAAAGGGGAACATATTGTGTAGAAATGCAGGGCCCAGAACGACAATCTCGTCGACTAGATGAACTAGGACATGCGCCATGATATTGAAGAAGGATGCCGGGAACACCAGCTCGAAACTAACAAGACATTGCGCCACATCACGCCTTAACCTTGGTAGGATTTCTAGATCGATCACCTTTTGAGAGATTGCATTGAGGAATGCACATAGCTTCACAATGGGTAATCGAACATTTTCCGGTAGAAGCCCCCTCAATGCAACCGAAAGAAGTTGCGTCATAATCACGTGGCCGTCATGAGACTTTAGGTTCTGGAACTTTTTCTCTGAGATATTTATTATTTCCTTTATATTGGACGAGAAGCCAGATGGGACCTTCATACTGAGCAGGCATTCAAAGAAGATTTCCTTCTCTTCTTTTGTAAGAGCATAGTTGGCAGGACCTTCATACTGCTTTGGAGGCATGCCGTCTTTTTCATGCACACGTTGCTGGTCCTCCCGTGCCTCCGGTGTATCTTTTGTCTTCCCGTACACGCCCGAGAAGCCTAGAGGTTCACGCAAAGATTCTTCGTCACGTGCATCACGTCGATTGCAGAGCGGACCTCTATGTCTTTCCAGTAGGGTAGGTCCCAAAATATAGATTTCTTCTTCCACATGGGTGCGCGTCCCTCAGTGTCATTCGGAACAGATAGTCCGTCGGGACCCTTTCCAAAGATTACTTGTAAATCATTGACCATAGCAAGTATGTGCTCACGGTACGGACGACGGGCTTCTTCCGGTGATCTGCCTCGCGTTTGAAATGCTTGCCTTTCTGTCGACATTGATGGTTGGTCGGAAGAAATCGATGATGCCCCAGGTACACAATGTTCATGCATTTGTGCAGAAATATACTTTTGGTGTCATCTAAACAGTGCGTGCATGTGTGGTATCCCTTGTTTGTATGTCCTAAAAGGTTACTGAGAGCAGGTCAATCATTGATGGTTACAAACAGCAACACATGTAGGTCAAATTCCTGCTGTTTGTGCTCATCCCACACACGTACACTATTTCCATTCCATAGCTGTAAAAGTTCTTCAACTAATGGCCTTAGGTGCACATCAATGTCGTTGCCGGGTTGCTTAGGGCCTTGGATGAGAACTGGCATCATAATGAACTTCCGCTTCATGCATTGCCAAGGAGGAAGGTTATAGATACATGGAGTCACGGGCCAGGTGTTGTGATTGTCGCTCTAGTCCCCAAAAGGATTAATGCCATCTGCGCTTAAACCAAACCATATGTTCCTTGCATCAACTGCAAAGTCCTCCCAGTACTTTCTCTCGATTTTTCTCCACTGCGACCCATCAGCGGGTGCTCTCAACTTCCTGTCTTTCTTACGGTCCTCTTTGTGCCATCGCGTCAACTTGGCATGCTCTTTGTTTCTGAACAAACGTTTCAACCGTGGTATTAGAGGAGCATACCACATCACCTTGGCAGGAACCCTCTTCCTGGGGCGCTCGACGTCTACATCACCAGGGTCATCTCTTCTGATCTTATACCGCAATGCACCGCATAGCGGGCATGTGTTCAAATCCTCGTACGCACCGCGGTAGAGGATGCAGTCATTAGGGCATGCATGTATCTTTTGCACCTCCAATCCTAGAGGGCATACAACCTTCTTTGCTTCGTACGTACTGTTGGGCAATTTGTTATCCTTTGGAAGCTTCTTTTTCAATATTTTCAGTAGCTTCTCAAATCCTTTGTCAGGTACACCATTGTCTGCCTTCCAATGCAGCAATTCCATTGTGGTACCGAGCTTTGTGTTGCCATCTTCGCAATTGGGGTACAACCCTTTTTTGTGATCCCCTAACATGCGATCGAACTTCAACTTCTCCTTTTCACTTTCGCATTGTCTCTTTGCATCAACAATGACCCGCCGAAGATCATCATCGGGCACATCATCTGGTTCCTCTTGATCTTTAGCTTCCCCCGTTGCAGCATCACTGTATTCAGGGGGCACATAGTTTTCATGATCCTCATCTTCTTCCTTGTCTTCCATCATAACCCCTCTTTCTCCGTGCTTGGTCCAAACATTATAGTGTGGCATGAAACCCTTCTCAAGCAGGTGGAAGTGAAGGTCTTTCGAGGAAGAGTAATCCTTCGTATTCCCACAGACAGTACATGGACAATACATAAAACCATTACGATGGTTTTCCTCAGCCACCTAGAGAAAATTACGCACGCCCGTAATGTACTCGGAGGTGCGTCGGTCACCGTACATCCATTGCCGGTTCATCCGCGTGCATTATATATAATTAAGTGTGTCAAAAACAATTATAGAACATCATGAATACAGAAGTGAACAAATTATAGAAGTTCATCATCACAATAAAACAAAAGTACAGTAGTGATCAAATGTTATTACTGAAAAAATAAATACATAAAGTTCATACATATATATATATAGTTCTCATAGAACAACATATATATAGCTCTCTAGAGCATCTAATTAAACCATACATTAAAACTATGTAAAACATTTCAATGCAACAACAAATGCGATCATAATCGCAACTAAGGTAACAATTGATCCAACAGCATGATGATACAAGCCTCGGTATGAATGGCATATTTTCTAATTTTTCTAATCTTCAAGCGCATTGCATCCATCTCGATCTTGTGATCATTGATGACATCCGCAACATGCAACTCCAGTCTCATCTTCTCCTCGTCAATTCTTTTCAATTTTTTCTTCAGGTATTTGTTTTCTTCTTCAACTAAATTTAACCTCTCGACAATAGGGTCATTTGGAATTTCCGGTTCACATACCTCCTAGATAAAAACATCTATGTCATGTTGGTCGGCTTAATTGTCATAAACACTAAATGAACCAAATAGTTTATAAAAGATAATATATACCACATCCGAATCATAGACAGGAAGAGGGCCAATGGAGGCGGATACCAAAACCATCACACTATATAATAACAAACAATAATAAAAGTAAGAAAATTACACAAGTATCTATCTAAATCATACAAGTAAGAAATTTTTTCTTTTAGAAAGAATATAAGATCAAGAGGCTCACCACGGTGGTGCCGGCGACGAGATCAGTGCGGGCGATCGACGGCGGTGAGGACGGGGACGAGACAGGACGGACCGCCAAACCTAGACAATCTTCAAGAAAATGGAGTTTGGACAAGGAGCTTCGAGAGGAGAAAGCTTAAGTGTGGCTCGGGCATTTCATCGAATACCACATGTGCATAGGAGGTGAGCTAGTGCACCACAAAGCTCTCCCATGGCTGGCCAAAAAAACAGAGCACTCCACTACTCTGCTCGCGGGCAAGGGGGTATATATAGGCATCTCTTTGGTCCCGGTTCGTGGCTAGAACTGGGACTAAAGGACCTCATTTGGTCCCGGTTCCAGCCACCAACCGGGACCAATGGTTGTGGGCCAAGAGCGAGGCCCATTGGTCCCGGTTCGTGTCTAGAACCGGGACCGATGGGACCAGACAAACCGGGACCAATGGCCCCCGAGGCCCGGCCATCCCCCTGGCCTCACGAACCGGGACCGATGCCCCCATGGGTCCTGGTTCGTGAGTGAACCAGGATTAATGGGCTTACCCGGCCTGGCCCAAAGCCCTGTTTTCTACTAGTGTAAGGAGTTAGTCATTGGATCTTGTATTACGGAACGAGTAAAGAGACTTGCCGGTAAGGATATTGAACTAGGTATGGTGATACCGACGATCGAATCTCGAGCAAGTAACATACCGATGGACAAAGGGAACTGCATACGGGATTAGCAGAATCCTTGACATTGAGGTTCGACCGATAACATCTTCGTAGGATATCTAGAAACCAATATGGGCATCTAGGTCCCGCTATTGGTTATTGATTGCAGAGGTGTGATACGTCTCCAATGTATCTATAATTTTTTATTGTTCCATGCTATTATATTATCCATCTAGGATGTTTTATATGCATTTATATGCTATTTTATATGATTTTTGGGACTAACCTATTAACCTAGAGCCCAGTGCCAGTTTCAGTTTTTTCCTTGTTTTTGAGTTTTATAGAAAAGGAATACCAAACGGAGTCCAATTGACGTGCCAATTTTTGATGATTTTTTATGGACCAAAAGAAGCCCCCGGAGTAAAAGAGTTGGGCCAGAAGAGTCCCGGGCTGTCCATGAGGGTGGGGGGCGCGCCCTACCCCCTGGGTGTGCCCCCCTACCTCGTGGACGACTCGGAGACCCCCCCTGACGTGAAACCGATGCCAAAAATTCCTATAAATATAGAAACCCATGAAAAGAAAACTAGATCGGAAGTTCCGCCACCGCAAGCCTCTGTAGCCACCAAAAACCAATCGGGACCCTGTTCCGCCACCCTGCCGGAGGGGGGATCCCTCACCGGTGGCCATCTTCATCATCCCGGCGCTCTCCGTGACGAGGAGGGAGTAGTTCACCGTCGGGGCTATGGGTATGTACTAGTAGCTATGTTTTTTATCTCTCTCTCTCTCTCGTGTTCTTGATTTGGCACGATCTTGATGTACCGCGAGCTTTGCTATTATAGTTGGATCTTATGATGTTTCTCCCCCTCTACTCTCTTGTAATGGATTGAGTTTTTCCTTTGAAGTTATATTATCGGATTGAGTCTTTAAGGATTTGAGAACACTTGATGTATGTCTTGCATGTGCTTATCTGTGGTCACAATGGGATATTCACGTGATCTACTTGATGTATATTTTGGTGATGAACTTGCGGGTTCAATGACCTTGTGAACTTATGCATAGGGGTTGGCACACGTTTTCGTCTTGAATCTCCGGTAGAAACTTTGGGGCACTCTTTGAAGTACTTTGTGTTGGTTTGAATAGATGAATCTGAGATTGTGTGATGCATATCGTATAATCATACCCACGGATACTTGTGGTGACATTGGAGTATCTAGGTGACATTAGGGTTTTGGTTGATGTGTGTCTTAAGGTGTTATCCTAGTACGAACTCTAGGATAGATCGAACAGAAAGAATAGCTTCGTGTTATTTTACTATGGACTCTTGAATAGATCGATCAGAAAGGATAACTTTGAGGTGGTTTCGTACCCTACCATAATCTCTTCGTTTGTTCTCCGCTATTAGTGACTTTGGAGTGACTCTTTGTTGCATGTTGAGGGATAGTTATATGATCCAATTATGTTATTATTGTTGAGAGAACTTGCACTAGTGAAAGTATGAACCTTGGGCCCTGTTTCGAAGCATTGCAATACCATTTTTGCTCACTTTTATCATTAGTTACCTTGCTGTTTTAATATTTTCAGATTACAAAAACCTATATCTACCATCCATATTGCACATGTATCACCATCTCTTCGCCGAACTAGTGCACCTATACAATTTACCATTGTATTGGGTGTGTTGGGGACACAAGAGACTCTTTGTTATTTGGTTGCAGGGTTGCTTGAGAGAGACCATTTTCATCCTACGCCTCCCATGGATTGATAAACCTTAGGTCATCCACTTGAGGGAAATTTGCTACTGTCCTACAAACCTCTGCACTTGGAGGCCCAACAACGTCTACAAGAAGAAGGTTGTGTAGTAGACATCAAGCGATTTCTGGCGCCATTGCCGGGGAGGTGAGTCCTTGAAGGTATATCTTTAGATCTTTCAATCGAATCTTTTAGTTTCTTGTTTTATCACTAGTTAGTTTATAAAACAAAACTACAAAAAATGGAATTGAGGGTGCCTCATTTGCTGCATCTTTTTTATGTCTGTCGTGAAAATGATGGAAATGAAAATTGTGCTCAAGTGTTAGAAGAAGAATGCACTAAAATTTTTGGCACTAAATATTTGAATGATGGGCATGATTGCAATGTTGTTAGTATGAATTCCTTGAATATCCATGATGCTAATGATATGCAAAGCCACAAGCTTGGGGAAGGTATGTTTGATGAAGCTGATATTTTTAGTCCCCCAAGTTTTGAAGACAAAATATATTATGATGATAGTATGCCTCCTATTTATGATGATTATATTGATGAAAGTGGATTTGGAGAGGTCATGACTTTATTTAGTGATGAATCCACTATTTCGGAAGAGGTTCCAATTGATTATGAGAACAAAGTTGCTATCTATGATGATTATTGTGATGACATGTATGCTATAAAGAAAAATAATAACCATGAAACTTGTCATTATGATTTTACTTTTCAATTGGATTATTCCTCACATGATAGTTATTATGTTGAGTTTGCTCCCACTACTATTCATGAGAAGAATTTTGCTTATGTGGAGAGTAGTAAAAATTCTATGCTTATGTATCTTGAAAAGAATGGTTTATGTGATAGTTATATTGTTGAATACATTCATTATGCTACTGAAAATTATTATGAGAGAGGATCATATGCTTCTACATATTGCAATAATATCAAGTTTCCTCTCTATGTGTTGAAAATCTTGAAGTTATGCTTGTTTTGCCTTCCTATGCTAGTTGATTATTGTTCCCATAAATTGTTTGCTCACAAAATCCCTATGCATAGGAAGTGGGTTAGACATCAATGTGCTAGTCATATTCTTCATGATGCTCTCTTTATGTTTCAATTCTTATCTTTTATGTGAGCATCATTGAAATCATCATGCCTAGCTAGGGGCGTTAAACGTTATCGCTTGTTGGGAGGCAACCCAATTTTATTTTTGTTATTTACTTTTTGCTCCTGTTTAGTAATAAATAATCTATATAGCCTCCGGTTAGATGTGGTTTTATGTTTTAATTAATGTTTGTGCCAAGTAGAACCTTTGGGAATACTTGGGTGAAAGTTAATGTGATCTTGCTGCAAAAAACAGAATCTTTGCGCTCACGAGATTAGCTATCATTTTTTTACTAGAGAGTGCTTTTAGGTTGATTCTTTTTGGAGATGATTAATAGAAAAATTCCTCATGTCCAAAAATTTATTTAAGAATTTTTGGACTTACAAAAGTATTTGAACGATACAGATTACTACAGACTGTTCTGTTTTTGACATATTCTGCTTTCTATGTGTTGTTTGCTTATTTTGATGAATCTATGAGTAGTATTGGAGGGTATGAACCATAGAGAAGTTGGAACACAGTAGATATTACACCAATATAAATAAATAATTAGTTCACAACAGTACCAAAAGTGGTGATTTTATTTTCTTATACTAACGGAGCTCATGAGATTTTCTGTTAAGTTTTGTGTTGTGAAGTTTTCAAGTTTTGGGTAAAGATTCGATGGACTAGGGAATAAGGAGTGGCAAGAGCCAAATCTTGGGGATTCCCAAGGCACCCCAAGGTAATATTCAAGGACAACCAAGAGCCTAAGCTAGGGGATGCCCCGGGTGGCATCCCTCTTTCTTCTTCGTTCATCGGTAACTTTACTTGGAGCTATATTTTTATGCACCACATGATATGTGTTTTTCTTGGAGCGTCATTTTATTTTATTTTGTTTTGCTTGCTGTTTGAATAAAATACCAAGATCTGAAATTCTTAAATATTAGAGAGTCTTCATATGGTCTCATAATTATTCAACTACTCATTGATCTTCACTTATATCTTTCGGAGTAGTTTGTCATTTTCTCTAGTGCTTCACTTATATCTTCTTAGAGCATGGCTGTAGTTTTATTTTGAAGAAATTGTTGATCTCTCATGCTTCACTTATATTATTTTTAAAGTCTTTTAGAACAGCATGGTAATTTGCTTTGGTTATAAAATTAGTCCTAATATGATGGGCATCCAAGATGGGTATAATAAAAACTTCCATAAAAAGTGCATTGAATACTATGAGAAGTTTTATACTTGATGATTGTTTTGAGATATGAAGATGGTGATATTAGAGTCGTGCTAGTTGAGTAATTGTGAATTTGATAAATACTTGTGTTGAGGTTTGCAAGTCCCGTAGCATGCACGTCTGGTAACCGTTGTGTAACAAATTTGAAACATGAGGTGTTCTTTGATTGTCTTCCTTATGAGTGGCGGTTGATACGTCTCCAACGTATCTATAATTTTCGATTGCTCCATGCTATATTATCTACTATTTCGGACAATATTGGGATTTATTATCCACTTTTATATAATTTTTGGGACTAACCTATTAACCGGAGGCCCAGCCCAGAATTGTTGTTTTTTGCCTATTTCAGTGTTTCGAAGAAAAGGAATATCAAACGGAGTCCAAACGGAATGAAACCTTCGGGAAACTTATGTTTGGAACAGAAGCAATCCAGAGGACTTGGAGTTCACGTAAGGGAAGCAACGAGGAAGGCATGAGGTAGGGGGCGCGCCCAACCCCCAGGGCACGCCCTCCACCCTTGTGGGCCCCTCGTGGCTCCCCTGACGTATTTCTTCCGCCTATATATTCCCATATACCCTAAAACGATCAGAGAACAGAATAGATCGGGAGTTCCGCTGCCGCAAGCCTCTGTAGCCACCAAAAGTCAATCGGGACCCTGTTCCGGCACCCTGCCGGAGGGGGGCAACCCTCACCGGAGGCCATCTTCATCATCCCGGCGCTCTCCATGACGAGGAAGGAGTAGTTCACCCTCGGGGCTGAGGGTATGTACCAGTAGCTATGTGTTTGATCTCTCTCTCTCGTGTTCTTGATTTGGCACGATCTTGATGTATCGCGAGCTTTGCTATTATAGTTGGATCTTATGTTTCTTCTCCCCCTCTACTCTCTTGTAATGGATTGAGTTTTCCCTTTGAAGTTATCTTATCGGATTGAGTCTTTAAGGATTTGAGAACACTTGATGTATGTCTTGCCGTGCGTATCTGTGGTGACAATGGGATATCACGTGATTCACTTGATGTATGTTTTGGTGATCACCTTGCGGGTTCCGCCCATGAACTTATGCATAGAGGTTGGCACACGTTTTCATCGTGATTCTCTGGTAGAAACTTTGGGGCACTCTTTGAGGTTCTATGTGTTGGTTGAATAGATGAATTTGATATTTTGTGATGCATATCGTATAATCATACCCGATACTCGAGGTGACATTGGAGTATCTATGTGACATTAGGGGTTTGGTTGATTTGTGTCTTATGGTGTTATTCTAGTACGAACTGTAGGGTTGTTTGTGACACTTATAGGAATAGCCCAACGTATTGATTGGAAAGAATAACTTTGAGGTGGTTTCGTGCCCTACCATAATCTCTTCGTTTGTTCTTCGCTATTAGTGACTTTGGAGTGACTCTTTGTTGCATGTTGAGGGATAGTTATATGATCCAGTTATGCTATTATTGTTGAGAGAACTTAAACTAGTGAAAGTATGAACCCTAGGCCTTGTTTCCTAGCATTGCAATACCGTTTACGCTCACTTTTATCATTAGTTACCTTGCTGTTTTAATATTTTCAGATTACAAAAACCTATATCTACCATCCATATTGCACTTGTATCACCATCTCTTCGCCGAACTAGTGCACCTATACAATTTACCATTGTATTGGGTATTTTGGGGACACACGAGACTCTTTGTTATTTGGTTGCAGGGTTGCTTGAGAGAGACCATCTTCATCCTACGCCTCCCACGGATTGCTAAACCTTAGGTCATCCACTTGAGGGGAAATTTGCTATTGTCCTACGAACCTCTGCACTTGGAGGCCCAACAACATCTACAAGAACAAGGTTGTGTAGTAGACATCAAGCTCTTTTCTGGCGTCGTTGCCGGGGAGGCTAGGTCAGCAACACTGACACCCCATCAACTAAGCTCTTTTCTGGCGGTGAGTGCTTGAAGGTATATCTTTAGATCTTGCAATCGAATCTTTTTGTTTCCTGTTTTAGCACTAGTTTAGTTTATAAAAGAAAACTACAAAAAAATAGAATTGAGTTTGTCTCATATGCTTCGTCTTTTTAATATCTTTCGTGAGTATAATGGAAAGGAAAATTGTGCCAAGGTGTTAGAAGAAGAATGCATTAAATTTTTTGGCACTGAATCTTTGAATGATGAGCATGATTGCAATGTTGTTAGTATGAACTCCTTGAATATCCATGGTACTAATGATGATTGCACTAGTTATGATGAAAATGTCTCCTATAATCATGTCAATTTTTGTGGAGTGCATTGGGTTTGCAAGTATACACAAAATAGGGAAGATAGATATTGCAAGAGGCATAAGTATTTAGAAACTAAATTGTTGCAAGAAAGTCTTGATGAGAGTGCTGAAAATTTAAAATATCTTTACCATACTTGTGAACTTTTCAATGAACATGGTCATTTATATATCAAATGCAAATTGTTTCATGACCGAATCGTGTCCAAAAATTGTGATGACTTGATTTCCCTTGCACATTATAATGAACTTAGCTTGCTTTTGGGTTATGAAGAAGTGAAACGTCAAACTAAGCATATTCCAGAATATAACATTGAGAAATTCCTCGATATTGATCTAGAGAAGATTTATATGTATTGTGCGGTGAATTGCATTGAAAATCCTTATATTGCCAATTACATAAAGAAAGAAAAAAAATAGAAGATGAAGAGAATACTAACGAAAGGGAAGAGACTTCCCAATATTCTCCTATTATTTCTTATGATGAATCAGGTAACGAGGAGGAGCCTTCTATTCAACCAATCTCATTAATAAGGAGCTCCAAAAAGAGGATTGAACCCACACATGAGGTGAAGGAGAATAAAAGAAAAAGGAAGATAGGTAAAAAGGTATCCCTCCCAAATAATGTTGCTCCTATTATTGTTGTGCCTCATGAAAATGAATCAAAAATAATTGTGGAAGATGATGCACTTGATGATGATCTCATTATACCTATTGCTTGTTGTGATGATTATGATTGGGAAGATAATGATACTTCTTATGATCTTGAAAATCTTTTTGGCACTTGCTTGGAAGAATGTGATAATTGCTATACTATTGGTGCTATCCATACTATTAATGATGAGAGTGATTATGCTTATGATATGAAAAAGCCCAAGCTTGGAGATGCTATGTTTGATGAAGATGATGTTTTTGAGAATATATTTGCTGCAATTAATGTTTGCCCCAAGCTTGGGGATGCTATGTTTAATAATGATGATATTTTTAGCCTCTCAAGTTTTGATATGCAAAGTTGTTATGATGATAGCATGCCTTCTACCTATGATGATTATATTTATGAAAGTTGGTTTGGAAGAGTGTCAACTTTAGGAAGTAATGATCCCACTATTTTGGAGGATGTTGAATATTATAATATTTATGAAAGTGGATTTGGAGAGGTCATGACTTTATTTAGTGATGTATCCACTATCTTGGAAGAGGTTTCAATCGATTATGATGAGAACAAAGTTGCTACTTATGATGATTATTGTGATGAAACTTATGCAATAAAAAGTAGTGATGATTATATTTATAAAACTTGTCATGATTATGATTCCCCTTTTTCTGAACATTACTCTTTTAATGTGGAAACAATTTATAGTATTCAAGTCTCTTATGATACTCCCACTATTCCGAATGAGAAGAATTTTGCTTATGTGGAGAGTAGTAAAATTTCTATGCAAGTAGATCATGAAAAGAATTCTTTAGGTTCTGGTTATATTGTTGAATTAATTCATGATGTTACTGAAAACTATTATGAGGGAGGAACATTTGCTTGTAGGAATTGCAATAATATCAAGTTTCCTCTCTATGTGCTTAAAATCTTGAAGTTATGCTTGTTTTACCTTCCTATGCAAGTTGATTCTTGTTCCCACAAGTTGTTTTCTCACAAAATCCCTATGCATATGAAGTGGGTTAGACTTAAAGGTTCTAGTCATATTATTCATGATGATCTCTTTATGTTTCAATTCTTGTCTTTCATGTGAGCATCATTGAAATCATCATGCCTAGCTAAAAGGCAATAAAGAAAAGCGCTTGTTGGGAGGCAACCCAATTTTATTTTAGTTTCTTGCTTTTTGGTTATGTTTAGTAATAAATAATCCATCTAGCCTCTGGTTAGATGTGGTTTTGTGTTTTAATTAGTGTTAGTGCCAAGTAGAACCTTTGGGAAGACTTGGGTGAAGTCTTTATAATCATGCTGTAAAAAACAGAAACTTTAGCGCTCACGTGATTAGCTAATTTTTTTTACTGGAAAGTGCTATTTAGTTTTTTATTTTTTCATATGATTAATAGACAAATTCCTCAGGTCCACCAGTTTATTTTAGAATTTTTGTAGTTCCATAAGTATACGTTTGATACAGATTACTACAGACTGTTCTGTTTTTGACAGATTCTGTTTTTCGTGTGTTGTTTGCTTATTTTGATATATCTATGGCTAGTAAAATAGTTTATAAACCATAGAGAAGTTGGAATACAGTAGGTTTAACACCAATTTTAATAAATAATGAGTTAATTACAGTACCTTGAAGTGGTGTTTTGTTTTCTTTCGCTAACGGAGCTTACGAGTTTTTTGTTAAGTTTTGTGTTGTGAAGTTTTCAAGTTTTGGGTAAAGATTCGATGGACTATGGAATAAGGAGTGGAAAGAGACTAAGCTTGGGGATGCCCAAGGCACCCCAAGGTAATATTCAAGGATAACCAAGAGCCTAAGCTTGGGGATGCCCCGGAAGGCATCCCCTCTTTCGTCTTCGTTCATCGGTAACTTTACTTGGAGCATCAATTTATTTTGTTAGTATTTGCTTTATGTTATTTATAATAATGTTTTGCATCTTTATTTTCAATAAAAATGTCAAGGATAGCTTTTGCCATGCTTATTTTGCAAGTATGCATGTTGCTGTTTGAAAACAGAAAGTTTACCGCTGTTGCAAAAATTCCCTAGAAAAGTCAGAATGTGATAAAATGATGAAACCTTTTGCATAATAATCTCTGATAAATTATCTACAGTGGGAATGTTCTTTCATAAGTTTTGGAGCTAGGGAAGTATGAATTTTTCTGCATTCTTTACAGACTGTCCTGTTTAGGCAGATTGCTGTTATGTTTGCATTGTTTGCATATGTTTGCTTCTTTAATGATTCTATTTGAGGATAGGACTATTAAATATGTAGAGGCATTTAGTATGCAATGTGGAATAATAATTTTAGTGATTTGCTACAGTATAGTATGATAAGATTTTTGCATTGGTTTACTAACTTATCTCACGAGTTCTTGTTGAGTTCGGTGTGGATGAAGCTTTAGAGATTTAGGGAGACCGTGATATGAGAGGAATTAAGGAGACAGAAAATCTCAAGCTTGGGGATGCCCAAGGCATCCCAAGATAATATTTCAAGAAGTCTCAAGCATCTAAGCTTGGGGATGCCCCGGTAGGCATCCCACCTTTCTTCTTCAACAATTATCGGTTAGTATCAGTTGATCCCAAGTTTTTGCTTCTTCACATGATGTGTGCTATCCTTGAAATGTTGTTTTATTTTGTTTTGATTGTTGTTTGAATAAAATACCAAGATCTGAAATTCTTAAATGAGAGAGAGTCTTCACATAGTTGCATAATTATTCGACTACTCATTGATGTTCACTTATATCTTTCGGAGTAGTTTGTCATTTGCTCTAGTGCTTCACTTATATCTTTTAGAGCACGGTGGTGGATTTGTTTTATAGAAATAGATGAACTCTCATGCTTCACTTATATTATTTTGAGAGTCTTAAATATCATGGTAATGTGCATAATCCTAATATGCTAGGTATTCAAAAATAGTAAATACTTTCTTATGAGTGTGTTGGATACTAAGAAAAGTTTGATGCTTGATAATTGTTTTGAGATATGGAGATGATAATTTCAAAGTCGTGCTAGTTGAGTAGTTGTGAATTTGAAGAATGCTTGTGTTGAAGTTTGGAAGTCCTGTAGCATGCACGTATGGTAAACGTTATGTAACAAATTTGAAACATGAGGTGTTCTTTGATTGTCCTCCTTATGAGTGGCGGTCGGGGACGAGCGATGGTCTTTTCCTACTAATCTATCCCCCTAGGAGCATGCGTGTAGTGCTTTGGTTTTTGATGGCTTGTAGATTTTTGCAATAAGTATGTGAGTTCTTTATGACTAATGTTGAGTCCATGGATTATACGCACTCTCACCCTTCCATCATTGCTAGCCTCTTCGGTATCGTGCATTGCCCTTTCTCACATTGAGAGTTGGTGCAAACTTCGCTAGTGCATCCAAACCCCGTGATATGATACGCTCTTTCACACATAAACCTCCTTATATCTTCCTCAAAACAGCCACCATACCTACCTATTATGGCATTTCCATAGCCATTCCGAGATATATTGCCATGCAACTTTCCACCGTTCCGTTTATCATGACACATTCATCATTGTCATATTGCTTAGCATGATCATGTAGTTGACATAGTATTTGTGGCAAAGCCACCGTTCATAATTCTTTCATACATGTGACTCTTGATTCATTGCATATCCTGGTACACCGCCGGAGGCATTCATATAGAGTCATACTTTGTTCTAGTATCGAGTTGTAATCATTGAGTTGTAAATAAATAGAAGTGTGATGATCATCATTTTCTAGAGCATTGTCCCAAGCGAGGAATAAAAAAAGAGAGAAGAAAGGCCATAAAAAAGAGATAAGGCCCCAAAAAAATGAGAGAAAAAGAGAGAAGGGACAATGTTACTATCCTTTTACCACACTTGTGCTTCAAAGTAGCACCATAATCTTCATGATAGAGAGTCTCATGTTTTGTTACTTTCATATACTAGTGGGAATTTTTCATTATAGAACTTGGCATGTATATTCCAACAATGGGCCTCCTCAAGTGCCCTAGGTCTTCCTGAGCAAGCAAGTTGTATGCACACCCACTTAGTTTCTTTTGTTGAGCTTTCATACATTTATAGCTCTAGTGCATCCGTTGCATGGCAATCCCTACTCCTTGCATTAACATCAATTGATGGGCATCTCCATAGCCTATTGATTAGCCTCGTTGATGTGAGACTTTCTCCTTTTTTGTCTTCTCCACATAACCCCCATCATCATATTCTATTCCACCCATAGTGCTATGTCCATGGCTCGCGCTCATATATTGCGTGAAAGTTTATAAGTTTGAGATTACTAAAGTATGAAACAATTGCTTGGCTTGTCATCGGGGTTGTGCATGATGAGAGAATTCTTCTGTGACGAAAATGGAGCATGACTAAACTATATGATTTTGTAGGGATGAACTTTCTTTGGCCATGTTATTTTGAGAGGACATAATTGCTTAGTTAGTACGCTTGAAGTATTATTATTTTTATGTCAATACGAACTTTTGTCTTGAATCTTTCGGATCTGAACATTCATACCACAATTAAGAAGAATTACAATGAAATTATGCCAACTAGCATTCCACATCAAAAATTATCTTTTTTATCATTTACCTACTCGAGGACGAGCAGGAATTAAGCTTGGGGATGCTTGATACGTCTCCAACGTATCTATAATTTTTGATTGCTCCATGCTATATTATTTACTGTTTCGGAAAATATTGGGCTTTATTATCCACTTTTATATTATTTTTGGGACTAACCTATTAACCGGAGGCCCAGCCCAGAATTGTTGTTTTTTGCCTATTTCAGTGTTTAGAAGAAAAGGAATATCAAACGGTGTCCAAACGGAATGAAACCTTCGGGAAACTTATTTTTGGAACAAAAGCAATCCAGAGGACTTGGAGTGCACGTAAGGGAAGCAACGAGGAAGGCACGAGGTAGGGGCGCGCCCTCCACCCTCGTGGGCCCCTCGTGGCTCCCCTGACGTATTTCTTCCGCCTATATATTCCCATATACCCTAAAACGATCAGAGAACAGAATAGATCGGGAGTTCCACCGCCGCAAGCCTCTGTATCCACCAAAAGTCAATCGGGACCCTATTCCGGCACCCTGCCGGAGGGGGGGGGGAACCCTCACCGGTGGCCATCTTCATCATCCCGGCGCCCTCCATGACGAGCAGGGAGTAGTTCACCCTCGGGGCTGAGGGAACGTACCAGTAGCTATGTGTTTGATCTCTCTCTCTCTCTCTCTCGTGTTCTTGATTTGGCACGATCTTGATGTATCGCGAGCTTTGCTATTATAGTTGGATCTTATGTTTCTTCTCCCCCTCTACTCTCTTGTAATGGATTGAGTTTTCCCTTTGAAGTTATCTTATCGGATTGAGTCTTTAATGATTTGAGAACACTTGATGTATGTCTTGCCGTGCGTATCTGTGGTGACAATGGGATATCACGTGATTCACTTGATGTATGTTTTGGTGATCAACTTGCGGGTTCCGCCCATGAACTTATGCATAGAGGTTGGCACACGTTTTCGTCGTGATTCTCCGGTAGAAACTTTGGGGCACTCTTTGAGGTTCTATGTGTTGGTTGAATAGATGAATTTGAGATTTTGTGATGTATATCGTATAATCATACCCACGGATACTTGAGGTGACATTGGAGTATCTAGGTGACATTAGGGTTTTGGTTGATTTGTGTCTTAAGGTGTTATTCTAGTACGAACTCTAGGGCTGTTTGTGACACTTATAGGAATATCCCAACGGATTGATTGGAAAGAATAACTTTGAGGTGGTTTCGTACCCTACCATAATCTCTTCGTTTGTTCTCCGCTGTTAGTGACTTTGGAGTGACTCTTTGTTGCATGTTGAGGGATAGTTATATGATCCAGTTATGCTATTATTGTTGAGAGAACTTGCAGTAGTGAAAGTATGAACCCTAGGCCTTGTTTCCTAGCATTGCAATACCGTTTACGCTCACTTTTATTATTAGTTACCTTGCTGTTTTTATATTTTCAGATTACAAAAACCTATATCTACCATCCATATTGCACTTGTATCACCATCTCTTCGCCGAACTAGTGCACCTATACAATTTACCATTGTATTGGATGTGTTGGGGACACAAGAGACTCTTTGTTATTTGGTTGCAGGGTTGCTTGAGAGAGACCATCTTCATCCTACGCCTCCCACGGATTGATAAACCTTAGGTCATCCACTTGAGGGAAATTTGCTACTGTCCTACAAACCTCTGCACTTGGAGGCCCAACAACATCTACAAGAAGAAGGTTGTGTAGTAGACATCAGCGGTCGGGGACGAGCGATGGTCTTTTCCTACCAATCTATCCCCCTAGGAGCATGCTCGTAATACTTGGTTTTTGATGACTTGTAGATTTTTTGCAATAAGTATGTGAGTTCTTTATGACTAATGTTGATTCCATGGATTATACGCACTCTCACCCTTCCATCATTGCTAGCCTCTTCGGTACCGTGCATTGCCCTTTCTCACCTTGAGAGTTGGTGCAAACTTCGCCGGTGCATCCAAACTCCGTGATACGATACACTCTATTACGCATAAGCCTCCTTATATCTTCCTCAAAATAGCCACCATACCTACCTATCATGGCATTTCCATAGCTATTCCGAGATATATTGCCATGCAACTTACCACCATTTTGTTTATTATGACACGTTTCGTTATTGTCATATTGCTATGCATGATCATGTAGTTGACATCGTATTTGTGATAAAGCCACCATTCATAATTCTTTCATACATGTCACTCTTGATTCATTGCACATCCCGATACACCGCTGGATGCATTCACATAGAGTCAAATTTTGTTTTAGTATCGAGTTGTAATCTTTGAGTTGTAAATAAATAGAAGTTTGATGATCATCATTATTAGAGCATTGTCCCGAAAAAAAAGAAAAAAAGGAGAAAGGCCAAAAAAAAGGCCCAAAAAAGAAAAGAATAAAACGGACAATGTTACTATCCTTTTCCACACTTGTGCTTCAAAATAGCACCATGATCTTTATGATAGAGAGTCTCTTATTTTGTCACTCTCTATACTAGTGAGAATTTTTCATTATAGAACTTGGCTTGTATATTACAACAATGGGCTGCCTCAAATGCCCTAGGTCTTCATGAGAAAGGAAGTTGGATGCACACCCACTTAGTTTATTTTGTTGAGCTTTCATACATTTATAGCTCTAGTGCATCCGTTGCATGGCAATCCCTACTCCTCACATTAACATCAATTGATGGGCATCTCCATAGCCCGTTGATTAGCCGCGTTGATGTGAGACTTTCTCCCTTTTTGTTTTCTCCACACAACCCCCATCATTATATTCTATTCCACCATAGTGCTATATCCATGGCTCACGCTCATGTATTGCATGAAGGTTGAAAAAGTTTGAGATTACTTGAGTGTGAAATAATTGGTTGGCTTGTCATAGGGGTTGTGCATGAGGAGAGCATTCTTGTGTGACGAAAATGGAGCATAACCAAACTATATGATTTTGTAGGGATGAACTTTCTTTGGCCATGTTATTTTGAGAAGACATGATTGCTTAGTTAGTATGATTGAAGTATTATTATTTTTATGTCAATATTAAACTTTTATCTTGAATCTTTCGGATCTGAACATTCATGCCACAATAAATAAGATTACATTGATAATTATGTTAGGTAGCATTCCACATCAAAAATTCTGTTTTTATCATTTACCTACTCGAGGACGAGCAGGAATTAAGCTTGGGGATGCTTCATACGTCTCCAACGTATCTATAATTTTTGATTGTTCAATGCTATTATATTATCCATCTAGGATGTTTTATATGCATTTATATGCTATTTTATATGATTTTTGGGGCTAACCTATTAACCTAGAACCCAGTGCCAATTTCTGTTTTTTCCTTGTTTTTGAGTTTTACAGAAAAGGAATACCAAACGGAGTCCAATTGACGTGCCAATTTTTGATGATTTTTTATGGACCAAAAGAAGCCTCGGAGTAAAAGAGTTGGGCCAGAAGAGTCCCGGGCGGTCCACGAGGGTGGGGGCTCCCTACCCCCCTTGGCATGGCCCCCTACCTCGTGGATGACACGGAGACCCCCTGACGTGAAACCGACGCCAAAAATTCCTATAAATATAGAAACAACCGAAAAGAAACCTAGATCGGGAGTTCCGCCGCCGCAAGCCTCTGTAGCCACCAAAAACCAATCGGGACCCTGTTCCGGCACCCTGCCGGAGGGGGGATCCCTCACCGGTGGCCATCTTCATCATCCCGGCGCTCTCCATGACGAGGATGGAGTAGTTCACCCTCGGGGCTGTGGGCATGTACCAGTAGCTATGTATTTTATCTCTCTCTTTCTCTCGCGTGTTCTTGATTTGGCACGATCTTGATGTATCGCGAGCTTTGCTATTATAGTTGGATCTTATGTTTCTTCTCCCCCTCTACTCTCTTGTAATGGATTGAGTTTTCCCTTTGAAGTTATCTTATCGGATTGAGTCTTTAATGATTTGAGAACACTTGATGTATGTCTTGCCGTGCGTATCTGTGGTGACAATGGGATATCACGTGATTCACTTGATGTATGTTTTGGTGATCAACTTGCGGTATCCGAGACCTTGTGAACTTATGCATAGGGGTTGGCACACGTTTTCATCTTGACTCTCCAGTAGAAACTTTGGGGCACTCTTTGAAGTACTTTGTGTTGGTTTCAATAGATGAATCTGAGATTGTGTGATGCATATCGTATAATCATACCCACGGATACTTGTGGTGACACTGCAGTATCTAGGTGACACTAGGGTTTTGGTTGATGTGTGTCTTAAGGTGTTATTCTAGTACGAACTCTAGGATAGATCGAACGGAAAGAATAGCTTTGTGCTATTTTACTAAAGACTCTTGAATAGATCGATCAGAAAGGATAACTTTGAGGTGGTTTCGTACCCTACCATAATCTCTCTGTTTGTTCTCCGCTATTAGTGACTTTGGAGTTACTCTTTGTTGCATGTTGAGGGATAGTTATATGATCCAATTATGTTATTATTGTTGAGAGAACTTGCACAGTGAAAGTATGAACCTTGGGCTTTGTTTCGAAGCATTGCAATACCGTTTTTGCTCACTTTTATCATTAGTTACCTTGTTGTTTTTATATTTTCAGATTACAAATACCTATATCTACCATCCATATTGCACTTGTATCACCATCTCTTCGCCGAACTAGTGCACCTATACAATTTACCATTGTATTGGGTGTGTTGGGGACACAAGAGACTCTTTGTTATTTGGTTGCAGGGTTGCTTGAGAGAGACCATCTTCATCCTACGCCTCCCACGGATTGATAAACCTTAGGAGATCATCCACTTGAGGGAAATTTGCTACTGTCCTACAAACCTCTGCACTTGGAGGCCCAACAATGTCTACAATAAGCAGGTTGTGTAGTAGACATCAAGGTGTCTCGCCCATGTGTGCATAGTTCTCGAACCCGCAGTGTCTACACACTTAACATTTGGTGACGATATAAGTATAGTTCAGTAATTATGGTGGTTACTGGAGGTTGTTCGGAGTCCCGGATGAGATCTCGGAGATGATGAGGAACTCCGGAATGGTCCGGAGGTGAAGATTTATATATTGGACGAAGGGTATTGGAGTCCGAAATTGTTCCGGGGGTACCGGGTGATGACCAGTATCACCGAAAGGGGTTTTGGGGGGCCCCGACAAGTGTTGGGGGATCCCATTGGCCAAGGGTTGGGGGAAAACCATCCCACTAAGGGGTGTGCGCCCCCTTTCCCTTTCCCACATAACCAGAAGGGGTGGGGGCGCTCCCCTAGGGCAGCCACCCCCTTTGCCTTGGGGGCCAAGGCTCCCGAGGGGAGGCGCACCAAAACCCATCTAGGGTTTTCCCCTGGTGGCCCCCGCCCCCCCTAGGGAATCCTAGTGCGCCCCTCCTCCTCCTTTCCCCTATATACAGTGGGGTAGAGGGAGGGCAGCCGCACCCATCTATGCCACGACACTGCCCTCCCTCTCCCTCGTAGTCCTTCTTCTTCTCTGTGAGGCTTGGCAAAGCCCTGCTGAGATTTCTCCACCACCACCGCCATCACGCCGTCGTGCTGCCGGAGGACTCAGCTACTACTTCACCATCACTCGCTAGATCGAGGAGGTGAAGGCATCATCAAGATGTACATGTGTTGAACGCGGAGGTGCCGTCTGTTCGACACTTGGATCGGGAGTTCGCGGGACGGATCGTGATTGGATTGTGAAGATGTTCGACTACATCAATGGCATTTCTTAACGCTTCCGCTTAGCGATTGACAAGGGTATGTAGATGCAATCTCTCCTTTCGGAGATGTTCATCTCCTAGATTGATCTTCGTGAGCGTAGGAAAATTTTTGTTTCCCATGCAACGTTCCCCAACAGTGGCATCATGAGCTAGGTCTATGTGTAGATGACATCACGAGCACAAAGGATTTGGTGGGCGTTGATATTCAGATTTCTTCCTTCCTTGGTCCTTTCTTGATTCAGCAGTATTGTGGGATGAAGCGGCTCGGACCAACTTTACATGTCCACGTACATGAGACCGGTTCCATCGACTGACATGTGACTTTGTTGCATAAAGATGGCTGGCGGGTGTCTTTCTCTCCCACCTTAGTTGAATTGGATTCGATGAAGGCGGTCCTTGTAGAAGGTTAAATAGCAACTTGCATATCACCATTGTGGTTTTGTGTAGGTAAGAATCGTTCTTGCTAGAGACCCATAGCAGCCACGTATACATGCAACAACAAATTAGAGGACGTCTAACTTGTTTTTGCAGGGTCTATTGTGATATGATATGTCCAAAGACATGATGAAATGTATTTTATGTATGAGATGATCATGTTTTTAATAGTTTATGTCGATGCATACGGCAACCGGTAGGAGCCATAGGATTGTCTTTAATTATTGCATGACCTACGTGTCAATCATTAAGTGCTATGTAATGCTTTACTTTATCGCTAAATTGTAGTAATAGTAGTAGAAGCATGGTTGGCGTCACAACCCCGATGGCGACACGATGATGGAGATCATGGTGTCATGCCGTTGACAATGGAGATCATGCCGGTGCTATGGAGATGGAGACTAAAGCACAAGTTGATGGCCATATCATGTCACTTATGATTTGCATGTGATGGTAATCCTTTTACGCATCTTATTTTGCTTAGGACGATGGTAGCATTATAAGGTGATCCCTCACTAAAATTTCAAGATAAAATTGTGTTCTCCCCAAGTGTGCACCATTGCGAAAGTTTGTCGCTTCGAAGCAACACGTGATGATCGGGTGTGATAAACTCTACATTCGCATACAACGGGTGCCAGCCAGTTTTGCACATGCGGAACACTTGGGTTAAACTTGACGAGCCTAGCATGTACAGACATGGCCTCGCGACACAAGAGACCGAAAGGTCAAACATGAGTCATATAGTAGATATGATCAACATGGAGATGTTCACCATTGAAACCACCTCATCTCACGTGATGATCGGACTTGGGTTGGTGAATTTCGATCATGTTACACTTGGGCGACCGGAGCGATGTCGATTTGAGTGGGAGTTCTTAATTAATATTATTAAATGAACTCATTATCATGAACAATAGTCTAAAGTTGCCTTTGCAAATTTATGTTGTAGATCAATGGCTCGCGCAGTAGCTCCCCTGAATTTCAATGCATTCCTAGAGAAAGCTAAGTTGAAAGATGATGGAAGTAACTTTCTGGACTGGGCCCGTAATATGAGGATTATCCTCATAGCTGCCCAAAAGGTTTATGTCCTAGATGCACCGCTTGGTGTGCCACCCCCTCCAGCAACTGCAGACGCTGTGAACGCCAGGCAGTCGCGTGTTGATGACTACTCAATGGTTTAGTGCGCCATGTTGTATGGCTTAGAGTCGGGACTTCAAAGGCGTTTTGAATGTCATGGATCATATGAGATGTTCCAGGAGTTGAAGTTTATCTTTTAGAAGAATGCCCAGGTCGAGAGGTATGAGACCTCCGATAAGTTCTATGCCTGCAAGATGGAGGAGAACAGATATGTCAGTGAGCACATACTCAGAGTGTCTGGGTACTACAACTGTCTGGCTGAGTTGGGAATTGAGCTCCCGCCAGAGGCTGTCACTGACATAGTTCTTCAATCACTACCACCTAGCTACAAGAGCTTTGTGTTGAACTATAACATGCAAGGGATGAATAAGTCAGTCTCCGAGCTGTTCGCAATGCTAAAAGTCGCTGAGTCAGACATCCAGAAGGAGCATCGAGTGTTGATGGTGAATAAAACCACTAGTTTCAAGAAGAGCGAGGGAAAGAAGGGAAACTTCAAAAAGGGTGGCAAAGCAATTACCCCTCCTTCCGTGAAGAAACCCAAAGCTGGACCCTAGCTAGAAATTGAGTGCTTCTATTGCAAGGGAACTGGCCACTGGAAGCGGAACTGCCCCAAGTATCTCGCTGACAAGAAGGGAGCCAACGTCAACAAAGGTATATATGATATACATGTTATTGATGTGTACCTTACTAACTCTCGTTGTAGTGCCTGGGTATTTGATACCGGTTCGGTTGCTCACATTTGCAACTCAAAGCTAGAACTACGGATAGACGGAGGCTGGCGAAGGACGAAGTGACGATGCGCATGGGAAATGGTTCCAAGGTTGATGTGATCGCCGTCGGCACGCTCGCTCTTCGAGTACCATCGGGATTAGTGATGAACCTGAATAATTGTTGTTTAGTGCCTGTGTTGAGCATGAACATTATATCTGGATCTTGTTTAATGCGAGACAGTTACTCATTTAAATCAGAGAATAATGGTTGTTATATTTATATGGGTAATATCTTTTATGGTCATGCACCCATTGTGAGGGTTTATACTTATTGAATCTCAATAGTGATGATACACATGTTCATAAAATTGATGCCAAAAGACGTAGAGTTGATAATGATAGTACCACTTTCTTGTGGCACTTTCGCTTAGGTCATATTGGTGTAAAGCACATGAAGAAACTCCATGCTAATGGACTTTTGGAGTCACTTGATTTTGAATCACTTGACACATGCGAACCATGCCTCATGGGCAAGATGACTAAAACCCCATTTTTCGGAACAATGGAACGGGCAAGTGACTTGTTGGAAATCATACATACTGATGTATGCGGTCCCGTGAGCGTTGACGCGCGCGGTGGATATCGTTACTTTCTCACCTTCACCGATGATTTGAGTAGATATGGGTATCTCTACTTAATGAAGCATAAGTCTGAAATGTTTGAAAAGTTCAAGCAATTTCAGAGTGAAGTTGAGAATCATCATAACAAGAATATTAAATTCCTACAATCAGATCGAAGGGGAGATTATCTGAGTTATGAGTTTGGCAATCACTTGAGATAATGTGGAATCTTTTCACAGTTGACGCCACCTGGAACACCATAGTGTAATGGTGTGTCTGAATGTCGTAATCATACCTTATTGGATATGGTTCGTTCTATGATGTCCCTTTTCGATCTGCCACTCTCGTTTTGGGGTTATGCATTAGAGACAGCTGCATTCACTTTAAATAGGGCACTATCTAAGTCCGTAGAGACGACACCGTATGAACTGTGGTTTGGAAAGAAACCTAAGTTGTTGTTCCTTAAGTTTGGGGGTTGCAATGCTTATGTCAAATGGCTTCAGCCGGAAAAGCTTGAACCCAAAGCAGACAAATACGTCTTCATAGGATACCCAAAGGAGACAATTGGGTATACCTTCTATCACAGATCCGAGGGCAAAGTGTTTGTCGCTAAGAACGGATCCTTTCTCGAGAACGAGTTTCTCTCGAAAGGATTGAGTGGGAGGAAGATAGAACTTGATGAGGTTGTTGAACCTTTACATCAACCAATGAGTAGTGCGGCGCAGAAAGATGTTTCTGTGACACCTACTTTAGTTGAAGAGGAAGCTAATGATAGTGATCATGAAGCTTCTGATCAAGTTGCTATCGAACCTCGTAGGTCGACAAGGATACGTACTGCTCCTGAGTGGTACGGTAACCTGATACGTCTCCAATGTATCTATAATTTTTGATTGTTCCATGCTATTTTATTATCAATCTTGGATGTTTTATAATCAGTTTATAGTCATTTTATATCATTTTTTGGTACTAACCTATTGACATAGTGCCAAGTGCATGTTGCTGTTTTCTGCATGTTTTTTACATCGCAGGAAATCAATATCAAACGGAGTCCAAATGCCCCGAAACTTTTTGGAGAATTTTTATGGGCCAGAAGGAAGAAGATGGGCCCTGGTGGCACCTGGGGGGTCCCGAGGAGGGGACAACCCACCATGGTGCGCCAGGAGGCCCAAGTGCGCCCTGGTTGGTTGTGTCCACCTCGGGCACCCCCCGGACCGCCTCTTTGCTCAATAAATACCCCAAAATCCCAGAACCCTAGAAGCGTCGACGAAATATTCATCCAGCCGCCGCAGAGTCCAGAACCACCAGATCCAATCTAGACACCATCACGAAGGGGGTTCACCACTTCCATTGGTGCCTCTCCGATGATGCGTGAGTAGTTCTTTGTAGACCTTCGGGTCCGTAGTTAGTAGCTAGATGGCTTTCTCTCTCTCGATGATTCTCAATACAATGGACTCTTGGAGATCCATATTATGTAACTCTTTTTGCGGTGTGTTTATTGGGATCTGATGAACTTCGAGTTTATGATCAGTTATATCTTTTTATATCCATGAAAGTTATTTGAGTTTCTTTGATCTCTTATAGCCTCGTATTTCTTCTCCGATATTTGGGTTTTGTTTGCCCAACTTGATCTATTTAACTTGCAATGGGAAGAGGTGCCCAGTAGTGGGTTCACTCTTACGGTGCTTGATCCCAGTGGCAGAAAGGGAACCGACACGTATGTATCGTTGCTACTAAGGATAAAAAGACGAGATCTAATATCTGCCGCAATAGATAAATGGATCTTGTCTACATCATGTCATTGTTCTTATTGCATTACTCCGTTTAACATGAACTTAATACACTAGATGCATGCTGGAGAGCGGTCGATGTGTGGAATAATAGTAGTAGATGCAGGCAGGAGTCGGTCTACTAATCTTGGACGTGATGCCTATGTAATGATCATTGCCTGGATATCGTCATAATTATTTGAAGTTCTATCAATTGCCCAACAGTAATTTGTTTACCCACCATTTGCTATTTTTTTCGAGATAAACCACTAGTGAAACCTACGGCCCCCGGGTCTTCCTTCTCATATATTTGCCTTACGATCTACATTTCTTTGCGTTTTTATTCAGATCTATTAAACCACAAATACAAAAATACTTTGCTGCACTTTATTTTATTTGCGATCTATTATTTCAATCCATCACAATTTTCTCCCGTCGACACACCATTTCTGGCGCCGTTACCCGAAAGGGATTGACAACCCCTTTAACACGTGGGGTTGCGAGTGGCTGTTATTTGTGTGCAGGGGCTGTTTACATTTTTTTGCTTGGTTCTCCTATTGGTTCGAGACCTTGGTTTCATAACTGAGGGAAATACCTACCGTTGTTGTGCTACATCATCCTCTCCTCTTGGGGGAAATACCGACGTAGTAGCAGACATCATCAAAGGGAATTTCTGGCGCCGTTGCCGGGGAGGATCTTCAACATATACCAGGTTCCTAATCACAAGTCTCATCTCCTCGCAATTGACATTATTTTCCATTTTCCTCTCGTTTTCCTCTCCCCCACTTCACAAAAAATTGTCGTTTTGTTCGCCTCTTCTTTTTCGTTCACCTTTTTCTCGTCAGATCTCATGTTTGCTTGTGTTGCCATGTGCCTTCTATTTGCGTGCATCTTTGCTTGCTAAAGATCTATTGATATGGATCCTCATCCGCTTGCTAATATTTTCAAAATATCCAATTATGATGAACCTATTGCTAGTGAATTGAGTTCACTAGATTATCTTTACGAAGTTTTGCTTGAGATTCGTGAATCTGAAAATTGTGATGAAGAAATTTTTGAAGTGATTCCTGATAGCTCCTTGAATGAAAAGCATGATTGCAATAATTTTACTATAAATTCTATTAATGTCAATTGTGCTAATAATATGCAAAACCCCAAGCTTGGGGATGCTTGTTTTGTTATGTCCGCTACTTATTGCAATGATCATGATTGGGGTGATAATGTTTCTTATGATCTCGAAAATTTATTTAAGCCTCATGATGAATATGTTTGCGATAATATTGAAAGTGGGTTTGGGAGAGTGTCAACTTTAGCTAAAAATAATCGCACATATTTGGAGAGTGTTCAATCTTATGAAATTTTTGATGAAAGTGGTTTGGAGAGGTCATGACTTTATTGGATGAAAATCCCACTATTTGGAAGAGTGTCAACTTTGCATGCATGTGGATCATATAGAGAATATGTTATGTGATAGCTATATTGTTGAATTTGATTATTATCCTACATGTAATTATTACGAGAGAGGAAAATATGGTTGTAGAATTTTTCATGTTACTAAATTACCTCTCGTTATGATGAGATCGTCAATATTTTATTCTTCTTTGTATATATTAGATGTTTCTTGTCTTGATAGTTTGTTTGATTATAAAATTCCTATGCATAGGAAATGTTTTAGACTTAAATGTGTTTGTCATAAGTTTCATGATGCTCTTTTTGTGTTTCAATTCTTATCTTTTCTGTGAGCATCATCAAAATCTTAAAGAAAGAGCTTATTGGGAGGCAACCCAATGAATAAAATTTATTTTTGCTCTTTGCTTTCTGTTCTTGTGTGTTTACACAATTATGCTACTGGTATGATTGTGTTTGTTTTGTTTTAATTAGTGTTTGTGCCAAGTAAAGCCTATAGGATCTTCTTGGGTGATAGTTGTTTGATCTTGCTGAAAAAACAGAAACTTGGTGCTCACGAAAATAATTGTTAAAAATCACCAGAACGTGATAAAATGCCAATTCTTTTTGCAGAAGATCAATAAACAAATTACCCTGGTCGTGCTAATGTTTCAGAATTTTGGAGTTACAGAAGTATTCGAAAGTATCAGATTACTACAGACTGTTCTGTTTTGACAGGTTTTGTTTTCTTTGTGTTGTGTGCTTATTTTGATGGCTCTATGGTTTTCTTTGATTAGTTTTTGCCATAGAAAAGTTGGAATACAGTAGATATAATACAAAATAAAATATGAATCTATCTGATACAGCACTTATAGTAGTGGTTTGCTTTCTTTTACTAACGGATCTCACGAAGGTTTTGTTGAGTTTTGTGTGATTGAAGTTTTTAAGTTTTAGGTTATCTTACGATGGATGAAAGAAGGATAGAAGAGCCTAAGCTTGGGGATGCCCCGGCATCCCAAGATATTATCCAAGAATGAGCAACCAACTTAGCTTGGGGATGCCCCCGAGTGGCATCCCCTCTTTCTTCTAACAACTATCGGTATTTTACTCGAGGCTATATTTTTATTCGTCACATGATGTGTTTTGCTTGGAGCATCTTGTATGATATGTGTCTTTGCTTGCTTTATTTTGTGTTTTAAGTCATCAATCCTTGCTAGACACACCTATTTGAGAGAGCCAAAATTATACCATGACTTTGTAGAATTGCTCTCTATGCTTCACTTAAATCTTTTATGAGCTAGGACTTGCTCTAGTGCTTCACTTATATATTTTTTAGCACGGTGTGCTTAGTTATTTTTGAAGAAATGCTCTCTTGATTCACTTAGATTTATTTGAGAGTTGGTAAAATTTTGAAGAAATTCTCTCTTGCTTCACTTAAATAATTTTGAGAGAAGGAAAATTTGTTATGCTCATGATCTTCACTTATATTTGTTTGAGCTTATGAAAAGCAACACATGAAAATTAGTCACAAAGTGATAGATATCCAAGAAGGATAAAGAAAAAAATATCATGAAGATCATTGGACAACATAAACTTGATTCTTAGTAATAGTTTTGAGATATGATGATGTCATATGTGAGTTATGTTGATGAGTAATTGTGCTCTAGTAAGAATATTGGTGTTAAGGTTTGTGATTCTCTATGCATGCACGAAAGTCAATAATCATGCAATGAAAATTATATCCTACTTGTGGTGCATTATTCGGTGTTACTTATGCTTAATGCTTGCTTTACGAAATTATTCGTTTCTTGGTTGGTCGCTCTCAATCTTTTTGCTAGCCTTCATTTTGCACTAAGTATGATTTCCACTTGTGCATCCAAAATCATTTAAACCAGTTTTGCCACATGAGTCCACTATACCTACCTATATGTGGTATTCTTTTGCCGTTCTAAGCAAATTTGCATGCCATCTCTAATTTTCAAAATAAACTTCTCTTTTGTGTGTTTGTTTCGCTCGCGGGACAATAACAGGTGGCTAATATTTTCCATGCTAGATGTGTTATTCTCACGATGAGTGTTTATTCACTTGTCATTGCACGAGAGTAAGGCAAAGGTTTTAGGGATTCCCAGTCCCAAAATGCAAAAATGAATTTACATTATGTTGTCAAATAATAAATTCCTTGGAAAGTGTTGGTATGGAGGGCAACCGTTGATACGGCTAGCCATGGAAAGTGAAAGAATGGTGGAATAAGGAATAACCTTTATATTCTATTTGGGAACTGCCCATGGCATATCTAGCATGGAAAGTGTTCGTAACTCTAAGTCGTTTTCGTTGGTGGGATGGATACACCTCCCAAAATGTTTTTATCTCAAATTTTTCGCTTTGAGCTCTGGCACCTCTACAAATCCCTACTTCCCTCTGTGAAGGGCTTTCTTTTACTTTATGCAATTTTATTTTTGAAGTTGAGTGCCATCTTCTCTTACAAAAGCACCAACTAAGAGGGAATATGATCGTGAGTAACTATTGGGTACAGCTAGTATTCGAATGTGTTTCACGAATGGATCAATGTTTGTGCATCATGTGCTAGGGATAACTTATTTTAGCGTTGATATTTTGAAAGACATGATTACTTGTTGATATGCTTGAGTATCTAAATTACTATGTCAAAACTAGACTATTGCTTTGAATCACATAAAAGTCCAAATGTTCATGCTATAAAGAAAAGAATATGATATGACTTGATAAACAACACTCCACATCAAAAATTCTGTTTTTATCACTTACCTACTCGAGGACGAGCAGGAGTTAAGCTTGGGGATCCTGATACGTCTCCAACGTATCCATAATTTTTGATTGTTCCATGATGTTTTATTATCAATCTTGGATGTTTTATAATCATTTTATAGTCATTTTATATCATCTTTTGGTACTAACCTATTGACATAGTGCCAAGTGCCAGTTGTTGTTTTGTGCATGTTTCTTACATCGCAGGAAATCAATATCAAACCGAGTCCAAATGCCCCGAAACTTTTTGGAGAATTTTTATGGGCCAGAAGGAAGAAGATGGGCCCTGGTGGCACCTGGGGGAGTCCCGAGGAAGGGACAACGCAGCAGGGCGCGCCAGGAGGCCCAGGCGCGCCCTGGTGGGTAGTGCCCACCTCGGGCACCCCCCGGACCGCCTCTCTGCTCTATTAATACCCCAAAAATCCCAGAACCCTAGAAGCGCCGACGATATATTCATCCAGCCGCCGCAGAGTCCAGAACCACCAGATCCAATCTAGACACCATCACGGAGGGGTTCACCACTTCCATTGGTGCCTCTCCGATGATGCGTGAGTAGTTCTTTGTAGACCTTTGGGTCCGTAATTAGTAGCTAGATGGCTTTCTCTCTCTCGATGATTCTCAATACAATGGTCTCTTGGAGATCCATATGATGTAACTCTTTTTGCGGTGTGTTTGTTGGGATCTGATGAACTTCGAGTTTATGATCAGTTATATCTTTTTATATCCACGAAAATTATTTGAGTTTCTTTGATCTCTTATATGCACGATCTCTTATAGCCTCGTATTTCTTCTCCGATATTTGGGTTTTGTTTGGCCAACTTGATCTATTTATCTTGCAATGGGAAGAGGTGCCTAATACGTCTCCAACGTATCTATAATTTATGAAGTATTCATGCTATTTTATTATCCATCTTGGATGTTTTATGGGCTTTACTATGCACTTTTATATTACTTTTGGGACTAACCTATTGACCCAGAGCCCAGTGCCAGTTCCTGTTTTGTTCCTTGTTTCAGTGTTTCGCAGAAAAGGAATATCAAACAGAGTCCAAACGGAATGAAACCTTCAGGAAACTTATTTTTGGAACGGAAGCAATCCAGAGAACTTGGAGTGCACGTCAGGGAGTCAACGAGGAAGCCACGAGGTAGGGGGGCGCGCCCTGCACCCTCGTGGCCCCCTCGTGGCTCCCCTGACGTATTTCTTCCGCCCATTTATTCCCATATACCCTAAAAACTTTGGAGAACAGAATAGATCTGGAGTTCCGCCGCCGCAAGCCTCTGTAGCCACCAAAAGTCAATCGGGACCCTGTTCCGGCACCCTGCCGGAGGGGGGAACCCTCACCGGTGGCCATCTTCATCATCCCGGCGCTCTCCATGATGAGGAGGGAGTAGTTCACCCTCGGGGCTGAGGGTATGTACCAGTAGCTATGTGTTTGATCTCTCTCTCTCTCATGTTCTTGATTTGGACGATCTTGATGTATCACGAGCTTTGCTATTATAGTTGGAACTTATGTTGCTTCTCCCCCTCTACTCTCTTGTAATGGATTGAGTTTTCCCCTTGAAGTAATTTTATCGGATTGAGTCTTTAAAGATTTGAGAACACTTGATGTATGTCTTGCCGTGCGTATCTGTCGTGACAATGGGATATCACGTGATTCACATGATGTATGTTTTGGTGATTAACTTGCGGGTTCCGCCCATGAACTTATGCATAGAGGTTGGCACACGTTTTCGTCGTGATTCTCCGGTAGAAACTTTGGGACACTCTTTGAGGTTCTATGTGTTGGTTGAATAGATGAATTTGAGATTTTGTGATGCATATCGTATAATCATACCCACGGATACTTGAGGTGACATTGGAGTATCTAGGTGACATTAGGGTTTTGGTTGATTTGTGTCTTAAGGTGTTATTCTAGTACGAACTCTAGGGCTGTTTGTGACACTTATAGGAATAGCCCAACGAATTGATTGGAAAGAATAACTTTGAGGTGGTTTCGTACCCTACCATAATCTCTTCGTTTGTTCTCCGCTATTAGTGACTTTGGAGTGACTCTTTGTTGCATGTTGAGGGATAGTTATATGATCCAATTATGTTATTATTGTTGAGAGAACTTGCACTAGTGAAAGTATGAACCCTAGGCCTTGTTTCCAAGCATTGCAATATTGTTTACGCTCACTTTTATCGCTTGCAACCTTGCTGTTTTTATATTTTTAGATTACAAAAACCTATATCTACCATCCATATTGCACTTGTATCACCATCTCTTTGCCGAACTAGTGCACCTATACAATTTACCATTGTATTGGTTGTGTTGGGGACACAAGAGACTCTTTGTTATTTGGTTGCAGGGTTGCTTGAGAGAGACCATCTTCAACCTACGCCTCCCACGGCTTGATAAACCTTAGGTCATCCACTTGAGGGAAATTTGCTACTGTCCTACAAACCACTGCACTTGGAGGCCCAACAACGTCTACAAGAAGAAGGTTGTGTAGTAGACATCAAGCTCTTTTCTGGCGCCGTTGTCGGGGAGGCTAGGTAAGCGGCACTCACACCCCGTCAACTAAGCTCGGAGGTGAGTGCTTGAAGGTACATCTTTAGATCTTGCAATCGAATATTTTTGTTTCTTGTTTTAGCACTAGTTTAGTTTATAAAAGAAAACTAAAAAAATGGAATTGAGTTTGTCTCGTACGCTTCATCTTTTTAATATATTTCGTGAGTATGATGGAAAGGAAAATTGTGCCAAAGTGTTAGAAGAAGAATGCATTAAAATGTTTGGCACTAAATCTTTGAATGATAAGCATGATTGCAATGTTTTTTGTATGAACTTCTTGAATATCGATGGTACTAATGATGATTGCACTAGTTATGATGAAAATGTCTCCTATAAACATGTCAATTTTTTTGGAGTACATTGGGTTTGCAAGTACACACCAAATAGGGAAGATAGATATTGCAAGAGGCATAAGTATTTAGAAACTAAATTGTTGCAAGAAAGTCTTGATGTGAGTGTTGAAAATTTAAAATATCTTTACCGTACTTGTGAACTTTGCAATGAACATGGTCATTTAAATATCAAATGCAAATTGTTTCATGACCGAATCGTGTCCAAAAATTGTGATGACTTGATTTCCCTTGCACATTATAATGAACTTAGTTTGCTTTTGGGTTATGAAGAAGTGAAACGTCAAACTATGCATATTCCAGAATATAACCTTGAGAAATTCCTCGACATTGATCTAGAGAAGATTTATATGTATTGTGCGGTGAATTGCATTGAAAATCCTTATATTGCCAATTACATAAAGAAAAGAAAACAAATAGAAGATGAAGAGAATGCTAACGAAAGGGAAGAGACTTCCCAATATCCTCCTATTATTTCTTATGATGAATCAGGTAACGAGGAGGAGCCTTCTACTCAACCAACTCATTAATAAGGAGCTCCAAAAAGAGGATTGAACCCACACATGATGTGGTGAAGAAGAAGAAAAGAAAAAGGAAGAGACGTAAAAAGATATCTCTCCCAAATAATGTTGCTCCTCTTATTGTTATGCCTCATGAAAATGAATCAAAAATAATTGTGGAAGATGATGCACTTGATGATAATCTCATTATGCCTATTGCTTGTTGTGATGATTATGATTGGGAAGATAATACTTCTTATGATCTTGAAAATCTTTTTGGCACTTGCTTGGAAGAATATGATAATTGCTATACTATTGGTGCTATCCATACTATTAATGATGAGAGTGATTATGCTTATGGTATGAAAAGGCCCAAGCTTGGGGAAGCTACGTTTGATGAGGATGACATATTTGAGAATATATTTGCTGAAATTAATGTTTGTCCCAAGCTTGGGGATGCTATGTTTAATAATGATTATATTTTTAGCCTCCCAAGTTTTGATATGCAAAGTTGTTATGATGATAGCATGCCTTCTACCTATGATGATTATATTGATGAAAGTGGGTTTGGAAGAGTGTCAACTTTAGGAAGTAATGATCCCACTATTTTGGAGGATGTTGAATCTTATAATACTTATGAAAGTGGATTTGGAGAGGTCATGACTTTATTTAGTGATGTATCCACTATTTCGGAAGAGGTTTCAATTGATTATGATGAGAACAAAGTTGCTACTTATGATGATTATTGTGATGAAACTTATGCTATAAAAAGTAGTGATGATTATATTTATAAAACTCGTCATGATTATGAGTACCCTTTCTCTGAACATTACTCTTTTAATGTGGAAACAATTTATAGTATTCAAGTCTCTTATGATACTCCCACTATTCCGAATGAGAAGAATTTTGCTTACGTGGAGAATAGTAAAATTTTTATGCAAGTAGATCATGAAAAGAATGCTTTAGGTGCTGGTTATATTGTTGAATTCATTCATGATGCTACTTAAAATTATTATGAGAGAGGATCATATGCTTCTACATATTGCAATAATATCAAGTTTCCTCTCTATGTGCTTAAAATCTTGAAGTTATGCTTGTTTTACCTTCCTATGCAAGTTGATTCTTGTTCCCATAAGTTGTTTGCTCACAAAATCCCTATGCATAGGAAGTGCGTTAGACTTAAATGTGCTAGTCATATTCTTCATGATGCTCTCTTTATGTTTCAATTCTTATCTTTTATGCGAGCATCATTGAAATCATCATGCCTAGCTAGGGGCGTTAAACGTTAGCGCTTGTTGGGAGTCAATCCAATTTTATTTTAGTTTCTTGCTTTTTGGTTCTGTTTAGTAATAAATAATCCATATAGTCTCTGTTTAGATGTGGTTTTGTGTTTTAATTAGTGTTTGTGCCAAGTAGAACCTTTGGGAAGACTTGGGTGAAGTCTTTATGATCATGCTGTAAAAAACAGAAACTTTAGCACTCACGAGATTAGCTAAAACTTTTTACTGGAAAGTGATATTTAGTTGATTGTTTTTGCAGATGATTACTAGACAAATTCCTCAGGTCCACCAATTTATTTCAGAATTTTTGGAGTTCCAGAAGTTTGCATTAGTTACAGATTACTACAGAGTCTTCTGTTTTTGACAGATTCTGTTTTCTTTGTGTTGTTTGCTTATTTTGATGAATCTATGGCTAGTAAAATAGTTTATAAACCATAGAGAAGTTGGAATACAGTAGGTTTAACACCAATATAAAGAAATAATGAGTTCATTACTGTACCTTGAAGTGGTGATTTATTTTCTTATACTAACGGAGGTTACGAGTTTTCTGTGAAGTTTTGTGTTGTGAAGTTTTCAAGTTTTGGGTGAAGATTCGATGGACTATGGAATAAGGAGTGGCAAGAGCCTAAGCTTGGGGATTCCCAAGGCACCCCAAGGTAATATTCAAGGATAACCAAAAGCCTAAGCTTGGGGATGCCCCGGAAGGCATCCCCTCTTTCGTCTTCGTTCATCGGTAACTTTACTTGGAGCTATATTTTTATTCACCACATGATATGTGTTTTGCTTGGAGTATCAATTTATTTTGTTAGTATTTGCTTTCTGTTACTTAGAATAATGTTTTGCATCTTTATTTTCAATAAAAATGTCAAGGATAGCCTTTACCATGCTTATTTTACAATTCTACATGTTGCTGTTTGAAAACAGAAAGTTTACCGCTGTTGCAAAAATTCCCTAGAAAAGTCAGAATGTGATAAAATGTTCAAACCTTTTGCATAATAATCTCTGATAAATTATCTACAGTGGGAATTTTCTTTCATAATTTTTGGAGCTAGGGAAGTATGGATCTTGCTGCATTCTTTACAGACTGTCCTGTTTAGGCAGATTGCTGTTATGTTTGCATTGTTTGCATATGTTTGCTTCTTTAATGATTCTATTTGAGGATAGGACTATTAAATACGCAGAGGAATTTAGTATGAAATGTTGAATAATTTTTTTAGTGATTTGCTACAGTAGAGTATGATAAGGTTTTTGCATTGGTTTATACTAACTTATCTCACGAGTCCTTGTTGAGTTTTGTGTGGATGAAGCTTCTGAGATTTAGGGAGACCATGATATGAGAGGAATTAAGAAGACACAAAAGCTCAAGCTTGGGGATGCACAAGGCATCCCAAGATAATATTTCAAGAAGTCTCAAGCATCTAAGCTTGGGGATGCCCCGGTAGGCATCCCACCTTTCTTCTTTAGCAATTATCGGTTTGTATCGGTTGAACCTAAGTTTTTACTTCTTCACATGATGTGTGCTATCCTTGAAATGTAATTTTATTTTGTTTTGCTTGATTCTTGAATAAAATACATTAGATCTGAAATTATTAAATGAGAGAGAGTCTTCACATAGCTACATAGTTATTTAACTACTCATTGATCTTCACTTATATCTTTTTGGAGTAGTTTGTCACTTACTCGTGTGCTTCACTTATATCTTATGAGTAAATGGTTGAATGATTTGATGTCATAAATCTGAAATTATATATGTTTCATATGCTTATCCCATGGGTGGTAGTGACTTCACATATAAGAAGTAGAGGTGGTAAATTTATTGAAGGTTAGCAAACTTTGTATTGGTCACTTGAACAATTCATGAAAGAATACTGAAGAAAGAGAGATTTCACATATAATACTATCTTGGACATCTTCTATGATTGTGATCCCCATTAATTATTTTCAAACCTGAGCAAATTAGTTGAAGTTGGACAAGGAAGACAACATAATGAGTTATGCTTGGGTATATTTGTATAAGTTATATTGTTTTGGATCCTCTAACATGTGGTGCTTGCTATTTAGAATCCTTTGCTAGCCAAAATATTTGTACTAAGCGGGAATATTGCTTGTGCATCCAAAATCCTTGAACCAAGTTTCTTCCATGAGTGTCAACCATATCTACCTATATGCGGTATTTACCTGCCGTTCCAAGTAAATTTGCATGTGCCAAACTCTAAACCTTCAAATAATAATCTGTTTTGTATGCCCGAATCGCTCATGTAGCGACTACGGGTTAGCAGTATCGTCCATGCAAGGTGGGTTATTCTCACGATGAGTGGACTCCGCTCATCATTCACGAGAAAATGGCTGGTAATCGGGATGCCCAGTCCCATGATCAAAAAGATCAAAATCAAATCAAATATAATTGCAAACAAAACTCCCCCAGGTTTGATGTTAGTTGGAGGCACCCGTTGTTTTGGGCAAGCCATGGATTGATGATTGTTGGTGGAGGGGGAGTAAAAATCTTTACCTTTTTGTTTGGGAACCGCCTATAATGTATGTAGTATGGAAGATATTGGGAACTCTTGGTCGTTATGTTGACAATGAAAGCATACCTCTCAAAATTATTTTCATCTCTGTTTTTGTTTTGAGCTCTGGCACCTCTGCAAATCCCTGCTTCCCTCTGCGAAGAGCCTATCTTTTACTTTTATGCAAGAGTCAGTAGTACTCCTTCTCATTCCAACCTACTCTTTAGTTGGCAAGCATCATGTGATGGAAAGATCTAAACATATATGGCCATTCAAATATGTTTGAGCATGAATTATTACTGTTGACATTACCCTTGAGGTAAAAGGTTGGGAGGCGAAACATGAAGCCCCTATCTTTCTCTGTGTTCGATGAATACTATTTGTTCTAAAAATATGCTTTGAGTGGTAGCAATCATGGAAGACTAAATGATAGTTGAGTATGTGAAGTTTGCTAAATCAAAGCTCTGACATAGACTCTTCCTGAAAATAAGAAGAATTGCAATTGTTTGATGACTGCGAACATAGTTTGTTAGTTCTCAAGAAAGTTTATGATCTATACTTTAACATGTGAATAGTTTGTTACTTGATCATGAAAAGGTCTATAAGTTGAGCTACTGTTATGACATATAATGATGCTAGAAAAGGTGATTGAAATTATCATTGATCAAACTTATGCACCTGCTAGCATTCACACTTCATAAATTATTTCTTTTATCATTTACCTACTCGAGGACGAGCAGGAATTATGTTTGGGGTGGCTGATACGTCTCCAACGTATCTATAATTTATGAAGTATTCATGCTATTATATTATCCATCTTGGATGTTTTATGGGCTTTACTATGCACTTTTATATTACTTTTGGGACTAACCTATTGACCCAGAGCCCAGTGCCAGTTCCTGTTTTTTTCCCTTGTTTCAGTGTTTCGCAGAAAAGGAATATCAAACGGAGTCCAAACGGAATGAAACCTTCGGGAAACTTATTTTTGGAACGGAAGCAATCCAGAGAACTTGGAGTGCACGTCAGAGAGTCAACGAGGAAGCCACGAAGTAGGGGGGCGCGCCCTCCACCCTCGTGGGCCCCTCGTGGCTCCCCTGACGCATTTCTTCCGCCCATATATTCCCATATACCCTAAAAACTTCGGAGAACAGAATAGATCTGGAGTTCCGCCGCCGCAAGCCTCTGTCGCCACCAAAAGTCAATTGGGACCCTGTTCCGGCACCCTGCCGGAGGGGGGAACCCTCAACGGTGGCCATCTTCATCATCCCGGCGCTCTCCATGACGAGGAGGGAGTATTTCACCCTCGGGGCTGAGGGTATGTACCAGTAGCTATGTGTTTGATCTCTCTCTCTCTCGTGTTCTTGATTTGGCACGATCTTGATGTATCACGAGCTTTGCTATTATAGTTGGAACTTATGTTGCTTCTCCCCCTCTACTCTCTTGTAATGGATTGAGTTTTCCCCTTGAAGTAATCTTATCGGATTGAGTCTTTAAAGATTTGAGAACACTTGATGTATGTCTTGTCGTGTGTATCTGTGGTGACAATGGGATATCACGTGATTCACTTGATGTATGTTTTGGTGATTAACTTGCGGGTTCCGCCCATGAACTTATGCATAGGGGTTGGCACACGTTTTCGTCGTGATTCTCCGGTAGAAACTTTGGGGCACTCTTTGAGGTTCTATGTGTTGGTTGAATAGATGAATTTGAGATTTTGTGATGCATATCGTATAATCATACCGCATATCGTATAATCATACCCACGGATACTTGAGGTGACATTGGAGTATCTAGGTGACATTAGGGTTTTGGTTGATTTGTGTCTTAAGGTGTTATTCTAGTACGAACTCTAGGGCTGTTTGTGACACTTATAGGAATAGCCCAATGGATTGATTGGAAAGAATAACTTTGAGGTGGTTTCGTACCCTACCATAATCTCTTCGTTTGTTCTCCGCTATTAGTGACTTTGGAGTGACTCTTTGTTGCATGTTGAGGGATAGTTATATGATCCAATTATGTTATTATTGTAGAGAGAACTTGCACTACTGAAAGTATGAACCCTAGGCCTTGTTTCCAAGCATTGCAATACCGTTTACACTCACTTTTATCGCTTGCTACCTTGCTGTTTTTATATTTTCAGATTACAAAAACCTATATCTACCATCCATATTGCACTTGTATCACCATCTCTTCGCCGAACTAGTGCACCACAATTTACCATTGTATTGGGTGTGTTGGGGACACAAGAGACTCTTTGTTATTTGGTTGCAGGGTTGCTTGAGAGAGACCATCTTCAACCTACGCCTCCCACGGATTGATAAACCTTAGGTCATCCACTTGAGGGAAATTTGCTACTGTCCTACAAACCTCTGCACTTGGAGGCCCAACAACGTCTACAAGAAGAAGGTTGTGTAGTAGACATCAGTGCCCGGTAGTGGGTTCGATCTTACCGTGCTTGATCCCAGTGACAGAAAGGGAACCGACACGTATGTATCGTTGCTACTAAGGATAAAAAGACGAGATCTAATATCTGCCACATTATATAAATGGATCTTGTCTACATCATGTCATCGTTCTTATTGCATTACTCTATTTTTTCCATGAACTTAATACACTAGATGCATGTTGGATAGCGGTCGATGTGTGGAGTAATAGTAGTAGATGAAGGCAGGAGTCAGTCTACTAATCTTGGACGTGATGCCTATGTAATGATCATTTCCTGGATATCGTCATAATTATTTGAAGTTCTATCAATTTCCCAACAGTAATTTGTTTACCCACCATTTGCTATTTTTTTCGAGATAAACCACTAGTGAAACCTACGGCCCCCGGGTCTTCCTTCTCATATATTTGCCTTGCGATCTACATTTCTTTGCGTTTTTATTCAGATCTATTAAACCAAAAATACAAAAATACTTTGCTGCACTTTATTTTATTTGCGATCTATTATTTCAATCCATCACAATTTTCTCCCGTCAACACGCCATTTCTGGTGCCGTTACCCGAAAGGGATTGACAACCCCTTTAACACGTCGGGTTGCGAGTGGTTGTTATTTGTGTGCAGGGGCTGTTTAAGTTCTGTTGATTGGTTGTCCTACTGTTTCGATACCTTGGTTTCATAACTGAGGGAAATACCTACCGTTGCTGTGCTACATCATCCTCTCCTCTTGGGGGAAATACCGACGTAGTAGCAGACATCATCATAACCCTATCTTGGAGGTTATGTTTTTGGACAATAACAACAATGAACCTACGAGCTATGGAGAAGTGATGGTGGGCCCAGATTCCGACAAATGGTTACAGGCCATGAAATCCGAGATGGGATCATGTATGAAAACAAAGTGTGGACTTTGAAAGTATTACCTGAAGTGCGAAAGGCCATTCAGAATAAATGAATCTTCAAGAATAAGACAGACGTGGAAGGTAATATCACCGTCTATAAAGCTCGACTTGTGGCAAAGGTGTTTTCACAAGTTGAAGGAGTTGACTACGATGAGACTTTCTCACCCGTAGTGATGCTTAAGTCTGTCAGAATTATGTTGGCAATAGCTGCATTTTTCGATTATGAAATCTTGCAGATGGATGTCAAAACAGCGTTCCTTAACGGTTTCCTTAAAGAAGAGTTGTATATGATGTAACCAGAAGGTTTTGTCGATCCAGAGAATGCTGACAAGTTGTGCAAGCTCCAGCGATCCATTTATGGGCTGGTGCAAGCATCTTGGAGTTGGAATATTCGCTTTGATGAGGTGATCAAAGCGTTCGGGTTTATACAAGTTTATGGAGAAGCTTGTATTTACAAGAAAGTGAGTGGGAGCTCTATAGCGTTTCTAGTATTATATGTGGATGACATATTACTGATTGGAAACAATATGAACTTTTGGAAAACATGAAGGAATATTTGAACAAGATTTTTTCAATGAAGGACCTAGGGGAAGTTGCTTTCATATTAGGCATCAAGATCTATAGAGATACATCAAGACGCTTGATTGGACTTTCACAAAGCACATACCTTTATAAGATTTTGATGAAGTTCAAAATGGTCAGTCCAAGAAGGGGTTCTTGCCTGTTTTCCAAGGTGTGAAGTTGAGTAAGACTCAATGCCCAACGACTACAGAGGATAGAGAAAAGATGAGTGTCGTCCCCTATGCTTCTGCCATAGGCTCTATCATGTATGCGATGTTGTGCACAAGACCAGATGTCTGCCTTGCCATAAGTATGGCCGGAAGGTTTCAAAGTGATCCAGGAGTGGAACACTGGACATTGGTCAAGAATATCCTTAAGTACCTGAAAAGGACTAAGGAAATGTTTCTCGTTTATGGAGGTGATCAAGAGCTCGTCGTAAAGGGTTACGTCGATGCAAGCTTTGACACTGATCCGGATGACTCTAAGTCTCAAACCGGATACGTATATGTTCTTAACGGGGGAGCGGTAAGCTGGTGCACTTCCAAGTAGAGCGTGGTAGCTAGTTCTACATGCGAAGCAGAGTACATAGCTGCCTCGGAGGTGGCGAAGGAAGGTGTCCGGATGAAGCGTTCATGACAGATCTTGGAGTTGTGCCCTGTGCACTGGACCCAATGACTCTATTTTGTGATAACACTGGTGCCATTTCCCTAGCCAAGGAACCAAGGTTTCACAAGAGGACCAGACACATAAAGTGACGCTTCAATTCTATCCGTGATTACCTCAAGGAGGAAGAAATAAACATTTGCAAGATACATGCGGATCTGAATGTTGTAGATCCTTTGACTAAACCTCTTCCACGGGCAAAGCATGATCGACACCAAACTCTATGGGTGTTAGATTCATTACCATGTAATGCTAGATTATTGACTCTAGGGAAAGTGGGAGACTGTTGGAAATATGCCTGATACGTCTCCAACGTATCTATAATTTTTTATTGTTCCATGCTATTATATTATCTGTTTTGGATGTTTAATGGGCTTTATTGTACACTTTTATATAATTTTTGGGACTAACCTATTGACCCAGAGCCTAGTGCCAGTTTCTGTTTTTTCCTTCTTTTTGAGTTTTGGAGAAACGGAAAACCAAACGGAGTCCAATTGACGTGCCAATTTTTGATGATTTTTCCTGGACCAAAAGAAGCCCCCGGAGTAAAAGAGTTGGGCCAGAAGAGTCCCGGGCTGCCCACGAGGGTGGGGGGCGCGCCCACTGATGGGGTTGTATACCTAGGGTAGGGTCATAGGCCTGTCCTATATACCCTTCCTAAGGGCATCGCCCTAAAGCCAGCAGCAGTAGAGAGACACCATCATTCACTCGACTCCAGACATTCCACTCGGAAAGATCGAAGCACTCGACCGCGCCAGGAGACACTCGACGCGGAGAAGATTAAAAGTCACTCTACAGCAACGGCTGGGCATTTACTCTGTAGTTTTAAAGATCATTATAGTCCTTTATGGCTAGCGTTACCTGTAACGCCCTGTCTTAACTTACATTGAACCCTTGGCGTCGTGGGATGGCTGGGGTCCTGGTGCACTTTATATAAGCCACCCCCCTCCTCTAGCACAAGGGTTCGCACCCCCTGTAACATTCATACACATAATCCAGTCGACCGCCTCCGGGCACCAAGACGTAGGGCTGTTACTTCCTCAGAGAAGGGCCTGAACTCGTAAAACACTTGTCAACAACTTCACCGTAGCTAGAACCTGCCTCTCCATTACCTACCCCCCTTCGTACTGTCAGTCTTAGTACCACGACAGTTGGCGCCCATCGTGGGGCGGTGTTTTAGCGTTTTTCCGGTGAAAGTTGCGTTTTCTCCGACTCCCATCATCATGGTTTCCGGTGGAGGTTTGGCCGAGGGGCACGAGATCCGTCTCGGAGCGCTCACCTTCGTCGCCGACGACTCCGCTTGGCTCCAGGAGGCACCACCCGACGTCGATGCGCTCCCCGTCCGCGGGGCTACGCACTTTCGCGCATGCGTCTGTGGCGTTCTTCTCCGCCAGCCATCGACCCAGTATTGGTCGGCACCTGTGGCTTCCTCGCTCCCCGCTTCCCGCCGGCGCAAGCGTTCCGGTCGGTCGTGGCTCCAGCGGTGGGCGAGACACGCAGCGGCTCGTCAGTCGGCCGCCCCACAGGTCGTGGCAATTGAGCCCGATGAAAATCTTTACGGCCTGTTCGATCTGTCGACTAGCTCCGTTGAGACCGCATCTGAGTGCGGTAGCAGCGACCCTGCGGCAGAAGTCCTGATGGTCGACGGACCACGCAGTCCTCCAGGCTTCGACCGCAATGATGGCGGAAACGGTGGCGGCGATCCGTCGCGTGTTCATGAAGAATACCGCCCCGAATCTCTTTCCTCTCGGCGGAGGGAAGAGCTCCGTCGCCGCCACGTGGATGCACTTCACACTCCAATCATTGGAGAGACCCCTGAGGCCCTGGCCTTGGAAGAAGCGCACCTGGCCAATCTGGCCGAGCGCACTCGACTGGAGAACCTCCAGCACGCGCTGGACGAGCGGGCTCAGGAGCGACGCCCGGAATCCAGTCGACGTCAACTTTTTCCTCCGCCGACTCAGGTATACCGAACTCCAATTCAGAATCTAGCTGCAGCAACCCGAATAGCGGAGTCGATTCAACCCTCCCAATCAGAGGCTGGTAGAGGCTTGGCACAAATCAGAGATTTGCTTCGGGCTGCCGGGGAGTTGAACACAGTGGTGTCCCAGTCGCGTAATAGGATCCACAGTGAGTCTGTGAGAGCAGACACAGTTCAGTCGGCCCATAGCCCAAAATCGCCCCTGCGGCGTGAGGGACGTGGAGATCGACGAGATCGGTACAGGTACAACGAGCAGCCAGATTACCGTGTCCAAGATGATAGGCGTCGAGTGCCACCCTCCTCCGGAGCGGGTCTTATGCGCCTCGACAGCATGATGACAGACGTCCCCCAGTGGTGGACGAGGGTTCCAGTCGACCCCAGAGGGCCAGGTTTTGATGCGAGGTCCATTCTCGTTGAAAGTCTGGTCGACAGGAACAGAGCATACAGGGAAGGCCCTGCCAGAGATCAACCGAGTGGAAGCAGAGAGCATGTTTCTGGGCCCGAGTGTTTCAGTAGAGCCATCAGAGCAGCAGTGATTCCTCCCAACTTCAGGTTGGCGACTGGAGTCAGCAAATTTACTGGGTCGTCCAAGCCTGACACTTGGCTTGACGATTACCGAGTGGCTGTACAGATTGGTGGAGGGAACGATGATGTAGCTATGAAACATCTCCCTTTGATGCTGGAAGGATCGGCCAGAGCATGGTTGAATCAACTGGCACCCGGTAGCATTGACAGTTGGGATGAGTTGGCCCGAGTGTTTGTTAGGACCTTCGAAGGCACTTGCAAGCGACCGGCAGGGTTGACAGAATTGCAGTCCTGTGTTCAGAAGCCAGGCGAGACCTTGAGAGACTATATTCAGAGGTGGATCACTTTGAACCACACGGTGGAAGGAGTGTCAGATCACCAGGCAGTCTGCGCCTTCAAAGAAGGCGTTAAGTACAGAGAGTTGAATCTGAAGTTTGGTCGGACTGGGGACATGTCCCTCAGTCGAATGATGGAAATTGCCACCAAATATGCTAACGGTGAAGAGGAAGACCGACTCAGGAGCGGCAAGCATAAAACAGTCGCCCAGGATGCCGGAGGAGGGAATTCCAGTCGGAAGCTGAAACGGAAAGCTGAACCAGCGGCTCCTGGTGAGGCATTGGCAGTGACCCAAGGAAAATTCAAGGGAAAGCCCAAAGGGCCATGGAATCCCAAAAAAGTGAAGGATCAAGATGGCAACGATGTGTTGGACTTACCATGCCATATTCATACCAAGAAAGATGAGAGGGTAATTTCATTTACCCAAAACATACCACTCGACAGTGTCGACTCCCGATCCAGCAGTTTCACGATAAACAGCCCAAAGAGAAGGAGAAAGAGTCGGATAAGAGTGATGACAAGGATGAAGATGACGATGGTTTTCCCAACGTCAATTCCACTCTGATGATTTTTGCTGATGTCGAAACCAAAAGTCGACTGAAAGTGATTAACAGATAAGTGAACATGGTTGCCTCGGCAACACCGAGCTATCTGAAGTGGTCCCAGACCGCCATAACATTCGACCAGTCTGATCATCCAGCGCACATTGCCACCCCCGGGAGGCAGGCGTTGGTGGTCGACCTAGTGGTTGAAGGCACCCGACTGACTAAGGTGCTGATGGATGGTGGCAGTGGCCTGAATATCCTGTATGAGGAGACCTTGAAGGGGATGGGCATTCCGATGTCCAAACTCAGCACGAGTAGCATGAGCTTTCATGCAGTTATCCCTGGCAAGAAGGCCCATTCACTCGGCCAAATTGCACTAGATGTGGTTTTCGGTGATTCCAATAATTACCGGAAAGAGAAATTGACTTTTGAGGTCGTGGATTTCCAGAGCACCTATCATGCAATCTTGGGCAGGCCCGCATATGCTCGTTTCATGGCTCGACCATGTTACGTATACCTCAAAATGAAAATGCCTGGCCCTAAGGGAGTGATCACTGTGACTGGCAATCGGCAGAAAGCAGAGAAGTGCTTCCAGAAGGGCTCCAGGATCGCTCATGCGCAAATGGCAGTAGTCGAGTTGCAAGAATATCAGAAGAATGCAGATCCGAGTGATTTGCTACGCTCCAAGAAGCCGGCAACCGACTCTGCGCTTCAGTCGTCTGGTGAAACCAAGCCTGTTCACATCCATCCGACTGACCCAGAGGCTGCCCCGACTCACATTTCAACCACCCTTGACAGCAACTAGGAAGAAGCGCTCATCCAGTTCCTCCGTGAGAACTGGGACATCTTCGCATGGAAGCCTGCTGACATGCCGTGTGAACCCAGGGGACTGGCTGAGCACCGTTTGCGAGTCGACCCAAAAGTGAAGCTAGTCAAGGAACATCTTCGTCGGTCCGCCGTACAGAAGAGGAAAGCTATTGGTGAAGAGGTGGCTCGGCTCCTGGCGGCTGAGTTCATCAGAGAGATTTACCACTCCGAGTGCTTGCCAATGTTGTCATGGTCCCCAAGAAGGACGACTCACTCCGCATGTGTATTGACTTCAAGCATATCAATCGGGCCTGCCCGAAAGATCATTTTCCTCTCCCTCGAATCGACCAAATCGTCAACTCGACTGCGGGATGCGAGAGATTGTCGTTTCTGGACGCTTATTCCGGGTACCATCAGATCCGTCTGTATGGACCCGATGAGATAAAAACGGCGTTCATTACGCCATTCAGATGCTTCTGTTATGTCACTATGCCGTTCGGCCTGAAGAATGCAGGGGCCACATTCATGAGGATGATTCAGAAGTGCCTGCTCACTCAAATCAGTCGGAATGTGGAGGCATACATGGATGACATCGTGGTCAATTCACGAAAGGGTTCCGACCTGTTGGCTGACCTCGCTGAAACCTTTGCAAATCTCAGAAAGTATGATATCAAGCTCAATCCAGCAAAGTGCACATTTGGAGTCCCTGGCGGAAAGTTACTCGGTTTTCTCATTTCCGAACGAGGGATCGATGCTAACCCAGAAAAAGTTGGTGCCATACTCCGAATGAAACGCCCTGTGCGTGTGCATGATGTCCAAAAGTTGACTGGATGTTTGGCTGCTCTAAGTCGATTCATTTCCCACCTTGGTGAGAAGGCGCTTCCTCTTTACCGACTGATGAAGAAGGCTGACAAGTTCGAGTGGACTGATGAAGCTGAAGAAGCGTTTGCAGAGCTCAAAGCCCTGCTTTCCACCCAGCCGGTGTTAGCTGCCCCAATCAGCAAAGAACCTTTACTGCTTTACATTGCAGCCACTGGACAAGTTGTTAGTACTGTGCTCACGGTCGAGTGAGATGAAGAAGGAAAGGCATACAAAGTTCAGCGCCCAGTGTACTACCTCTCTGAAGTTTTGACCCCTTCGAAGCAAAGATATCCACATTATCAGAAGCTTGTGTATGGGATATACATGACTGCGAAGAAGGTTGCTCACTATTTCTCTGATCATTCCATTACAGTCGTCAGTGACGCACCGCTATTAGAGATTCTGAATAATAGAGATGCAACTAGTCGAGTGGCCAAATGGGCGATTGAACTCCTTCCCTTGGGCATTGAGTTTGAAGCAAAGAAAGCAATCAAATCCCAAGCAATAGCTGATTTCTTGGCCGAGTGGATCGAACAGCAACTGCCGACTCAAGTTCACTCAGAACACTGGACCATGTTTTTTGATGGCTCTAAGATGTTGAATGGTTCCGGTGCTGGGGTAGTATTGGTATCCCCCCGAGGAGACAAACTCAGCTATGTCCTTCAGGTTCACTTTGATTCTTCTAACAATGAAGCCGAATACGAAGCACTTCTGTATGGGTTATGTATGGCCATTTCACTCGTCGTTCGCCGCCTCATGGTCTACGGCGACTCAGATTTGGTAGTCAATCAAGTGATGAAGGAATGGGACGTCAGAAGCCCAGCCATGACAGGTTATTGCAGTGTAGTAAGAAAGCTGGAGAAGAAGTTTGAGGGGTTGGAGCTTCATCACATACCCCGACTGAAAAACCAAGCAGCCGACGATCTGGCAAAGATAGGTTCCAAGAGGGGAGCCATTCCCAGTAATGTGTCCTTGGAACATTTACATACACCTTCAGTACAAGAAGATCCCTTCACTGAAGAGCCCCCACAACCGAAGAGTGCCACAGATCCGACTGAAGTAGAAGTCCCCGCCGTGGTCGACTTGATCATGGAAGTTTTGGTTATCACTCCCGACTGGACAGTACCGTATATTGCATATATTCTCAGGAAAGAACTCCCAGAAGATGAAGAAGAGGCTAGGCAGATCGTCCGTCGATCTAAGGCCTTCTCAGTAATCAGAGGGCAGTTGTTCAGAGAGAGTACGACTGGAGTCTGTCAGAAGTGTATAACGCCAGAAGAAGGTCGAGTGATCCTCAATGATATCCACTCGGGGACCTGTGGTCACCATTCGTCCTCTCGGACCATAGTGGCCAAAGCATACCGAGCAGGTTTTTTCTGGCCACGAGCAAACGAGATGGCAAAGGAGATAGTGGACAAGTGCGAAGGATGCCAGTTTTACTCCAACATGTCTCACAAGCCTGCGTCCGCCCTAAAGACCATTCCACTCGTCTGGCCTTTCGCAGTCTGGGGCTTGGACATGGTCGGCCCACTCAGAACTGGAAGAAGCAGATTCACCCATGTACTTGTGGCAGTCGACAAATTCACTAAATGGATTGAAGCTAAGCCTATCAAGAACCTTGAAGCCAGCACTGATGTTACCTTCATCAGAGAGTTAACCTTCAGATATGGCGTTCCTCACAGCATCATCACTGACAATGGATCGACCTTCGATTCTGATGAGTTCAGAGCTTTCTGTGCTTCTCAAGGAACACGAGTCGACTATGCCTCAGTCGCTCACCCTCAGTCGAATGGACAAGTAGAGAGAGCAAATGGATTGATTCTTAAAGGCTTGAAACCCCAACTGATGCGTGACCTCAAGCATGTGGTAGGAGCATGGGTTGATGAACTTCCATCAGTCTTATGGGGTCTGAGAACAACTCCAAACCGGTCGACTGGTCGAACTCCGTTCTTCCTAGTCTATGGAGCTGAAGCAGTACTCCCGAGTGACTTGCTCAACAATGCCCCCCGAGTCGAGCTTTTCTCAGAAAGCGAAGCAGAGCAAGCACGGCAAGATGCAGTTGACCTCTTGGAAGAGGAAAGAGAGATGGCCCTGATCCGGTCGACCATCTATTAGCAAGACCTACGATGATTCCATGCCAAGAATGTGAGAGGTCGAGCCTTTCAAGAGGGAGACTTGGTTCTCCGAACAGATCAACAGAAGCGACACAAGCTTGCTCCTGCCTGGGAAGGTCCCTTCATCGTCACCAGAGTACTCCACAATGGAGCATACCATCTGTACAATGTTGAGCACAAGAGAGACGAGCCCCGAGCTTGGAATGCGGAGCTGCTCCGCCCCTTTTACACTTGAGCATTCAGTCGGTCAGGATGTAATAAAAGATGCATTTTGTAGTTTTGATTATCAAAGATAAGATTTTTTCGATTTATCAAAATGTTTGTTGTTGCTTATATTTGTGTCTAAAATCCCCAAGTGGGTGACTTAGCTGCGAATCCGCTTCGCCTAAGTTTTCAAAAATCTTACCGAGTGGAAGGTCAGCCTCCCACACGAGAGCTTAGTTGCGAATCCGATTCGCCTAAGTTTCAAAAACAAAAATCCTACCGAGTGGTGAGCAAGCCTCTCACTCGGGGGCTTAGCTGCAGTCCAGTACTCGCCTAAGTAATTAAAATCCTACCGAGTGGTGAGCAATCCTCCCACTCGGGGGCTTAGCTGCAGTCCAGTACTCGCCTAAGTAATTAAAATCCTACCGAGTGGTGAGCAATCCTCTCACTCGGGGGCTTAGCTGCAGTCCAGTACTGGCCTAAGTAATTAAAATCCTACCGAGTGGTGAGCAAGCCTCTCACTCGGGGGCTTAGCTGCAGTCCAGTACTCGCCTAAGTTATTAAAATCCTACCGAGTGGTGAGCAACCCTCCCTCTCGGGGGCTTAGCTGCAGTCCAGTACTCACCTAAGTAATTAAAATCCTACCGAGTGGTGAGCAAGCCTCTCACTCGGGGGCTTAGCTGTAGTCCAATACTCGCCTAAGTAATTAAAATCCTACCGAGTGGTGAGCAAGCCTCTCACTCGGGGGCTTAGCTGCAGTCCAGTACTCGCCTAAGTAATTAAAATCCTACCGAGTGGTGAGCAATCCTCCCACTCGGGGGCTTAGCTGCAGTCCAGTACTCACCTAAGTAATTAAAATCCTACCGAGTGGTGAGCAAGCCTCTCACTCGGGGGCTTAGCTGCAGTCCAGTACTCGCCTAAGTTATTAAAATCCTACCGAGTGGTGAGCAACCCTCCCACTCGGAGGCTTAGCTGCAGTCCAGTACTCGCCTAAGTTATTAAAATCCTACCGAGTGGTGAGCAACCCTCACACTCGGGGGCTTAGCTGCAGTCCAGTACTCGCCTAAGTATGATGTATGCTCCATCCTTATCCGTAGGGACGACGAGGTGCAGGTCGACTGCTGCCTTCTCCTCTGAGCTCCGCCACAAGTACAACGTACGCTCCATCTACAAGGAAGACGAGGTGCAGGTCGACTGCTGCCTTCTCCTCTGAGCTCCGCCACAAGTACAACGTGCGCTCCGTCCTTATCTGCAAGGACGACGAGGTGCAAGTCGACTGAAGTCTCCCGACTCAGAACTGCATCCCAGGATTAGTAATATTCTGGGTGAAAAACAATTTCCACTCGGAGATCAAAACACGAGCAAATATGGAAATAAACCAAGTTCGGATACGTCTTAAAAAGTGTCCCCAACCATGGACAAAAGAGCTCGGGCTTCAAGCCCTAAGGAGTTTATGGTTACAGGATCACTCGGCATTCCGAGGAGGATTTAAAGGATAGTATTCGGGCCCAAGCCCGAAAGAAGTTTCACTGTTACAAAACCACTCGGCATCCCGAGGCAAATTCAAAGCAAGGCATAAAGTTTTTTCACTCCGCAGCGGGAGGACTAGCAGGCTCAACAAACTCATCCAGGTTGATTCCATCAGCGATCCGAGTGGCTGCGTCAATAAAGGTCTCCAGGAAGGACTGGAAGTTGAGCTTTTTGGTGTTGGCAACTTGGAGCGCGGCGAGCTTCTCTTCCCTCACGTCCTTGCAGTGGACCCGGACCAGAGACAAGGCTACATTAGCTCTGCAGCGGGCAGAGGATTTCTTTCACTCCAGCACTCGGTCCGGAACTTGGTTGAGTCGGGCCATCAAAGACTCCAAGTCGTTCTGAAGGGTAGTGTTGGGCCAGAGAGTTGAGTCGACTCGGGAAACTGCCACTTTCAGTCGGGTCATGTAGTCAGTCACGCTCGACAGACGAGACTCCAGTCGGAGCACGTGCATGGCACCTTCGTCTTTGATGGGGGAGTTGATGGGGTCCAAGTTTGTCTCCACCCGCCCAGTCTCCTCTTCAAAGTTCAGGCAAAACGCTGTGTGCAGGAATGGAATGTGAGTCGACAGAAGCTTGATGAATCGACAATGATAAAACAATCGGAAAAAGATACCTTCAAGCATGAGAGACAGTTTTTGGGCAAGCCCACTCAGATAGACCTCCAGATCCTTCCTCTTCTGCGACAACTCGCTGGCTTTATCTGTCAAGGCGTCCTTGTCCTTCTTCAGTTGAGTGGATTCTTTGTTGGCCTCCTCAAGAGTAGTTTTCAACTTGGCATTTTCCTCTTCAAGCTTTCCGACTGAGGCCAGCTTCTCTTCAGCGAGCTTTGTCTTTTCAAGTGCTGCTTTCTGTGCCTCAGCCAGGTCACGGTCCTTTTTCTCCAGAGCTTCCTTCATTTTCTCTACAAGAGATGACAGTCGAGTCAGAGCAAGAGATGGAAAGACAGGACAAAGACAGTAAACTAAATCCTCACCCAACATACCAGCTGCTCCATCTTGAGCCTTCTTCAGATTCTCCTGAGGAAGCTTTAAGTCCAGGTCGAGCTGGATTTGTTTCTTCTCCAGCTCGGCATAACGAGCCCCGAGCTCACAAGATTTCTGCAAAAAATGAGCAGTCAGTCGACGAGCTTACAGTTTAACTGCTTCCGAGCAATAAAAGGCAATTCCAACAGCTCTAAGACTACTGCCGAATCAAACATCCACTAGTTTTCAGACCATAGTCGACTGCCCGCAGTCGACCATGGTCTCGGGGACTACACCCAGTGGGTGCACTTAGCGTGCCCCCACTGGTTCAGATACCACTCGGCATGGTCCGCCTAGACCGAGTAAAAAAAAGAGACAAAAGAGTCGAACAGTTTTCAGACCGTAGTCGACTGCCCGCAGTCGACCACGGTCTCGGGGACTACACCAAGTGGGTGCACTTAGCGTGCCCCCACTGGTTCAAATACCACTCGGCAGGGTCCGCCTTGGCCGAGCGATGAATTTCAACTACTCAAACCATAGTCGACTGCCCGCAGTCAACCATGGTCTCGGGGACTACACCCAGTGGGTGCACTCAGCGTGCCCCCACTGGAAAGTCAGTCGACTCAACTAAGTCGACCGAAGAAAAAAGGATTACTCCAAGACAAATCAGAAACACCCAGTGGGTGTACAAACCTGAAACACAGACAGATGAAAAAGGCTTGGAAAGAGTTTTCAGGTACCATATCCTAACAGGACAAGCTGACGAGTCGGTAAAACATCAACTAACCTAGACGTTGCTTTGAAGAGCTGAACTGGCGTCGTAGGCAGCCTCGCTAGCCTCCCGAACCACCTTCATCTGCTCCATCATCAAACCTGCTTGGCGTATAGCCTCCTTGGCAGCCTCGACTTGATCCTCCGGGACATGGTGTGCAGCGAAGAGTGAAGGGGTTTCAGTCGGAGGTAGCACAGCCGGCGGCGCAGTCAATGACGAAGGTTGGGTACTCGTCAAAGGATTAGCAATGGTGGCTGCAGGTCGAGTGACGTTACCTCCCTCCTGGGCCGCCGACTCCGCCACAGGCGTCGACTGAAGTGCCTTCCCCGTTGGTGCTCTCCTGTTCCTCCGAGCGATCAGAGGCGTCTCCTCATCATCGTCGGGGAGGTTGATAACTTGACGCGGAGCTGCAGAAAGAAAAATCAAACATGGGAAAAGCAATCGACCAGTAGCAAGTCTGACCAACTCAGATGAAGCTGCGAAGAACTATACCTAGGTTGGAGGTGGCAGCATCTTCCATTTCCTCGCCCTTGTTCTTCGGGCCAGAGATATCCGAGGTTGCAGCACTGCAGTCGTCAAAATTTCAGTCGGCCATATCGGCGAATCGACCATGACTCAGTTCACAATAATTGAGGAGTTCAAGTTCAAGATCTTACGCAGAGACAGTGGGGATGACCACTTTGATCCTCGGCAAAGCTTTAGCTGGCTTGGACGATGAGGCCTTCTGTTGCTTCGGCGCCTTTTCAATCGGCGTCGGAGAGACTGGTCGAGGGCGTTTGGATAGCCGACTGGTCGGCACGACAACCTTGCCACGATCATTTAACGGATCATGGACGGATTTGGATCGAATGGCCTTACGAGGCGGGGAGTCGGCATCGTCTTCGTTGCTCTGGTCGTCGCTGCTCCCTTCCTCTTCGCCGCCACTCTTGCCGCTTTCTTCCGCGCTCCCTCCTTCTTCGTACCCACTCGGCTTCTGCTCGCCACTCGGCATCGAGTACCACTCGACTATCTCCTGAAAGACAACAAGCAAGATAATCGTCAGTCGACTGATAATCAGCAGTGGCACGATGATTGAACAAAGTACTCGACGGCTTTGGATCATACCTTGTCGACCTCGTACTGGTCGCTTAGAGGAGCGATCCTCCGGGACCCTCTAGGATTGTCCTTACTGCCAGTGATACACCTCAGCTGCGCCTCCAACATCTCCTCTGAGATCTCCTCCGGGTGAATCCGAGTGGTGTCATTGGGGTCTGTATACAACCACATAGGGTGGTCTCGATACTGAAGTGGCTGGATGCGCCGCTTGAGGAAGGTCTCCAGTAGGTCCATGCCAGTTACTCCCTCTCGGACAAGCTCCACGACCATGTCGACTAACACCTTCACCTGCGCCTTCTCCTCCGGAGCCACTTTCAGAGCAGCAGGCCTTTCCACTTGGGCCAAGGAAAAAGGGGGAAGGTCGGTCGAGTGCCCTGGGGTCGTTTTATCTTGGCAATAGAACCAAGTCGACTGCCATCCCCGAACCGACTCAGGAAGTGTCATGGGCGGAAAACAACTCTTCCCTCTCATTTGGATCGCCAGACCCCCGCGCATCTGGACGACCTTGGCCTTTTCGTCACTCGACGTGACTTCTTGACCGTTTGAGAGCGGCATGTGAAGATGTGCTTGAATAGCCCCCAATGCGATCGACAGCCCAGGAAACACTCGCACAAGGAAACAAAGGCGGAAAGATAGACTATGGAGTTGGGGTGAAATGGTGGAGTTGCGCCCCGAAAAAGTTCAAGAACGCCCGAAAGAAGGGGTGTGGCGGCAGAGAAAACCCCCGATCCAGATGCGTAGCAAGGAGGACGCACTCACCAGGCTGCGGCTGTGGTTCGGATTCAATCCCTGGAAGCCGCGCCTCTCCCGGAAGAAACAAGCCCTCTTGCATCATGTCCAGGAGATCGTCCTGCGTGATGGTCGACCGGATCCAGTCTCCCTGGATCCCGCCGCGCGGCAAGCCAACCCTCGACGAAGAACCACCCCGGCTTGGCGTACTACCCTTTGCCTTCGCCGATGATTTCTTCGCGCGCTCCAGAGCCACCGTCTTGTCCTTCCCCATTGCTGAGATTGAAGCTTGGGCGGCGCAGCGGAGCTAGGGCTACAGGGCGCGCGGCGAAGGAAGCAGAGGAGTGCGTCGGAGGAAGCAGAGGAAGAAGAAGGGAAATGACGAAGCGCTGTAGCAAAAACCCCGGTCCAAAACCTTATATGGAGCTGGTGCCGAGTGACTGACCGGTGGCCCCAGGCGATTTCATCGGATCCCGCAACTGGCGCCCGCTCGGTACGTGGCGAAAAAGGCGGCGCGGTGATCGAGGCACCCTTGCCTAATCCAGTCCGGTCGTTACGGACACCTCCGCCCCACGCGCTTCCCAATTTTCAAATCCCGCTAAATCTGCGGACGGCAGAGCAACTTATCAGACGAAAGATTTTCTCCCGTATCTGCACTCGGAACCCAAGGGCAAAAGTTCACTCGACGCAAGTCAAGAATGGATCAAGGCGACTGGAAAAGCAGTCGACAGCTTCACTCTGAATCGGTCCGTCTCAACAAGACTATCACAAGACATCGAAGTCCAATCGGAAGCACTTCCAACTCCTTCTCCACTCAAACCCTGAACCATTCAGGGGCTAATGATGGGGTTGTATACCTAGGGTAGGGTCATAGGCCTGTCCTATATACCCTTCCTAAGGGCATCGCCCTAAAGCCAGCAGCAGTAGAGAGACACCATCATTCACTCGACTCAAGACATTCCACTCGGAAAGATCGAAGCACTCGACCGCGCCAGGAGACACTCGACGCGGAGAAGATTAAATGTCACTCTACAGCAACGGCTGGGCATTTACTCTGTATTTTTAAAGATCATTTATAGTCCTTTATGGCTAGCGTTACCTGTAACGCCCTATCTTAACTTACATTGAACCCTTGGTGTCGTGGGATGGCTGGGGTCCTGGCGCACTCTACATAAGCCACCCCCCTCCTCTGGCACAAGGGTTCGCACCACCTGTAACATTCATACACATAATCCAGTCAACCGCCTCCGGGCACCGAGACGTAGGGCTGTTACTTCCTCAGAGAAGGGCCTGAAATCGTAAAACACTTGTCAACAACTTCACCATAGCTAGAACCTGCCACTCCATTACCTACCCCCCTTCGTACTGTCAGTCTTAGTACCACGACACCCACCCCCCTGGGCGTGGGCCCCTGCCTCATGGACATTCCGGAGACCCCCCTGACGTGAGACCAACGCCAAAAATTCCTATAAATACAGAAACCCCCAGAAAATAACCTAGATCGGGAGTTCCGCCGCGCAAGCCTCTTTAGCCACCAAAAACCGATCGGGACCCTGTTCCAGCACCCTGCCGGAGGGGGGATCCCTCACCGGTGGCCATCTTCATCATCCCGGCGCTCTCCATGACGAGGAGGGAGTAGTTCACCCTCGGGGATGAGGGTATGTACCAGTAGCTATGTGTTTGATCTCTCTCTCTCTCATATTCTTGATTCGGCACGATCTTGATGTATCGCGAGCTTTGCTATTATAGTTGGATCTTATGATGTTTCTTCCCCTCTACCCTCTTGTAATGGATTGAGTTTTCCCTTTGGAGTTATCTTATCAGACTGAGTCTTTAAGGATTTGAGAACACTTGATGTATGTCTTGTCGTGTTTATCTGTGGTGACAATGGGATATTCACGTGATCTACTTGATGTATGTTTTGGTGATCAACTTGCGGTTCCATGACCTTGTGAACTTATGCATAGGGGTTGGCACATGTTTTCATCTTGACTCTCCGGTAGAAACTTTGGGGCACTCTTTGAAGTTCTATGTGTTGGTTGAATAGATGAATTTGAGATTGTGTGATGCATATCGTATAATCATGCCCACGGATACTTGAGGTGACATTGGAGTATCTAGGTGACATTAGGGTTTTGATTGATTTGTGTCTTTAGGTGTTATTCTAGTAGGAACTCTTAAATAGATCGATCCGAAAGAATAACTTTGAGGTGGTTTCGTACCCTACAATAATCTCTTCGTTTGTTCTCCGCTATTAGTGACTTTGGAGTGACTCTTTGTTGCATGTTGAGGGATATTTATATGATGAAACTATGTTATTATTGTTGAGAGAACTTGCACTAGTGAAAGTATGAACCCTAGGCCTTGTTTCCTAGCATTGCAATACCGTTTACGCTCACTTTTACAACTTGTTACCTTGCTGTTTTTATAAATTCAGATTAAAAATACCTTTATCTACTATCCATATTGCAGTTGTATCACCATCTCTTCGCCGAACTAGTGCACCTATACAATTTACCATTGTATTGGGTGTGTTGGGGACACAAGAGACTTTTGTTATTTGGTTGCAGGGTTGCTTGAGAGAGACCATCTTCATCCTACGCCTCCCGCGGATTGATAAACCTTAGGTCATCCACTTGAGGGAAATTTTCTACTGTGCTACAAACCTCTGCACTTGGAGGCCCAACAACGTCTACAAGAAGAAGGTTGTGTAGTAGACATCAAGCTCTTTTCTGGCGCCGTTGTCGGGGAGGTGAGTGCTTGTAGGTATATCTTTAGATCTTGCAATCAAATCTTTTTGTTTCTTGTTTTATCACTAGTTTATTCTATCAAAGAAAATTACAAAAAATGGAATTGAGAATTCCTCATATGCTTCATCTTTTTAATATCTTTCATGAAAATAAGGATTCCGATAATTGTGCTCAATTTCTAGAGGAAGAATGCATTAGGATGTTTGGCACTAAATATTTGAATGACGAGCATGATTGCAATGATGTTAGTATGAATTCCTTGAATATCCATGATGCTAATGATATGCAAATCCACAAGCTTGGGGAATCTATGTTTGATGAAGATGATATTCTTAGTCCCCCAAGTTTTGATGAGAAAATATATTACGATGATAGCATGCCTCCTATTTATGATGATTATATTGATGAAAGTGGGTTTGGAAGAGTGTCAACTTTAGGAAGTAATGATCCCACTATTTTGGAGGGTGTTGAATCTTATTGTGATAATTATAAAAGTGGATTTGGAGAGGTCATGACTTTATTTAGTAATGATTCCACTATTTCGGAAGAGGTTCCATTGAGTATGAGAACAAAGTTGCTATCTATGATGAATATTGTCATGACATGTATGCTATAAAGAATAATGATAACCATGAAACTTGTCATCTTGATTTTAATTTTCAATTGGATTATGCCTCACATGATAGTTATTTTGTTGAGTTTTCTCCCACTACTATTCATGAGAAGAAATTTGCTTATGTGGAGAGTAGTAAAATTTGTATGCAAGTAGATCATGAAAAGAATGATTTATGTGCTGGTTATATGGTTGAATTCATTCATGATGCTACTGAAAATTATTATGAGAGAGGATCATATGCTTCTACATATTGCAATATTATCAAGTTTCCTCTCTATGTGTTGAAATTCTTGAAGTTATGCTTGTTTTGCCTTCCTATGCTAGTTGATTATTGTTCCCATAAGTTGTTTGCTCACAAAATCCCTATGCATATGAAGTGGGTTAGACTTAAATGTGCTAGTTATATTCTTCATGATGCTCTCTTTATGTTTCAATTCTTATCTTTTATGTGAGCATCATTGAAATCATCATTCCTAGCTAGGGGCGTTAAACGATAGCGCTTGTTGGGAGGCAACCCAATTTTATTTTTGTTCCTTGCTTATTGTTCCTGTTTCGTAATAAATAATTTATATAGCATCTGTTTAGATGTGGTTTTATGTTTTAATTAGTGTTTGTGTCAAGTAGAACCTTTGGGAAGACTTGGGTGAAGTCTTTATGATCTTGCTGTAAAAAACAGAAACTTTAGCGCTCACGAGAATAGCTGCCATTTTTTATCAGATTATTTTTGCACCTGATCACTAGACAAATTCCTCACGTCCAGAAGTTTATTTCAGAATTTTTTGAGTTCTAGAAGTATACGTTTGATACAGATTACTACAGAGTGTTCTGTTTTTGACAGATTCTGTTTTCTATGTGTTGTTTGCTTATTTTGATGAATCTGTGAGTAGCATCAGAGGGTATGAACCATAGAGAAGTTGGAATACAGTATATATAACACCAATATAAATAAAGAATGAGTTCATTGCAGTACCTTAAAGTGGTGGTTTGCTTTCATATACTAACGGAGCTTACGAGTTTTCTATTAAGTTTTGTGTTGTGAAGTTTTCAAGTTTTGAGTAAAGATTCGATGGACTATGGAATAAGGAGTGGCGAGAGCCTAAGCTTGGGGATGCCCAAGGCACCCCAAGGAAATATTCAAGGACAACCAAGAGCCTAAGCTTGGGGATGCCCCGGAAGGCATCCCCTCTTTCGTCTTCGTTCATCGGTAACTTTACTTGGAGCTATATTTTTATTCACCACATGATATGTGTTTTGCTTGGAGCGTCTTGTATGAGTCTTTGCTTTTTAATTTGCCACAATCATCCTCTCGGAATACACTTTTGGGAGATACACACATGAATCGGAATTTATTAGAATACTCTATGTGCTTCACCTATATCTTTTGAGCTAGTTGAAATTTGCTCTAGTGCTTCACTTATATCTTTTAGAGCACGGTGGTGGTTTTATTTTATAGAAATTGTTGATCTCTCATGCTTCACTTATATTATTTTGAGAGTCTTAAACAGCATCGTAATTTGCTTTAATTGTGAAATTAGTCCCAATATGATAGGCATCCAAGATGGATGTAATAAAACTTTCACATAAAGTGCATTGAATACTATGAGAAGTTTGATACTTGATGATTGTTTTGAGATATGAAGATGATGATATTAAGCCTGCACGTATGGTGACCGTTGTGTAACAAATTTGAAACATGAAGTGTTCTTTGAGTGTCATCCTTTGTGTGGAGGTCGGGGGCACGCGAGGGTTAACTCCTACCAACCTCCCCCCTAGGAGCATGCGCGTAATACTTTGTTTTTGATGACTTGTAGATTTTTGCAGTAAGTATGTGAGTTCTTTATGACTAATGTTGAGTCCATGGATTATACGCACACTCACCCTTCCACCATTGCTAGCCTCTTCGGTACTGTGCATTGCCCTTTCTCACCTTGAGAGTTGGTGCAAACTTCGCCGGTGCATCCAAACCCCGTGATATGAAACAGAATTTTTGATGTGGAATGCTACTTAGCATAATCTTCAATGTAATTCTCTTATTTGTGGTATGAATATTCAGATCCGAAAGATTCAAGATAAAAGTTTAATATTGACATAAAAATAATAATACTTCAAGCATACTAACAAAGCAATCATGTCTTCTCAAAATAACATGGCCAAAGAAAGTTATCCCTACAAAATCATATAGTCTAGCTATGTTCTATCTTCATGACACAAAGTATTTAATCATGCACAACCCCGATGACAAGCCAAGCAATTGTTTCATACTTTTGATATTCTCAAACTTTTTCAATCTTCACGCAATACATGAGCGTGAGCCATGGATATAGCACTATAGGTGGAATAGAATGGTGGTTGTGGAGAAGACAAAAAGGAAGAAGATAGCCTCACATCAACTAGGAGCATCAACGAGCTATGGAGATGCCCATTAATAGATACCAATGTGAGTGAGTAGGGATTGCCATGCAACGGATGCACTAGAGCTATAAATATATGAAATCTCAAAAAGAAACTAAGTGGGTGTGCATCCAACTCGCTTGCTCACGAAGACCTAGGGCACTTTGAGGAAGCCCATCATTGGAATATACAAGCCAAGTTCTATAATGTAAAATTCCCACTAGTATATGAAAGTGACAACATAGGAGACTCTCTCTATCATGAAGATCATGGTGCTACTTTGAAGCACAAGTGTGGCAAAAGGATAGTACCATTGCCCCTTCTCTCTTTTTCTCTCATTTTTTTTATTTGGGCCTTTTCTTATTTTTTATGGCCTCCTTTTTTTTCGTCCGGAGTCTCATCCCGACTTGTGGGGGAAGCATAGTCTCCATCATTCTTTCCTCACTTTGGGACAATGCTCTAATAATGATGATCATCACACTTTTATTTACTTACAACTCAATACTTAGAACAAAATATGACTCTATGTGAATGCCTCCGGCGGTATACCAGGATATGCAATGAATCAAGAGTGACATGTATGAAAGAATTATGAAGGTGGCTTTGCCACAAATACGATGTCCACTACATGATCATGCAAAGGACAATGATGAAGCGTGTCATAATAAACAGAACGGTGGTAAGTTGCATGGCAATATATCTTGGAATAGCTATGGAAATGCCATAATAGGTAGGTATGGTGGCTGTTTTGAGGAAGGTATATGGTGAGTTTATGATACCGGCGAAAGTTGCGCGGCACAAGAGAGGCTAGCAATGGTGGAAGGGTGAGAGTGCATATAATCCATGGACTCAACATTAGTCATAAAGAACTCGCATACTTATTGCAAAAATTTATTAGTTATCGAAACAAAGTACTACACGCATGCTCCTAGGGGGATAGATTGGTAGGAAAAGACCATCGCTCATCCCCGACCGCCACTCATAAGGAAGACAATCAATAAATAAATCATGCTCCGACTTCATCACATAACGGTTCACCATACGTGCATGCTACGGGAATCACAAAGTTTAGAACAAGTATTTCTCAAATTCACAACTACTCAACTAGCATAACTCTAATATCACCATCTTTATATCTCAAAACAATCATCAAGTATCAAACTTCTCATAGTATTCAGCACGCTTATAAGAAAGTTTTTATTATAACGCTCTTGGAATTTTATAGCCAAAGTGAATTACCATGCTGTTCTAAATAACTCTCAAAATAATATAAGTGAAGCGTGAGAGAACAATAGTTTCTATAAAACAAAACCACTGCCGTGCTCTAAAAGTTATAAGTGAAGCACTAGAGCAAAAACTATATAGCTCAAAAGATATAAGTGAAGCACATAGAGTATTCTAATAAATTCCGAATCATGTGTGTGTCTCTCAAAAGGTGTGTACAGCAAGGATGATTGTGGTAAACTAAAAAGCAAAGACTCAAATTATACAAGACGCTCCAAGCAAAACACTTATCATGTGGTGAATAAAAATATAGCTGCAAGTAAAGTTACCGATGGATGAAGACGAAAGAGGGGATGCCTTCCTAGGCATCCCCAAGCTTTGGATTTTTTGTGTCCTTATATTAACTTGGGATGCCATGGGCATCCCCAAGCTTAGGCTCTTGCCACTCCTTGTTCCATAATCCATCAAATCTTTACCCAAAACTTGAAAACTTCACAACACAAAACTCAACAGAAAATCTCGTGAGCTCCGTTAGCGAAAGAAAACAAAACACCACTTCATGGTATTGTAATGAACTCATTCTTTATTTATATTGGTGTTAAACCTACAGTATTCCAACTTCTCTATGGTTTATAAACTATTTTACTAGCCATAGATTCATCAAAATAAGCAAACAACACACGAAAAACAGAAACTGTCAAAAACAGAATCTGTCAAAAACAGAACAGTCTGTAGTAATCTGTAACTAACGCAAACTTCTGGAACTCAAACAAATCTAAAAAATAGGACGACCTACAATATTTGTTTATTGATATGCAGCAATTGGAACCAATATTTTATCACGTTCTGGTGATTTGTAATAATTGTTTTTGTGAACATAAAGTTTCTGGAATTTTCAGCTAGATCAAATAACTATCATCCAAGAAGATCCTATAGGTTTAACTTGGCACAAACACTAATTAAAACATAAAAACAAATCTAACCAGAGGCTAGATAAAAGATTTATTACTAAAAAGAACCAGAAAAACAAAAAACTAAAAATAAAATTGGGTTGCCTCCCAACAAGCGCTATCGTTTAACGCCCCAAGCTAGGCATAAAAGCAAAGATAGATCTAGGTATTGCCATCTTTGGTAGGCAATCCATAATTGGCTCTCATAAAAGATTCATAAGGTAATTTAATCTTATTTCTAGGGAAGTGTTCCATGCCTTTCCTTAACGGAAATTGGAATCTAATATTACCTTCCTTCATATCAATAATTGCACCAATCGTTCTAAAGAAAGGTCTACCAAGAATAATAGGACATGAAGGATTGCAATCTATATCAAGCACAATGAAATCTACGGGCACATAGTTCCTATTTGCAACAATAAGAACATCATTAATTCTTCCCATAGGTTTCTTAATAGTGGAATCCGCAAGATATAAATTTAAAGAGCAATCATCAAATTCATGGAAACCTAGCAAATCACATAAAGTTTTTGGAATCGTGGAAACACTAGCACCCAAATCACACAACGAATAGCATTCATGATTTTTAATTTTAATTTCAATAGTAGGTTTCCACTCCTCATAAAGTTTTCTAGGGATAGAAACTTCCAACTCAAGTTTTTCTTCATAAGATTGCATCAAAGCATCAACGATATGTTTAGTAAAAGCTTTATTTTGACTATAAGCATTAGGACAATTTAGCACGGATTGCAACAAGGAAATACAATTTGTCAAAGATCAATTATCATAATTAAATTCCTTGAAATCCAAGATAGTGGGTTCATTGATATCTAACGTTTTGATCTCTTCAATACCACTTTTATCAAATTTTGCATCAATATCTAAAAACTCCGAATTTTTAGGACGCCTTCTACGTAAGGGTGACTCATCTCCAGTCCCATCATTATCAAGATTCATATTTCAAAACAAAGATTTAATAGGGGACACATCAATAACTTTTAGATCTTCATCTTTATTCTCATAAAAACTAGAAGAACACGCTTTAACAAAGCAATCCTTCTTAGCACGCATCCTAGCGGTTCTTTCTTTGCACTCATCAATGGAAACTCTCATGGCTTTGAGAGACTCATTGATATCATGCTTAGGTGGAATAGATCTAAGTTTCAAAGAATCAACATCAAGAGAAATTCTATCCACGGTCCTAGCCAATTCATCAACTTTAAGCAATTTTCCTTCAAGCAAAGTAATGAAATTCTTTTGGGAAACCATGAATTCTTTAACACTAGTCTCAAATTCAGAAGGCATCTTATTAAAATTTCCATAAGAATTGTTGTAGGAATTACCATAATTATTAGAGGAATTACTAGGGAACGGCCTAGGATTAAAGTTTCCTCTATACGCGTTGTTACCAAAATTATTCCAACCAACAAAATTCACATCCATAGATTCATTATTATTCTCAATCAAAGTAGACAAAGGCATATCATTGGGATCAGAAGGAACACTCTTATTAGCAAATAATTTCATAAGTTCATCCATCTTTCCACTCAAAACATTAATTTCTTCTATAGCATGCACTTTTTTACTAGTGGATCTTTCGGTGTGCAATTGAGAATAATTAACCATAATATTATCTAGGAGTTTAGTAGCTTCTCCTAAAGTGATTTCCATAAAAGTGCCTCCCGCGGCCGAATCTAAAAGATATCTAGAAGCAAAATTCAGTCCGGCATAAAAAATTTGTATAATCATCCACAAATTAAACCATGAGTAGGGCAATTACGTATCATTAATTTCATTCTCTCCCAAGCTTGTGCAACATGTTCATGATCAAGTTTCTTAAAATTCATAATATCGTTTCTAAGAGAGATGATCTTAGCGGGAGGAAAATACTTAGAGATAAAAGCATCTTTGCACTTATTCCAAGAATCAATAATATTTTTAGGCAAAGACGAAAACCAAGCTTTAGCACGATCTCTAAGCAAAAAAGGAAATAGCTTCAATTTAACAATATCATTGTCCACATCTTTCTTCTTTTGCATATCACACAAATCAACGAAGCTATTTAGATGGGTAGCGGCATCTTCACTAGGAAGGCCGGCGAATTGATCTTTCATGACAAGATTCAACAAAGCAGCATTGATTTCACAAGATTCAGAATCAGTAAGAGGAGCAATCGGAGTGCTAAGAAATTCATTGTTGTTGGTATTGGTAAAGTCACACAATTTAGTATTATCTTGAGCCATCTTGAAAAGCAAGCAATCCAACACACGAGCAAACAAAAAGGCGAGAGAGAAAGAGGCAAACGGAAAAGAGGGCGAATAAAACGGCAAGGGTGAAGTGGGGGAGAGGAAAACGAGAGGCAAATGGCAAATAATGTAATGCGAGGGAAAAGAGTTTGTGATGGGTACTTGGTATGTCTTGACTTGGCGTAGATCTCCCCAGCAACGGCTCCAGAAATCCTTCTTGCTACCTCTTGAGCAATGCGTTGGTTTTCCCTTGAAGAGGAAAGGGTGATGCAGTAAAGTAGCGTAAGTATTTCCCTCAGTTTTTGAGAACCAAGGTATCAATCCAGTAGGAGACTACGCTCGAGTCCCACGCACCTACACAAACAAATAAGAACCTCGCAACCAACGCGATAAAGGGGTTGTTAATCCCTTCACGGTCACTTACGAGAGTGAGATCTGATAGATATGATAAGATAATAGTTTTGGTATTTTTATGATAAAGATGCAAAGTAAAATAAAAGGCAATAGAAATAACTAAGTGTTGAAAGATTAATATGATGGAAAATAGACCCGGGGCCATAGGTTTCACTAGTGGCTTCTCTCAAGAGCATAAGTATTACGGTGGGTGAACAAATTACTGTTGAGCAATTGATAGAATTGAGCATAGTTATGAGAATATCTAGGCATGATCATGTATATAGGCATCACGTCCGTGACAAGTAGACCGAAACGATTCTGCACCTACTACTATTACTCCACACATCGACCGCTATCCAGCATGCATCTAGAGTATTAAGTTCATAAGAACAGAGTAATGCTTTAACTAAGATGACATGATGTAGAGGGATAAACTCATGCAATATGATATAAACCCCATCTTGTTATCCTCTATGGCAACAATACAATACGTGCCTTGCTGCCCCTGCTGTCACTGGGAAAGGACACCGCAAGATTGAACCCAAAGCTAAGCACTTCTCCCATTGCAAGAAAGATCAATCTAGTAGGCCAAACCAAACTGATAATTCAAAGAGACATGCAAAGATAACCAATCATACATAAAAGAATTCAGAGAAGATTCAAATATTGTTCATAGATAATCTTGATCATAAACCCACAATTCATCGGTCTCAATAAACACGCTGCAAAAGAAGAGTTACATCAAATAGATCTCCAAGAGAATCGAGGAGAACTTTGTATTGAGATCCAAAGAGAGAGAAGAAGCCATCTAGCTAATAACTATGGACCCGAAGGTCTGAGGTAAACTACTCACACATCATCGGAGAGGCTATGGTGTTGATGTAGAAGCCCTCCGTGATCGATGCCCCCTCCGGCAGGACACCGGAAAAGGCCCCAAGATGGGATCTCACGAGTACAGAAGGTTGCGGCGGTGGAACTAGGTTTTCGTGGATGCTTCTGTTGGTTTGGGGGTACGTAGGTATATATAGGAGGAAGAAGTAGGTCGGTGGAGCCACCAGGGGCCCACGAGGGTGGAGGGCGCGCCCAGGGGGTAGGCGCGCCCCCCTGCCTCGTGGCCTCCTCGGTGATTTCTTGACGTCCACTCCAAGTCCTTTGGATCACGTTTGTTCCAAAAATAACTCTCCCGAAGGTTTCATTCCGTTTGGACTCCGTTTGATATTCCTTTTCTGCGAAACACTGAAATAGGCAAAAAAAATAGCAATTTGGGCTGGGCCTCCGGTTAATAGGTTAGTCCCAAAAATAATAATAAAGTGTATAATAAAGCCCATTAATCATCTAAAACAGAATATAATATAGCATGGAACAATAAAAAATTATAGATACGTTGGAGACGTATCATCGTGGAACCCTCTGAACTTGAAGTGCCCGTCGGGCGTTGGCATCCACCTTTCCCACGCTTGTGGAGCACCCTGAACCTGCTCCCAGCCTCGTTGAGCATGCCGTCGGCATTGACGAACTGCCCGTGGGAGCGCCACATGTGGCCCTGCATCTGCATGAACCCCCACAGCATGATCACCTCCACGGCTGGGTGCGCGAACGCCTCCGTAGCACCACCTGATCGTCGGCGCTCACCCACGGCTGCACCGAGTTCTCCTCCATGGCCGAGAGGATGGCCGTGCACGGGCTTCTTGCTCCGGCGTAGCTCACCTGCCCCTGCACCAGCTCCGTGTAGTACCACTTGAGCTCGTTCCCAGCACTGCCCAGTCGATGTTCTTGGTGAAGAAGTCCACGAATGCTAGGTTCTGGATGGACGACCTGTTGTTGCACGCGTCGACCGGGAAGCTGCTCTCCACCTAGACAACGCGCATGGATGCGTCGTAAACCGCCGCCGCATCGCAGGTTGAACTTGAGCACCACATCACGCTTGCGCACCTGTAGGAAGCCACCACATAGCAAATGACCATTTAAATCGTGGAGCTTGAGTAGAATGCAATGCAATTGTGTTACCTAAAAAATCTATAGCGCGCGTCATGTTGCTCTTGTTCATGTCATTACTGGAGAGCGAATTATCTACCATGCACGGTATATATCGTGCATGCATTACCTACACACCATGTCACATGTATTGTCAAAGTGTGCCTGACCAAGGCGTCGCTCCACATGGGCGATACCGGTGGAAGCTAATCCCCACCGTCGGCGTTCCCTTCTCCCTGTCTCTCCTTCGCCACCGCTGGCTTACGTCGGCGGGCAAAGATGTTATGGGCCTCAATCTAGGGTTGGTAGAGAAGGATAGGAGATCAGGGAGGAAGGAGAAAGGGGATCTGAAAGCCGCCGAGAGGAGGAAGAACAACTTCTCTCTCTTTGGTTTGATTTGTTTTGCTTAACTCTCCATGGCGTTCCTTTGGCTCAGCCAGCTACTTAACACTCACGCGGCACGCATGCCTCATGCCACACACACACCTACAGCCTAGCCCACTTGCCAGGTGGTCACGCCTTCGCCTCTGCGGCATCGCCATCCTTTGCTGTGCTTGCCGCCTCACTATCAGGTGGGGACACCGTAACATCCTCCCCCCTTGTGTTTCGCCTTGTCCCCAAGGCGGAGTGGTGGGGGACCTTTGTTGCAGTTGTGCAGGGTCTTCCCAGGTGGCGATGAACGGTGGCATCATGCTCCATTGGACCAGCAGACGTGGCTTTAGCGTCCCGCCAACTTGCATCATCCTGAGTTCGAGCGCCTTTTCCGGAACATGCTCCGCCTGCAAGGTAGCATTGTCAGGGGTAAGATTGGGACTCACCGGAACTTGTGCGCCTTCGGCTTTCTTCAGCTATGACACGTGCACCACCGGATGAATTTTGCTGGATGCCGGCAGATCCAACTTGTAAGCCATCGCGCCGATGCGAGCTAGGACACGGTAGGGCCCAAAATAGCGGAACACGAGCTTTTGGTGAGGGCGCTGCGCCACCGAGGACTAGATAAAAGGCTGAAGTTTCAGTAGCACATCATCTCCGACCTCGAACTCCCTGTCGGTGCGATGCTTGTCAGCCTGTTTTTCATCCTGTCCTGGGCCAGTTTCAACTACTGTTGGAGGTGTTCAAGCATGACTTCTCGTTCGTGCAACCATGCAGCCAGATCAGGCAGTGAGCATTCCTCAACCTGGTCCACTCCAAACTTGCGCGGCAGTTGCCCATAGATGACTCCAAACGGAGTTCTCCCCAAAGCCAAGTGAAACGTGGTGTTGTACTAGTATTCTGCAAGGGCCATCCACTTCGACCAATGCTACCTCTTGAGCACTGCGTTGGTTTTCCCGTGAAGAGGAAAGGGTGATGTAGTAAAGTAGCGTAAGTATTTCCCTCATTTTTTGAGAACCAAGGTATCAATCCAGTAGGAGGTCACGCTCAAGTCCCTTGCACCTACACAAACAAATAAGAACCTCGCAACCAACGCAATAAAGGGGTTCTCAATCCCTTCACGGTCACTTACGAGAGTGAGATCTGATAGATATGATAAGATAATATTTTTGGTATTTTTATGATAAAGAGTAAAAGTAAAGAAAGCAAAGTAAACAGTAATGGAAATAACAGGAGATTAATACGATGGAAAATAGACCCGGGGGCCATAGGTTTCACTAGTGGCTTCTCGCAAGAGCATAAGTATTACGATGGGTGAACAAATTACTGTCGAGCAATTGATAGAATTGAGCATAGTTATGAGAATATCTAGGTATGATCATGTATATAGGCATCACGTCCGTGACAAGTAGACCGAAACGATTCTGCATCTACTACTATTACTCCACACATCGACCGCTATCCAGCATGCATCTAGAGTATTAAGTTCATAAGAATGGAGTAACGCTTTAAGCAAGATGACATGATGTAGAGGGATAAACTCATGCAATATGATATAAAACCCATCTTTTTATCCTCGATGGCAACAATACAATACGTGCCTTGCTGCCCCTGCTGTCATTGGGAAAGGACACCGCAAGATTGAACCCAAAGCTAAGCACTTCTCCCATTGCAAGAAAGATCAATCTAGTAGGCCAAACCAAACTAATAATTCGAAGAGACTTGCAAAAGATAACCAATCATACATAAAAGAATTCAGAGGAGATTCAAATATTGTTCATAGATAATCTGGATCATAAACCCACAATTCATGGGATCTCGACAAACACACCGCAAAAGAAGATTACATCGAATAGATCTCCAAAAGAATCAAGGAGAACTTTGTATTGACATCCAAAGAGAGAGAAGAAGCCATCTAGCTAATAACTATGGACCCGAAGGTCTGAGGTAAACTACTCACACATCATCGGAGAGGCTATGGTGTTGATGTAGAAGCCCTCCGTGATCAATGCCCCCTCCGGCAGGACGCCGGAAAAGGCCCCAAGATGGGATCTCACGGGTACAGAAGGTTGCGGCGGTGGAACTAGGTTTTCGTGGTGCTCCTCGATGGTTTGGGGGTACGTAGGTATATATAGGAGGAAGAAGTAGGTCGACGGAGCCACGAGGGGCCCACGAGGGTGGAGGGCGCGCCTGGGGGGTAGGCGCGCCCCCCTGCCTCGGGCCCTCCTCGATGGTTTCTTGACGTCCACTCCGAGTCTTCTGGATCACGTTTGTTCCAAAAATCACGTTCCCAAAGGTTTCATTCCGTTTGGACTCCGTTTGATATTCCTTTTCTATAAAACACTGAAATAGGCAAAAAACAGCAATTTGGGCTGGGCCTCCGGTTAATAGGTTAGTCCCAAAAATAATATAAAAGTGTATAGATAAGCCCATTAAACATCCAAAACAGAATATATAATAGCATGGAACAATCAAAAATTATAGATACGTTGGAGACGTATCAAGCATCCCCAAGCTTAATTCCTACTCGTCCTCGAGTAGGTAAATGATAAAAATAGAATTTTTGATGTGGAATGCTTTCTAGCATATTTCTCAATGTAATTTCCTTAATTGTGGCAATGTTCAGATCCGAAAGATTCAAGATAAAAGTTTAATATTGACATAAAAATATTAATACTTCAAGCATACTAACAAAGCAATCATGTCTTCTCAAAATAACATGGCCAAAGAAAGTTATCCCTACAAAATCATATAGTCTGGCTATGCTCTATCTTCATCACACAAAGTATTTAATCATGAACAACCCCGATGACAAGCCAAGCAATTGTTTCATACTTTTGATGTTCTCAAACTTTTTCAATCTTCACGCAATACATGAGCGTGAGCCATGGACATAGCACTATATGTGGAATAGAATGGTGGTTGTGGAGAAGACAAAAAGAAGAAGATATTCTCACATCAACTAGGCATATCAACGGGCTATGGATATGCCCATTAATAGATATCAATTTGAGTGAGTAGGGATTTCCACGCAACGGATGCACTAGAGCTATAAATGTATGAAAGCTCAAAAAGAAACTAAGTGGGTGTGCATCCAACTCGCTTGCTCACGAAGACCTAGGGCATTTTGAGAAAGCCCATCATTGGAATATACAAGCCAAGTTCTATAATGTAAAAAATTCTCACTAGTATATGAAAGTGACAACATAGGAGACTCTCTCTATCATGAAGATCATGGTGCTACTTTGAAGCACAAGTGTGAAAAAAGGATAGTAACATTGTCCCTTCTCTGTTTTTTCTCTCATTTTTTTTCTTTTCTTTTTTTCTCTTTTTTTCTTTTTTTTGGGCCTTTTCTCTTTTTTTATGTCCTCTTTTCTTTCCTTTTTTTATTTTCGTCCGGAGTCTCATCCCGACTTGTGGGGGAATCATAGTCTCCATAATCCTTTCCTCACTTGGGACAATGCTCTAATAATGATGATCATCACACTTTTATTTACTTACAACTCAATACTTAGAACAAAATATGACTCTATGTGAATGCCTCCGGTGGTGTACCGGGATATGCAATGAATCAAGAGTGACATGTATGAAAAAATTATGAAGGTGGCTTTGCCACAAATACGATGTCCACTACATGATCATGCAAAGCAATATGACAATGATGAAGCGTGTCATAATAAACAGAACAGTGGTAAGTTGCATGGCAATATATCTCGTAATGGCTATGGAAATGCCATAATAGGTAGGTATGGTGGCTGTTTTGAGGAAGGTATATGGTGGGTTTATGGTACCGGCGAAAGTTGCGCGGCACAAGAGAGGCTAGCAATGGTGGAAGGGTGAGAGTGCGCATAATCCATGGACTCAACATTAGTCATAAAGAAATCACATACTTATTGCAAAAAATTATTAGTTATCGAAACAAAGTACTACACGCATGCTCCTAGGGGGATAGATTGGTAGGAAAGGATCTTCGCTTGTCCCCGACCGCCACTCATAAGGAAGACAATCAATAAATAAATCATGCTCCGACTTCATCACATAACGGTTCACCATACGTGCATGCTACGGGAATCACAAAGTTTAGAACAAGTATTTCTCAAATTCACAACTACTCAACTAGCATAACTCTAATATCACCATCTTCATATCTCAAAACAATCATCAAGTATCAAACTTCTCATAGTATTCAATGCACTTTTTATGATAGTTTTTAATCTAACGACCTTGGAATTTTATAGCCAAAGTAAATTACCATGCTGTTCTAAAGGACTCTCAAAATAATATAAGTGAAGCATGAGAGATCAATAATTTCTATAAAATAAAACCACCACCGTGCTCTAAAAGATATAAGTGAAGCACTAGAGAAAAAACTATATAGCTCAAAAGATATAAGTGAAGCACATAGAGTATTCTAACAAATTCCGAATCAGGTGTGTCTCTCTCAAAAGTGTTTACAGCAAGGATGATTGTGGTAAAATAAAAAGCAAATACTCAAATCATACAAGACGCTCCAAGCAAAACACTTATCATGTGGTGAATAAAAATATAGCTCCAAGTAAAGTTACCGATAGACGAAGACGAAAGAGGGGATGCCTTCCGGGGCATCCCCAAGCTTAGGCTTTTGGTTGTCCTTGAATTTTACCTTGGGGTGCCATGGGCATCCCCAAGCTTAGGCTCTTGCCAGTCCTTGTTCCATAATCCATCAAATCTTTACCCAAAACTTGAAAACTTCACGACACAAAACTTAACAAAAAATCTCATGAGCTCCGTTAGCGAAAGAAAACAAAACACCACTTCAAGGTACTGTAATGAACTCATTCTTTATTTATATTGGTGTTAAACCTACTGTATTCCAACTTCTCTGTGGTTTATAAACTCTTTTACTAGCCATAGATTCATTAAAATAAGCAAACAACACGCGAAAAACAGAATCTGTCAAAAACAGAACAGTCTGTAGTAATCTGTAACTAACGCAAACTTCTGGAACTCAAAAACATTTACCAAAATAGTAAGACCTAGATAATTTGTTTATTGATCTGCTGCAATTGGAATCAATATTTTATCACGTTCTGGTGATTTTTAATAATTGTTTTCGTGAACAGAAACTTTCTGGAATTTTCAGCAAGGTCAAATAACTATCATCCAAGAAGATCCTATAGGTTTAACTTGGCACAAACACTAATTAAAACACACACAAAAATTTAACCAGAGGCTAGATCAAAGATTTATTCCTAAACAGAACCAAAAAGCAAAAAACTAAAATAAAATTGGGTTGCCTCCCAACAAGCGCTATCGTTTAACGCCCCCAGCTAGGCATAAAAGCAAGGATAGATCTAGGTATTGCCATCTTTGGTAGGCAATCCATAAGTGGCTCTCGTAATAGATTCATATGGTAATTTAATCTTCTTTCTAGGGAAGTGTTCCATGCATTTCCTTAACGGAAATTGGAATCTAATATTCGCTTCCTTCATATCAATAATTGCACCAATCGTTCTAAGGAAAGGTCTACCAAGAATAATAGGACATGAAGGATTGCAATCTATATCAAGAACAATGAAATCTACGGGCACATAATTCCTATTTGCAATAATAAGAACATCATTAATTCTTCCCATAGGTTTCTTGATAGTGGAATCCGCAAGATGCAAGTTTAAAGAACAATCATCAAATTCACGGAAACCTAACAAATCACATAAAGTTTTTGGAATCGTGGAAACACTAGCACCCAAATCACACAAAAGCATAGCATTCATGATCTTTAATTTTAATTTTAATTGTAGGTTCCCATTCATCATAGAGTTTTCTAGGGATAGAAACTTCCAACTCAAGTTTTTCTTCATAAGATTGCATCAAAGCATCAACGATATGTTTAGTAAAAGCTTTATTTTGATTATAAGCACGAGGAGAATTTAGCACGGATTGCAACAAGGAAATACAATCTATCAAAGATCAATTATCATAATTAAATTCCTTGAAATCCAAGATAGTGGGTTCATTCCTATCTAAAGTTTTGACCTCTTCAATCCCACTTTTACCAATTTTTGCATCAAGATTTTAAAACTCCAAATTTTTGGGACGCCTTCTAACTAAAGGTGACTCATCTCCAGTCCCATCATTATCAAGATTCATATTGCAAAACAAGGATTTAATAGGGGACACATGAATAACTTTTAGATCTTCATCCTTATTATCATTAAAACTAGAAGAACATGCTTTTACAAAGGAATCTTTTTTTCCACGCATCCTAGCGGTTCTTTCTTTGCATTCATCAATGGAAATTCTCATGGCTTTGAGAGACTCATTGATATCATGCTTAGGTGGAATAGATCTAAGTTTCAAAGAATCAACATCAAGAGAAATTCTATCCATGTTCCTAGCCAATTCATCAATCTTAGGCAATTTTTCTTCAAGCAAAGCATTGAAATTCTTTTGAGAAATCATAAATTCTTTAACACTAGTCTCAAAATCATAGGGCATATTATTAAAATTTCCATAAGAGTTGTTGTAGGAATTACCATAATTATTAGAGGAATTACTAGGATACGGCCTAGGATTAAAGTGTCCTCTATAAGCGTTGTTACCAAAATTGTTCCTACCAACAAAATTCACATCCATAGATTCATTATTATTCTCAATCAAGGTAGACAAAGGCATATCATTAGGATAAGGAGAAACACTCTTATTAGCAAACAATTTCATAAGTTCATCCATCTTTCCACTCAAAACATTAATTTCTTCTATAACATGCACCTTTTTACTAGTAGATCTTTCAGTGTGCCATTGAGAATAATTAACCATAATATTATCAAGGAGTTTAGTAGCTTCTCCTAAAGTGATTTCCATAAAAGTGCCTCCCGCGGCCGAATCTAAAAGATTTCTAGAAGCAAAATTCAATCCAGCATAAAAATTGTGTATAATCATCCATAAGTTCAAACCATGAGTAGGGCAATTACGTATCATTAATTTCATCCTCTCCCAAGATTGTGCAACATGTTCATGATCAAGTTGCTTAAAATTCATAATATCGTTTCTAAGAGAGATGATCTTAGCGGGAGGGAAATACTTAGAGATAAAAGCATCTTTGCACTTATTCCAAGAAATAATACTATTTTTAGGCAAAGATGAAAACCAAGTTTTAGCGCGATCTCTAAGAGAAAACGGAAATAGCTTCAATTTAACAATATCATTATCCACATCTTTCTTCTTTTGCAAATTACACAAATCAACGAAGCTATTTAGATGGGTAGCGCATCTTCACTGGGAAGGCCGGCATCCTCCTCGATGGTTGCTTGACGTCCACTCCAAGTCCTCTCTATCATGTTTGTTCCAAAAATCACTTTCCCGAAGGTTTCATTCCGTTTGGACTCCGTTTGTTATTCCTTTTCTACGAAACACTGAAATAGGCAAAAAAACAGCAATTTGGGTTGGGCCTCCGGTTAATAGGTTAGTCCCAAAAATAATATAAAAGTGTATAAATAAGCCCATTAAACATCCAAAACAGAATATATAATAGCATGGAACAATAAAAAATGATAGATACGTTGGAGACGTATCAACTAATTGTTCGGACACGAGTGCACTGCACATCTGAGATATCCTTCCAGGCACTGATTGACTCGCTCCGTCGCCCCATCTGTCTGTGGATGATACGCTGAGTTGAGTCGCACCTCCGTACGACAAAGCTTGAACAGTTCTTGCCATACCTTGCTAGTGAAAACTTTATCACGGTCCGAGATGATTGCGAGAGGTAGGCCGTGCAGCCGAAAGACCTCCTTCATAAACTTCCGTGCCACTTTCAATGTTGTGAATGGGTGCGTCAGTGGTAGAAAGTAGGCATATCTCGAAAACTTGTCTACCACCACAAGTATTGTATCATATCCACCAGAACACGGTAGCCCTTCAATGAAATCCATAGAAACCACTGCCCATGGCTTTTTTGGTATGGGTAACGGTTGCAGGAGCCCGCTAGTGATTTCCTCTCAGTTTTTGCCTGTTGGCAGACCATACAAGTCCGCACACTTTGTTTGATCTGGGCCTTCATGCCATGCCATGCAAAGAGCCGCTTGATGCGATTGTACGTGGCGTGGAACCCAGAGTGTCCACCCACCGCGCTTGCATGTAGAGAGTTGATCAGGTGTTGTTGTACCGCGGCGTCATCCCCGATCCACACGCGCCCTTTGTACCGTAGGATTCCATCCTGCATTGTATACTGTGGTTCGCTATTGGGATCGAGAGCCATCTTCTCCATTCTAGCTGTTACACTGGCATCGTTTTGATAGCTGTTCTTTTCTGCCTCTAACCAAGTTGGTTTGCAAATTGACAATGCTGCCATTTCTGCATCCTCTTCATGCCCCCGTCGAGACAAGGCATCAGCTGCTCTATTTGTGAGTCATGCCTTGTATTGGATGATGAACTGCAGCCCCACCAGTTTGGTAAAAATGCTCGCTGCTAAATAGGAGTGTTAAGCTTTTGGTCTGTTAGGTGAAGCAGGCTCTTCTGATCGGTGCGCACTATGAATTCTTAGTGTTTTAGATACGGTCGCTAATGATCAATAGCCAGCAGGAGCACTAAGCATTCCTTTTCATATGCTGACAACCCCATGTTCTTGGGAGCCAGCGCCTTGCTCAGGTATGCGACTGGGTGGTTTGCCTACATCAGGACCGTGCTAATCCCTGTTGCGCTCGCGTCCGTCTCGACTACGAACTGCTTATGAAAGTCTAGCAGAGCAAGGACAGGGGCGGCTGTGAGGGCTTGCTTGAGAGCGAGGAGCGTCGCGTCAGTCGTGGGTGTCCACGCGAAGATGGTGTTCTTTTTGAGGAGTTCTGTCACTGGCTTGCTGATGACCCCAAAGAACCGCACAAACTTGCGATAGTAGCCTGCGAGCCCCAGAAACCCACTTAGCTCCTTGGTATTCTGTGGTACCGACCAGTTTTGAACTGCCTGTATCTTGCTATCGTCGGTAGAGACTCCTTGTTCACTGATCACATGCCCGAGGTAACTGATACGACGTTGAGCAAAACTGCACTTGGAGAGTTTCGCCTTCAACCCATGCTGGTGAAGTAACTGCAAAACTTGCGTCAGGAGATGGCAGTGTGCTTCTAAGGTGCTGGTGTGGATGAGGATGTCATCCATGAATGCCAAAATCCCTTTACGAAGCACGGGAGAGAGCACTGTGTGCATGCCACCTTGAAATTTTGCTGGTGCGTAGGCTAGGCCATACGGCATCACCTTAAACTGGAAGTGGCCCAAGTGAGTTGTGAACGTCGTCTTGTGCTCGTCAGCTGGCAGCAACCGTATTTGATGGTACCCAGCTCTCAAGTCCAGCTTGGAGAACCAACGCGATCCGGCGCTCTCATCCAGCAGTTCATCAATAATGGGCATCGGGTAGACTTTCTTTATAGTGATCGCATTGAGGTGCCTGAAATCCACGTAGAACCTCCAGTTTTGGTCTTTCTTCTTTACTAACAGCACCGGAGACAAAAAGGGACTGGTACTGGGAGTGATGAGCCCTGCGCGAAGCATCTCTTTGACTTGTGTTTCTATCTCATTTTTCTACTCTGGCGTATACAGGTAAGCTCTGATGTTAACTGGGTTGGCCCCTGCTATCAGAGGAATGGCGTGATCCCATTCTCGATACTATGGCAGCCTTGTTGGCTCCTCAAAGATGACTTGAAAGTTGTCCAAGATATCTTGGATAGCTGCAGGAACTGGCTCATCTTCACTTTGCTGTTCTGTGATACAGATGGCAACCACGTGCACGATCGAATTGGACTGCTCCATGGATAGTAGCTGATCCATGGTGGCTGGTTCTACATGCTGTGTTTCCGCTTGCAACCCTTGCAGAATCACAGTTTGGCCCACCTGTTGGAATTGGAGTTTCTTGGCTGTCCATTCCACCAACATAGGTCCGCACTGCTCGAGCCAATCCATCCCAACTACCATATCATAACACCCTAATGACAGGACACGCACATTAGTAGAGAAGGTGTGTCCTTGCTTGTCCCAGCGACACGTGGGTATGATTCCAGAACAGCTCAGTACACCTCCATTTGCTATCTTCACTGAAACAGGCTGCATTGGCTGCACTTTATCTTGCATTGCCGTTGCCACCACCTCGCTGATGAAACTGTGCGAGCTGCCGGAGTCCACCAGAATCAGCACTTCACGCCCACCAATGTCCCCCAACAACCGAATTGTGCACGGGGTAGTTTCACCAGTCGTTGCCACCTTCGAAATCGACATCAGTTACTCATCCTCAGAATCAATGTCTTGCTCTTGGCGATCTTGAACCTCTGATTGGAGTAGTTCCAATAACTCCTCCACCACATGGAGTTGAACTGTAGCTGCGCATTGGTGGCCTTGGCCCCAACGCTCTCCGCATTTGAAGCAGAGTCCTCGCGCGCGCCGGTAGTTGCGGAGTGCTGTGACGCGGTCGTCTCTGCGAGCTGGCTCTTGGTGTCGGTCGCCAGCACGAGCCGCTTCCAGCGCCCGTCGATCATTTGCTGCAGCGGCGAGGGCCGGTTACACTGGACTGGGTGGGGGTGCTCCAATGGCCACCATCGGCCGATGCGCATGCCGAACTGGCGCTGGCTCCTCCGGGGCATTTGGCCTAGCAGTTCTTCCTGCAAGCATGGTGGACAAGGATGTCAAACTTGTCGATATAATCCAGGTGATGCTAGTTCGTCGGACTCTCCCATGCCAAAGCCAAAGCCTCCAGTTATGGAAGTTCAATCCGAAGAAGCACCATACCCTGAAGAGGCTCTTCGAGACCACTCACGAAGATGCCTGGAAGTTGCTCTTCAAGGGCAACGAGATACCACCAGCCACGGATTCGGACCGTGGGCATGATATTAACCACCCCGCCAGTGAGGTATGTTTTTAACGCGTCCTCTACTTGTTTGTTTCAAGGAGGATATCTGAACTTTTACTGTCATTGCTTCTTCAGGAATGGATGGAGAGGGCGAAGAAGATCCAGTGCCCGGCTCCGCTGCCTGAAGAACCAGTCATTCCGCGTTTAGCGAAGATGCTGGTGCTGGCGCCCTACACGGCACCGACGAAGAAGGCCACGGGGAAGGCCAAGGGGGTCCGGAATGGCCCCCGCCGCAAGGGCGCCTCGGACGCAACGTCCGCAGACAAGACCCGTTCCTCCGTCGCCGAAGACGACATTGATGAAGAGGAGGAGGAGGAGGAGAAGGACTCTCCCCCTGATGGGGGAGAAAGAAGAGGGCGGCCTCCACAATTCTGGAGGCGGAGGCGCCCAAGAAGGGGAAAGGCCCGCTCGCGGGCAGCTCCGCATGGGACGTCGACAGCAGTCCGGAGCGACGCCCCCGCACTAAGCCTCGGGCCGCATCGTAAGTGCTAAGACTCGTCTATGCCCATAGATCTAGCCTCTCCTCTTTGTCGTATTGACATGGTTAATTATGCTATTGCAGTCCGGCCCATGACAGCTCCCAGCGATCCTCATCAAGAGGTTCGTTGGACTCAAAGGAGATGGACAGCGAGACACCGCCGGCCGCTTACTCTCCCAAGGCCAAGGGAGACGGCGAGGTGCTCTCCCAACGGACCTTCCCAGGCTGGGGAGAGGCTCAGGAGGCGCCCGAAGGCGAAGCCCCCGTCGCCGAACACCATGGGGAGCCAATCCCCATGGAGACTGGGGATGAGGGCCATATTCAGTTCGGCCCTCAACCGGACTCGATTCCAGAGACCGATATGGCTCCGAAATTCGGCACGCAACCTCCTTCGAAAGAAGGGGGTATGCCTATTCCACCGGTGACCCCCGTCCAACCAGGAGCACCAGATAATCTGCTGGAAGCGCTGCGAGGCGCTTCCATTGTGGATGAGCACCATGTTCTTATGGGCACGGTGATTGAAAGGGTTCAGTCCGCCAAGAGCGGACTAACCGAAGCCTGCAGCAGCTTGTTGATAGGTTTTGAGGTAAGCGACGCAAAAAGAGAAAATCCCAATATAGATAGTAGCCCCTGAGACACTGTCCGGTGTCCGGAAAGGAGAAACCGGACAGAGGATCAATCCCCTAAGGCAGGAAACTAACTAAACTTGTCTGAAATGAATACGCAGGCGTTGCTGTTGGCCGCAGCCTCACATACTGCTGAAGTCTTCGGACTGAAGCAGAGACTGGAGCAGGCCGAGGAGGAGCTCGGCCAGGTGAGGAGGCAGCTCCAAGAAAAACAAGGTATGTGATAACTCGTTTTATGTTAAAAAGGTAAAATGATATGCATTGACTGAAGTGTCAAGATATATATAGAAGTGACGACCGAGGTCGAGGCCCTGGCCGAAGCCGAGGGGAAAGCTATCCAGGAGCAGGCCGCTCGCAAGAAGCTGAAGGCCCGGCTGAACGAGGTCCAGCAGAGCTCCAGGAGGCGGTGAAGAAGTACGAGACCCTGGAGGGCGATGTTTCGGCTCGAGAGACCGAACTCTCCAAGGCTTGTCAAAGCGCGGAAGCGGCCCGGGTTGAAGCACAGGGTGCCTCTCCAGGAGATCCAAGAGGCTAGGAAGATCGCGGCGGGTAAGGTGTTTAGTATGCAAAGTAAGTATATGAAGAAGAAGTATTTCTTACTAACCCGGATTTGGAGTTCTCCAGGAGCCTTCGCAGATCTGCCGTGCAGTGTGTCCGACGCTGCGGAGTTCTTCTGAGCCGAAGAAGGGAGCTCCACGGAGAAATTGTTCTGGTCGCAGTATCTTGTGCCAGAGCATCCCGTGCCCTTCACCGATCAGCTGAAACAGCTGGTGGAGCTGCATAGGGTGGCCGAACTAGCCATGAAGGATTTGATAATCCGGCTATGGACAGCCGAAGCTATGCCCGGCAGCTACTTCAGACTCGTGAAGCGGCTGGTGAACGCCTGTCCTCGGCTAGACATCGTCAAGCGGTCGGCCTGTATTGAAGGTGCGCACATGGCCTTCGCACGTTGCAAGATGTGGTGGGCGAAGATGGACGCCGTCGAGCTGACCAGGGGGCCGCCAGAGGGCAAGGAGCACCGCACACCCGAGCGTTATTTTGCGGATGTCCTAGAGGGGTCTCGCATTGTAGCAGCGCAGTGTGGGCAAGATATTATTTTCGAATGAATACATTCATGTTGTCCTTGCCTTGTATGATGAAACAAAGTCGTTTTGTAATAGAATGCTTGTTATGTTTTAATTTTTTCCTCCTGTGCGGCCATGTTATATGAAATCTGAGGGTTGGCCAGTCATCGGCTTCTGCCCCCATGTAGGTAGTACGGAGGTGTTTGGGATGGAATCTAAAC